>NC_137034.1:7413867-7481367 GCF_032717465.1 Coenobita brevimanus
CCCAGGCAGGTTCGTTTTTTGGAGGGTAATTTGAACTAAACCTTCAATGCACTCAAACTATTTATAGTTTATTTTCGCATATTTTCCTACTTCTGTCTCACCGCCTAACAATTTTTCAGCCCATCCCTTTACTCGCCACACATTCTTCTTTGTTACGCCCTTTCATGGCTTCTTTGACGCTAGCACCCACCGTCCATACTGAATAAATCCTAGGACCGTCTCACTTGGAATTAATGTAATTGTATTAACGGAGGTGCCTTTATATGCCGGTGGGTCTTAAAAAATTAATTTACATGATGAAATTTCCCTGCTCCTTTGTAATAAACTATCACCACTAGTACTATTACCACCACCACAGTTACCATTACTACCACGACTATCACCACCAGTACTATTACCACCACCACAGTTACCATTACTACCACGACTATCACCACCAGTACTTTTACCACTACCACAGTTACCATTACTACCACGACTACTACACTCACCACTATTACCACAACCACTACTGCCACCACAAGTACGTCCATTCAGAGCCATTTCAACACAGTAAGGGAGTATGGAGTTAACTTGGTCTATGGACTTCACTTGGTTCAATTTAAAGGTATTCAAGAGGTGCTGAGTCCACCCCCCAAGCCTCTCTCTCTCTCTCTCTCTCTCTCTCTCTCTCTCTCTCTCTCAAAACAGTCATTTTTTTTCCCACACAGCGAACATCATATTCTCTTCCCCCACGTGTGTGTGTGTGTGTGTGTGTGTGTGTGTGTGTGTGCATATACACAGCTGCCATCCCTAGTCAGATGCAGGCAGGATACGGAGAGAGAGAGAGAGAGAGAGAGAGAGAGAGAGAATGTCTTTAGTGTGTAGGCACAGTACAAAAGTAAACGAACTTTTGACGCTGACAGTATATCCGCGTGTGTATAATGGGGAGGGACGCCTTCACGTGGTGGCACCGCTATAACTGGGGATTTATTTGCCTGGTTATTATACAAACGACCCTCAACTACTGCCCTACCCCACCGAAAGGAGGTTAGTAGACTGCAGGAAGAGGGCAAGTACTATCACTACTACTACCATCACCACCTTCACTACTGCTACTACTACTACTACTACTTTTACTACTACTTCTACTACTACTACTACTACTACTACTGCTACTACTACTACTGTCATCATCATCATCATCATCCAGACCTCTTTTCCCACCTGAGGATTAGGTGAGGTAGGGTCCAGAGGGAATGAAAAAGCTTAATACATACATACATACAAATTGTACACATTCATACATACATACATAGAGACTACATACATACATACGCACATACACAAACATAGGGCCTACATAGATACATAAATGCCAACTTACAGACTAATATACATACTTTTGCTAACATACATGCATACATTGATACATACATCCTACAGACATACATAGGGCCTATATACAGGCATACATAAATATATACGTACATACAGGCATATATACATAATTCTGCTAATATACATACCGGTACATACACACATACATACATTCATACACACACAGAGACAGACCCACTCAAACTACCATTGCCTTTTGTGTCGCTTATAACAACATGAAACCCAACAACAGAATCTTTATATAACACAGGAAGGAAAAGTTTATAGATTCTAGATAATACTGTGAGTAAGAGGGAGGGAAAAAAAACTGCTCGTGAATTTGAGTAATATGATATTCTAGGAAATGAAACAAAGGCTGACTTAACTGCGTTTCAAGGATGGTTGCATGGATAGATGGATGGATAGATCAATACATAGATAGATGGACGAATGGATGTATGGATGAAAGGATGATAAGATGGATGGAGAGATGGATGGATGGACAAATAGATGGACGGATGGATAGGTGGATGGATGGATAAATACATAGATATATATACGAATGGATGTACGGATGAAAGGATGGACAAGTGGAGGGATGGACAGATGGATGAATCGACGTTTAGTCACTACAATATTACGTGAAACAGCACAAAAAATAATGTTCACGTAATCTTGAGTAACTGAAGACCAGGAAAAGAAACAAAGGCTGAATTAACTGCTTTTCGAGGATGGTTACATGGATGGAAGGATGGATGGACAGATATAGGTGGTGTGTAGGGGTGTCTGAGTGGATGGACTGATAGACAGAATTATATGACGACAGATAGACAGACGGATGAGTCGGTGAATTATTGTTGGAAGCATGAGTGTGTAGATGGACTGATGTCTGGCAAACACCCAGCCGCTCTCAGGATAATAGATTCCATTATCCATATGCTTTCTATTCTTATTTGTGTATGTATGTATGTATGTATGTATGTATGTATCTATCTATCTATCTATCTGTCTGTCTATCTGTATAATTAATCCGTTTCCTGACAGCTCACGTCATCCAACTTGCTTTTTTTTTTAGATCATGTTTCCCCCCTGTGTGTGTGTGTGTGTGTGTGTGTGTGTGTGTGTGTGTGTGTGTGTGTGTGTGTGTGTGTGTGTGTGTGTGTGTGTGTGTGTGTGTGTGCTTCTTCCCCACGCTCACTCTTACTCACTCACTCAACCTTCAAGGATAATATGTGACTACATCTCTCTCTCTCTCTCTCTCTCTCTCTCTCTCTCTCTCTCTCTCTCTCTCTCTCTCTCTCTCTCTCTCTCTCTCTCTCTCTCTCTGTTCAAGGATATGTGAATCCAAGGCTGTTCTCTTTACACAATAATTTCTACCAAGGTTGTGTGCTATCATTTGTAACATATTGAAAATAAAGTAATTTAGTGCTAGTTCATTTCTCTCTCTCTCTCTCTCTCTCTCTCTCTCTCTCTTTGCACATTATTATGTGTAATATATTATGAGATTATTTTGGAACGCTTATCGCTTCTCTCTAACCTCTCTTCCCTTCCCTTCTCCTTCATCCTTCTCACTCTACATCCCTACATACATATATACATATATACATACATACACAGGCTACATCTATCCGTCTGTCCAACCATACATTTATATAAGCATACATAGATACATACATACATACATACACACAAAGGCTAAATCCACCTATCCATCCATCCATCCGTCCATACATACATGCATACATACATACATTCATACGGTATAACGTACACACATATGCAGGAAATGACTATCACAAAGAGTACGTTTTCGTCCTTGCCAAAAATATATATACAATTTTTGATACCGTAACGAAAAATTGCTGTGGCGAATGTGTACGATTTATTTTACTGAGAGAGAGAGAGAGAGAGAGAGAGAGAGAGAGAGAGAGAGAGAGAGAACCGAACAGCGCTACATTATGAATAAGCTAAAGGACGCAAGAGGTATACTTATAACTTTTTGTGTAGGATAAAGGTTACCCAAGGAAGTGAGGCTTGTTCCTCCCTCCCTCCCTCTCTCATTCACTCACCCCCTATAGGTATTGTGTGATTACGATGCTCTCTCCCGTCTACCCGTCTCTTCTGTGTCTATTTCTCTGTCTAGCTACCAGTGTTGGCAGCACAGGACATGACTTTATTCTTTTCCTAATCAATTGCATGAATACGTAACTTTCTCCATGGCGTTTCTGATTACTCTCTCATTATCACCCAATAGGAGTTTCATGACGGGATGTGTGTGTGTGTGTGTGTGTGTGTGTGTGTGTGTGTGTGTGTGTGTGTGTGTGTGTGTGTGTGTGTGTGTGTGTGTGTGTGTGTGTGTGTGTGTGTGTAAAGATGTATGGATGGGTGTAAAGATGTATGTATATGTCAATATGTATGTACTGTATATAGTTTCTATGCATTAATCTAAGCCTTTCTTCAGTAAGCTCCTCTATCCTTCCCCCTCCCCCTTCTCTCCCTCTTCCCTCCCTGCACTCCTTTTTAATGCAAACAGGAGATAACCAAGGGCAAAAAGCTCACAAAGCTTTCATTTCAAGAGAAAACCAAGCAAAACTGAACAGAATTCATAATCCTTTCATTTCTAGATACCTGAACACACTGCCTTCAAAACACTGGGGGTCATGTAGGTGGAGGTATAGGAGTGAGTGTGCGTTGCCATACGGGTGTTATGTGCCTTACCCAAATCCCCTTCATATTCCTTCCCCTGCTCCACTAGCCCTTCCTCACTCTGTCTTTTCTGTTACACTCCACCCCCATCCTCACTCACACCACACACCACCAACCACTAGACCACCACACGCTTAGCACTGTAATGGAGTAAAAATAAAATAAAAACAATAGCCATACCCTTTTTTCCGGATCAAAAGGTTTATGTCAGCTTAACCTGCTACTAAGTGACTCCACCTTTCTCCTTTTCATAAACTCTCTCTCTCTCTCTCTCTCTCTCTCTCTCTCTCTCTCTCTCTCTCTCTCTCTCTCTCTCTCTCTCTCTCTCTCCAGGTTATGAGGTGATTTGGGATAAGGGATGGGGTGAGGCAAGAACATTGGAGGTGAGGAGAGGGAGAGGGGGAGAGACAGAGAGAGAGAAGGAGGAGGAGGAGAGGAGGGAGGGAAGGGAAGGGTGAGGGATGGGGTGAATGGGTTGAGGAGAAGGACAGAGGGGTAAGGGTAGGAAAGAGGGAGATGGGGGGAGGGGACGCAGGTGGCGGAAACAATGAATAATACCGGAAGCAGGAAAAAGCCACATACACACACACTCCATCCGTTTACCACCCTAATGCTTTATACGCACGTGGCTCTCTCTCTCTCTCTCTCTCTCTCTCTCTCTCTCTCGCTTTCTCTCTCTCTCTCTCTCTCTCTCTCGCTTTCTCTCTCTCTCTCTCTCTCTCTCTCTCTCTCTCAACCCATCTAACTCCATCCAATGCTAGACTTATCCTTATGTCCCTCCCGTATTTCGTACGAAGAGAGAGAGAGAGAGAGAGAGAGAGAGAGAGAGAGAGAGAGAGAGAGAGAGAGAGAGAGAGAGAGAATCATGCAGAGGTGTTTATCTACCGGCTTACAGTGCTTGTTTGTAAGGTCCACAGGTGAGTGATCTCTGACCCTACGATAGATAGCCCAGCATCATCTTGCTCACTCTCTCTCTCTCTTGCTCACTTTTTCTCACTTCTCTCTCTCTCTCTCTCTCAGGTTGCGCATTAATTTTTGTTCATTTATAAACTCTTTCACTACCTCCCTCCCTCGCTCTCTCCTTATTCTCATCTCGTTAGTTTGCTCTCGTTCTCTTTTCACACAGTTTAATGAATCAGTAATAACGATTAGAGTAACGAGGAACACCGTGGCCGGAATCTCAATGTAGAATGGGATCCACGTCGCATCTCAGTTACTGCAGGATTGTTTTCAGTAGACTTCTTCCCTGTCCTGCGTTCTCTCGTCAAAAGCAACTCCTGGTAACGTGAGAAACAGCTATCGCAGCTGTTATCTGTTCTGGGTGAATGCAAAAAACAAGTTACATTTACAAGGGACTCGGTCGTTAGTATTTTCGAGTATGCCACCTCTGATTCCTTCCTCCTAACTAATTCCATGCAGAAATTAGTATTCAGATTTAAGGCCCAGTTTCGCCGGGTAAACATAAACTGCCTAAAATAACACAGAAGATAAGGTGAGGTGTAACATGCCAAACAAACCGCTAAAGAAAGGATGCTACGAGAGCCGAATTCCCGCTCATGCCAGCCCACCCTTGAAACAAAGAATGCGTTCATCAAACTATCCCTCCGGTCTTAACGATTAGGCGTTTCCTAGCGGGTAATATGTATGCTAATGTGCAGCACCGCCTCTCACGTACGCCCACCACCTCATGACCTATTCACTCAAATAACGTGGTTGTAGCCGCATCGAAGGCGTAGTTGAGATGGAGCTTGTGTTTATGTATCTGTGTATGTATGGATGTATTTTAACGATATATATCAGTAATGTTTGACCCTATATGAGTAAATATTGACACATAGGCCTACATAGCTCGTGCGAGTAAGAAGCTTTTCGATTTTTTACGCAGATACACCAAAGGACAAGGTTAAATTCAGACACGACCATTTTTAGTTCATTATGTCCTGCTGACTCAACGATTGTATTCAGCTTAAGAGGTTAATGAAGGATGTGTTTAACCACTCCAGTTCGAAACTTACTGCCCTAAGCTGCATAAAATTGTCTAGAAGGATTTAAAAAAAAGAGACAGAAAGGAGACGAAAAGAAAGTAATTCCACAGATGAAGAAAAGCTTGATATTGGATAAGTTGGAGATCTCTGCCTGATTTACAGTGTCTTATATTAACTCCCACATCCTCGCTCCTAATGCCACGTGCATAGTATACTGTGATGATAGTGTAGAGCAGATCCTGTTTCGTATAATTGGAAGGAGGAGAAGGAGGAGCGTGCAGGGAAAAGGAGAGGATGAAGAGAAGGATGAGGAGGAGAAAGGATGAGTGGAAGAGGAGAGGATGATGGAAGAGAGAAGGGAAAAAAGAGAGGGAGAGGAGGAGAGGAAGAGGGAGAAGGAGTACATAGGAAGCACAAACAATGAAAAGCTTATTGGTTCATAGCGTTATGAGTTGGCGGAAAAAAAATATATATACAGTATATACTACGGTGCAAGTATACCCTTTTTACTTTGACTTGCCCTAAAAATGACATCCCTCCATCTTGAACCCTAAATTACAGCAACAGAAGAGCACTAAAATATGATGCTAGTCACGGGGTTGTGCTATGGAGAGGCTGTAGAGCTGTAGCAGTGTCTTTTTCTGACAATAAGCCTTGTTTAAAGCTGCAAATGGATGAAAATCTGGGTCAAGATAAGGAGAAAGAACTGTGGTAACGATGTAACCAACGTCCGTGAGAGAAGAGGACTGAAAGGAGGAAGGGAAGGGCCGAAGACAGGGAGGGAGGGAAGAAGGAAGGAAGAAAAGAGAAGGGGAATGGAAGGGAAAGAAGGTGGAGGGAAGTGGAGAGATAAAGGAGGGGTGAAAGAGGTGAGGAGAATGGTTGGAAAGAGAAGGTGGAGGGGGGGAAGCAAAAAAGAAGAGAGAAGAAGGAGATGGGGAGAGTGACTTTCATGTGCATATCCTCTCCTTCTTCCAACCGCTCTACAGCTGTATTATTATTATTATTATTATTATTATTATTATTATTATTATTGTTGTTGTTGTTGCTGTTGTAGTTGTTGCTATTATTATTGTTGTCGCTGTTGTTACTGTTGTTATAATTATCATCATCATTGTTAAGGTCATCATTTTTATTATTATCATTATAATTATTATTATTATTATTATTATTATTATTATTATTATTACTATATTATCATTATAATAATAATAATAATTATTATTATTATTATTATTATTATTATTATTATTATTATTATTATTATCATTTAGCTTCTTACCTTAGTCCTCGTACCATATGTCTCAGCTTGGGATCACCCTTGTAGAAATGCGGGAAAGAGAAAGCGACGGATGCGCCAAACAGACAGGGTTTCAGGTCCAATATTCCTCTACTTGGACACCCACTGGGGCCACAGTAACATCGATTCTCAGCGTTTCCGTTATTATATGCAAACATACTATCAGGGAAGATGAAACGGTATGCTTCCAGGTCACTATTTGTCACCGTAGTACTGTAGACCAACGGTAGGGAACGGCACAGTTGCCCATTGAAGATGTACAAGACATCATTCTTAGACAATCCAGGCGGGAATCCGTTCGCATCAGTACCACGAATCATGTTGCATATGTCACCATACCAGAAATCTAACGTCTCGTGTTTATTCCATGCTAAAATCTTATTAATCTTACTCATATCCCCCTTGCCCGTGTGCATTAGGTAGGGCTTTTGAAGGGTATCATTTAGACCCATAAGAACACCGAATTGCTGGTGTGGATAAGGCACTTCCTGCACCGTTCTTGCCCAGTCTAGTACTCTCGATTTATGCCCCCATAGCAGCTCCCCTACAGTCAGTTTTCGAAGTGTGCTGAAGCCATAGACCTTCTTGACCATCTGAAGAATGGCCTTGACGCCTTTTTTACCCTTGACCATGTCCGCGGCGTTGACAAAAGGGATATTCACCGTTATTATCCTATCGCTTTCACGCCCGTTCGATAAGTGAGGTTGGAATATATAAGTTGGTCTCCCCTGATACTGTACCTTCGTCTCATCGTCAATATATTTTACATTCTCCTTATACTCCTTCTGGATGTAGACATAGGGACCTAGTTCATCCATCCTCGGTCTCTCTCCGTTCATGAACTCCCTCGGATTCGTCAGATTAAATACGCGAACGGTGTAGAATACCTCCAACTCCGCGGTTCTCCAAATGTGATCTTTTTCGGAGCCTTCTGTCATGATTAATGTGTTGTAAACTCCCTTTTGCAGGGTGTCATCCCCCCACAACAAGACCGTCAGCAGAGCACATAAGCTAATCATCATCATCAATAACAGAAACCACCACCTACAGCATATGCAGGTACGGAAACATAAACAGCATTGTTGTCCTCTAGATAGCTCAAAGTCTTCCAAAAGATCGTCGTCTAAGAGATCATGTCGTTCCTCGTTTCTCCCTTGCCGTTTTCGCTTCCTGTTCATAGTCATGCCGTTCATCGCCGTTCCCTCGAAGTCGTTCAGATAGTCGTCGTCTAGGAGGTCGTTTCGTTCCCCGTTTCCCGTTTGTCGTCTCCTCTTTCCTGTCCTTTCCTTTCCGATACTCACACACACGCACCATTTCACCGGCCCCGTTCGAATACCCGTTAACATTTCCCCCGTTTCATTATTTTCACATTTCGTTTTCTGTTTAACCTCCTGTCCATATCTCTGTTCATCATCCTCATCATCTTCCTCATCCTCATCATCTTCCTCATCCTCATCATCGTCGTCAGTCGTACTCTCATATTCACTCAGATCTTGCTTGTCCTCGTCCATGTCTTCATAATCTGCTCTGTATCTCCTTCCAGACATATCTTCTGAACACTCCATTGTTATGCCTTTTAGAATGAGAGCACTTTATTATTATTATTATTATTATTATTATTATTATTATTGCACAGTACACCTCAGCGTCCCCTGGTATTTTACAGGTGGACACTATCTCTATATTAAGAAGATATAAATAATACACAAGAGAGTATCAGGCTGTAATATTAAAATAAATCGCAAAGGAATAGGTGTTGCGAAGCCTGGAAGAGAATACTAGACTTCTTCCCACCATGAAAGGGGTATTGGTTTCACATAGGCTCCTATGACTCACTCTCACCTCCTTCACACTCACAACACACGCGATCACTGACTGAAGCGTAGTGCCACCAATACAAGGACGCTGAGAGAGAGAGAGAGAGAGAGAGAGAGAGAGAGAGAGAGAGAGAGAGAGAGAGAGAGAGAGAGAGAAAGAGAGAAAGAGAGAGAGGGAGTCAATAAGTATGTAAGCCCACGCCGTGTTAAGAAGGTGCACATGACGACAAATAATCAGTCTCTAGGGGTTCAGGGGCAGCCGGTCAGACTGATGGACAAAGATGGTTCTTACTCTTCTTTGTCCCTGTCCACCCAGTAGCACAAATCAGGAACCTCGATGGAAATTAGACTGTTGCTTGTCTTATGCTATGGAGAAAATTGTATCCCTATTATCCTACAGCCCTTCCACTCTCTCTCTCTCTCTCTCTCTCTCTCTCTCATAAAAAAATATAACGCAGCGGTAGTAACTGTTCACATTTCCTTTTCACATTTACCCCTCTCACGGTCGGCACAACTCCATTATGTCATCATCTTTCATGGCCACAATTTAAGTGGTTTCTGAATCTTTCCTTAACACTTCCTCCTTTGCGGTTAATTCTGCACCTTACACCTCAGTATCTTGTGTTATCAGTGCCAACTATGTTGATATTAAAACGGTACCGGTATAAATAACTTGCAAGAAAACGTCAACGTGTAATAGACAAAATAAATCGGTCAGGAAGAGGCACTGCGCACCTTCCTAGGCCACTGGATGCAGCCTTCAAATACCCCTTTATCCTTCAGACATTTTTTTGTTTTGTTACCAACGCCTTACGATTTTATTAATTATTTAATTAGGGGGTATACCTATTGCACTCAATTATGTAATAAATTTTTTAAAATATACCTTCACTACACCCAAACTAACTCATCCTAAAACACATTCTTCACAGGGTGTATTGTCACTGCCCCACTCCATCCCCTACCACATCCGTCCCATCCCATCCATTCTCTTTCCCCCATGCTTATTTCTTCACCACTACAGCCTCATCACACCTCCGTCTCGCCCCAACCAATCTTCGTCCCTCAGGCTCATTTCTTTACTACTTCGAGAGGGATTCATGGGACGACACAGGTCACGTGGTCAGTCAATATATTTTTCACAAACCTGAACGTATCGCTTGACAAGTAGCGAATGAATGATCTACTCAGCCACTTAGAATACGATCCAGTAACTGATTCTCACTATTTTCCTGTACGTCTGACAGACCAGAACGGCTCACCTGACAACGAAGGAACGAATGATTTACGCTGGCCAGTGTAACAATGCCTAAGAAGCAAAACACTTTTGCACTGCGGTCAGCACCTTCGGGGAGAGAGAGAGAGAGAGAGAGAGAGAGAGAGGATCAAGTTTTGCAATAATTCTTCATAACACAAAACAATATCCCATTCCAACCACCACTCTCAGAGAACAATTGACAATTACGTGCAGTTCACTTGATATTTTTTTCTCTCTCACAAATAATTCACCACGATAGAAACTCGTGCGTCTGGGAGAACAAGAGGCCGCGTGAAGGCGTCGCAAGAAGCTAAAACTCAAGGACTGAGAGAGATATGACGCCCTAAAATAACCCACGTGAATCCAACCACACCTGCGACCGTATCTATGAAGCTTCCTGGCTGATACCTCCTGAGCGGTGGCAGTCCAGGCGGCGGAGAGGCTCTAGTATGCAAGTCCCCTCTACTGTACTTCCCATCTCCCTAAAGGGGAATGTTGAAATGCAGGAGATGGATAACTTCAGCCTGCAGTCCACCGGGTTCACGTCCGGGTGAGCAGGAGAGGATGTTTAACCTGCAGTCCACCGGGTTCACGTCAACATTAGCCTGGGCCACAACAACAACAACAGGATAGCCTCTGATGGAAGGGGTCAAGAGGTTTTATAAACACGGCCACAGATCCAGTGAGTCACGTGAGATATGATGAGTGAATAAAGCGTTGAGTGAGATGGAGGAGAAGGGAACTTTGGCCTGCAGTCCACCTGGGTCACGTCTAAAGGTGCCTGGAACCACAACAAAAACAACATGAACGGCACCGGGATAGCAAGAAACTCAGGAAAGGAACCCTCGAACACTTGTAAATATTTGGTCTTTGATTCTTAGCGTTAAGTAAAATACGATGAGGTGAGATGAAGATCTGGACTGCAGAAGAAGGGCAAATCTGGCTTGCAGTCCACGGGAACAGGCCTGCACGAGTCTTGAAGCCACAACAAAAACAACAACATCATTGTAATAGCAAGAAATGGTGACAGTCTTATGGAAGAGTCTATCAATACACGTCATGTCAAATCCGGTTTCTATGCTAATTTTACTCTAACTTGGCCTAAAACTACCATATTTCCATCTCGAATACAGAATTGTAACAATAGCTTTGCACTAGAATATGATGCTAGTCACGAAGAAGTACTATGAAAAGGAAGTAGAGCTGTAGATTTTTTTTCTCTGCCATTGAACCACATAAAAGGACGAAAATATGGGCCACGTCAAAGTGAAAGGACTGTAAACAATTAACAGAATCCGGAAACTACTGCAGCTTCACAAAAAATTCTTTTTCTAATTATGTGCTTAGTTCTAACAACTGAATATATCATGGCATTTTGATACCATGACACTCAATGGCTTAAGTTTATAGGAGCGCTTCTAAATAGTCTCAGATCTTCAGCGTCACGTGCGATGCGATGGAACGAGTACACTGGGATGGCGGAAGGGATGCAGGAAGAGAGCAAAAACGTACAAACACTCCCCACCACATCCAAAGCAACACTGAACCTTCCCTGTTTTATGCTCAGATTTTATCCTTCGCGTTATCGCATGAACACACTGATAATAAGGAGGGATCCGTTTTCTAAGTGGCTTTCCGTGATGTCATAGCACCTCCTCCTAAACGATTTATTCTTCAATTTAGCAGCACTTAAACATGGCTTTGTATGCTGTTTAGATGTTTCAGTATGAACGTAGTTTGAAAAGTAGGGTATATAATGTGCAGAATAAATCGCCAAGGCACAGGTGATAAGAACGTACTAACACACTGCAAAATAAATCGCTAAACGGGAAGGCGTCAAAAACACCTAACACTCTGCACCACATCCAAAGCAACACTGAACCTCCCATGTTTTATGCTCAGCTTTTGTCCCTCCCGTTATCACATAAACACCCCGATAACACAGCATTGTAACCCCGGTAATGCGTCCACCCATAGACCCCTTTCATCCGGCAGTGCACTGGTTAGCACGCCCATCCTGCAAACGGAAGAACTAGAGACTGTTTCTTGGACCGGTCAGACAAGTAGACTCATTCTTTTTTTCTTTTTTTATTTCTTTTTTTCTACCTATTCCCTATTCACCTGGAAGTAATATTTACTGTTGCAGGTCTTGTTCTAAGGGAATTTTGACACTAAGAAAAAAAGACCCTCGTGTAATGGATAGGCATTAATGTAAGCTTATTTCTTCCTCTCTCATCAAAGGTGGATGGAGGGAAGAGGGGAGTCCATCCATTCACTTGATGCGGTGATCCCTTCAAGTGGCTCTACACTAAAAAGTCAAATACTTTCTTGTGGCTCAGGAAGCCATTGACAATGTTTGGTGGCAACCATTCAGCCAAATGGACCCTGGTGGCCTGGTGGGTTACGGTGCTCCAACCGGACTTAGTTCATAAGGGTTTACGTCCGAGAAATAACTGAGATTTATTGCTAACGTAATGCCAGTGAGGGAAGAGAAACTGATCACTCACCTTACATGCTTGAACTAAGTAGCCTAGCCCAGGACCCCTGCGTTCCTGACAGGGAGAGAGGAAGAGGCGGAATGATAGGGAAGGGAAAGAGTAGAAAAATTATTGGAACGAGGAAAAAGGGACAAGATTATGAGACCGTGAAGACAGAGGAAGGAAACGAAGGGAGAAAGGATAGCAGGTGGAAGGGAAGGGAAAGAGTGACGATGTGGGGAAGGGAAGGAGGTGGAGGAGGACGAGGAGAAAGAGGAGGAGGAGGAAGAGAAGACGAACGAAACAGGGAGAAAATAGGTAAAGGAAGGGGAAAAGGTAGAGGGGGGGAAAGGGGGTGAAGAGGAAGAGGACAGGGGAGGGACAGAGGGAGGAGATGGCGGGGAGCAGAGAAAGGATAGGAATGAGAAAGAAGAGGTAGGGGGTGGAGGGGGAGGGGAAGGAGGAAGGAAGAGGACAGAGGGAGTTAGAGAAAGGGCGTCATGCAAGGGTGTGGTGTGATGGTGGGAAGGGAAGGAAGCGAACAAGGGAAATGCCAAGCTCATGACACCTGGATAGCACCTGCCTCATGTACAGACAGGAAGTGGAGGAAAGACACAGAGGAGAGAGAGAGAGAGAGAGAGAGAGAGAGAGAGAGAGAGAGAGAGAGAGAGAGAGAGAGAGAGAGAGACAGACAGAGAGAGAGAGACAGAGAGAGAGAGAGAGAGACAGACAGACAGACAGACAGAGACAGACAGATAGACAGACAGCCGAAGAGACAGACAGATAGACAGACAGCCGAAGAGACAGACAGACAGAGAGGAGGAGGAAGAAAGAGAGGGAAGGGGAGAGGGAGAGAGAGAGGAAGGTGTAGGGAAGGGGGAGAAGCGAACTGGGGAAATCTCAACCTTCTGACACCTGGATAATATCTGCCTCATGGAGAGACAGGAAGTGGAGAGAGGAAGCTTGGAGGAAGAGGAAGAGGGGGAGGAGAGTGAGGGAGGAGCTGGAGAGAGGACTGGGAAGAAAGGAGAGGAAGTGGAGGGGAGGGAGAGGAAAGAGAGGAAGCGTGGAGATAGGGAGCCTTAGGAGAAGAGAGAGAGAGAGAGAGAGAGAGAGAGAGAGAGAGAGAGAGAGACAGACAGAGACAGAGACAGAGACAGACAGAGACAGAGAGAGAGAGAGGAAAGAAAGGGAACATGAGAAGAGAGAGGAAGTGGGTGGTGGGAGAGATAGGGAGGAGGAGGAATTGAAGGGGAGGGAAAGGGACGAAGGGGTGCAACGGAGGACAGAGGAAGTGGGAGGCGGAGGAGGAGGAGGTGAAGGGTGGGAAAGAGGAAAGGAGAGGGCGGGAGGGAGGGAGGGAGGGAGGGAGGAAGGGAAGGAAGGGAGGGGGGAGGGGGAGAGGAGTAATAGACGAAAGTTGGATGAGAGGGAAGAAATTGAAAGAAAAGAGGAGAGAAAGAACAGAGGAAGAGGTAGAGGATGAAGCTGAAGAAGGTAGGAAACCGGGGGAAAGGAAGAGAGGCATGGAAGAAGGGAAAAGTAGAGGGAGAGAATTTGAAGGAGGAAAAAAAATGGAGGAAAGAGGGAGGGTCAGAGAGGGGAGGGGAAACAAAGGAAAAATGTAGCAGTTCTGGATTTAGTGACTCATACGTGAAGGTTACTCGAATTTATTCCTCCCTCCCTCTCTCTCTCTCTCTCTCTCTCTCTCTCCGTAACGTTTCTTCATATGTAGAAATTTGCAAGGGCGATATTTTTCTAACTAAGCTAAACTCAGCTTTACTACCTCTAACCAAACCTATTCTACCCTGACCTAACCTACCTCAATCAAACCAATCTTAACAGTCTGACTAAAATGCGTGACTTAAAGAACAGTGCCCCCGAAATATACCATAGTGCCCCCGACAACGGGGCAAGCCAGATACAGCCCAGTATGCCCGGGAATGTACCGACACCCCCACACGGACCCCACGGGGTAGCCGCCACCAGTCGGAACAACTCCCAGCAACAGCGACATATGTTAGCCCAGGCCGTGCGCCCCTATGTCACGCAGCCACCACGCCGTCGCCGTCGTAGGAGAAGGACACTACCTTCACGGAACGGGATTGTTGAGCCAGCAAGGGGTGGAGTTGTCATAGACACTCCAGACGGCGCCCCTCTTCGTGAGACGGTCTATTGTCGTTCCGAAAGTGTTCCGATAGAGACGGCATATTGTCACTTCCACCCTCGTGAGACGGCCTAGTGTCGCTCCCCTCCTCGTGAGACGGCCTATTGTCGCTCTCCTCCTCGTGAGACGGCCTATTGTCGCTCCCCTCCTCGTGAGACGGCCTATTGTCGCTCCCCTCCTCGTGAGATGGCCTATTGTCGCTCCCCTCCTCGTGAGACGGCCTATTGTCGCCCAGAAAGTGTCCCGGTAGAGACGGCCTATTGTCGCTCCCGCTCTCGTGAGACGGCCTATTGTCGCCCAGAAAATGTCCTGGTAGAGACGGCCTATTGTCGCTCCTGCTCTCACGAGATGGCCTACTGTCGCTCCGAAAGTGTCCTGGTAGAGACGGCCTATTGTCGCTCCGAAAGTGTCCTGGTAGAGACGGCCTATTGTCGCTCCCCTCCTCATGAGCTGACCTATTGTCGCTCAGAGGGTGCCCTGGTAGAGTCGGCCTATTGTCGCTCCCTCCCTCATGAAACGGCCCACTGTTGCTCCGAAGGTGCACAAAAGGAGGCAAGGAGCAAGACGTCACCCCGGCAGGAGACAAGAGCCCAGGCCTCCCATCTCAGAGTGGCCCAGACAGGTCTCACAGCCTCCCCTGGCCTCCGCTCCCTACGTCTGGCTCTAGAGCAGACGCACCTGACGAGCCCCAGTGTAAGTCGATGCCGCAGCCCTCCCCTGTCGGCGCCCCTAGACACTGGAGACCGCAGTCTGCAGTCTCTCCCGATTCTCCCCAGGACACCCGAGCGCGATCTCCATATGCCCCTACGACGACGTAAGGCTCCCACTTCCGGCCGAGACTTGCGACAGAGGTTCCTGGAGCTATTCGGCCCCAGTCCCGAGGGCCATACTCCTGAGCCCAGTCCGGGAGCCAAGGGTAGCCCAGGACGCGAGAGGACGTCCGTACGAGGTGTCTCGTGCCCTCTTGGTATGTCTCCCCTTGGCAGTGCCCCTAGCCCGGCAGGATTGCCGACGGCATGTTCCCACCTATCCCCACGATGAATACGTGTGATGTTACAGTGCAAGTGATTTAGGTTAAGTGTGATTTCCCCTAGTATAGTATTGTGCAGTGACATAATATAGTGAATATCGGGGCAAGTAAGATCACAGTGAGAGAATAAAGGACAAGTGTGTGGAACAAGATCTGATGAACTATATTCATGAGTGACGTCCCTTATATACAATTAGTAAGCCTGTGCCGCCTGGAGATTCCTCCGTAGTGACATACCCCTACTACTGTGAGCTGTAAAGAAATATTACCAGAGAGTATTAGTGATATTCCCTCACTCACGCTGCCCGTAAATCTTGTACGACACTCTCTCGTCCCAGTATCTAGAGTAAGTGTAAATCAAGAATAAAATCAATTACCAAAATCCCTTTGCTAGTGGAAAACGTGTAGTCCTCATTGTTAATATTTGCCTCTCTCCAGTATTACCATAACTCTCTCCTAGCCGTCACAAGTCACTCCCCGCACCCTCCCCCTTTCCCCTCCTTGTGAGACTCACCCCCCGTGCCTCCCGTGTGCGCCTATATTCACTGTACCCTGAATACACTAGGATTGAATGTGTTGGCATTAATGTCAGATAAGCAAGTATCCTGCGAGATACCCATGTCCTAGATAAGGTTTTATATTGCTATGTATTATGTTGTAATATCTGCTGATTTGTCCTGTGTCTGATTGTGGTAATATACGTGTAAAGGTTATTGCCCAGAGTTTTTGTGTCCTGCCTCTCTTTATTGCACTAAGCTCTGGTCTCGAAAGAGGACCCCGCCCCACGTTAGGTGTAGTAGGAACGAGAAGTCAAGCCTATTTTCACCTAGCATTACACTGGTGGCCAGCGGTGGTTCTAGACCCGGGTGTAAAAGAGAGGTAATCAGGAATATTTGGCATAATGGCAACTAAACCGCACGTTCAGTTACCCAAATTTGACCCTGACCAGTATGATATACACACATATCTGGCAATAATTAAACCCTTACTGGATATTGGCTTTGAAAATGACCAACAGAAAATTGCAGTCACACTACCACTATTGCGTAAAGCGGCGGCGAACATAGCACCGAAAATCGTCCCAGAACTCACCTGGCAGAACTTTACAAAGTTCACTGTACAAGCCATCACGCCATCATTAGGGAAAGTAGTGGCTCTATCCCAATTGGATAGTTTTTCATTCGATGGGGATTTAGATAATACCCTGATACAGGAAGATGCCTGGTTACTGCTGCCTACCTGGAGGCAGATGAGGAAACCTGGGATCAGCATACATTTAACACTCTGCTCAGAGTGCTCCCAAGTGTTGTTAAGCAACACTTCACTATCCATGACCCAACAAGAGACATGGATAGAGATATACAGCTGATACGGCGCCTCCTGACCGCCTGCCCTTCTCCACAGCAAATCAGTGTTGTTAAGAAATTCCCCACCCGACCCCCGGCTCCTCCAGCCACACCATGTCCACCTCTGCCTCACACCAGCCCGACCCCGGCGCCTAGCCCGCCCAGGGCACACCCCTCCCGTCGGCGCCCCGCCCTGCGAGAAAACCCGAACCTAATTCTTATCAACCCGTGGGAATTCACAGCCTGCAACTCCCGCTGCCCCCTTCATGACATACGGGACCAGCTTAAAGCTGCTCGCCGCAGAATCACAGCCCCTGGTTCGCGTAAAGTGTCCGCCTTAGAAGGCGAGGCCCCAGGGGACGAGCTGACGCCCTTGGATGAGCCCCATTCAGGAGAACTGGAGCAGGAACAGGAGAATGAAAGCCCTAGCCAGCTGGATTTTTAGGCCCGCCCCCGCACCAACCCACGGTGGCGGGGGCCATTACCCCTAAGTATCGCCCCCCAGTATACCACAAGATGAAAATAAACGGCGTGAAGGCCAGACTGCTAGTCGATACGGGAGCGGCCAGATCCTGCCTTTACAGCCACTATTTCTCCCGCTACAAATCACGGTTTGGCCCACTCCGCCCTACTACCACTCACCTTGTGGACGCGGGGGATGGCCCCCTGCCCATCCGTGGGGAAACTCGGGCCCTACGGGTCGACACCCACCAGCCAGTGTCCACCCAACACCCATTCATCATTTTTTATTCCTCCTGCCGGAGTTATGACGGGTATTTAGGGCTGGACTTGCTCCAAAAACTCGGAGCCACGATCGACTGTCGCCACCGACAACTTCAGTTCCGCCCCCACCCCGTTCCACCCCAGCCGTTTGCACATGCACGCCGCGGCCCCGGCCGGAGGATTCGCCCCCTTCCTCCCCCCAGTGCCCCCCTCCCCCCCTTCCCCGCCCCCCTCTCCTCCCCCTCCCGTGCCTTTCCACCCCACTCCTGCTCCCTCTTTCCCCGCCACCGTCTCTGCCGCTGTTGCCATCCCCTCCCACCATGAGGCTTGGGTGCCCCTTAACAGGCCCTCAGGTCCATCCGTTTTGTTCTCCCCCCTCCTCCCCTCTGGACCCCTTTCTGCCTGCCTTGTGTCCCCCACCTTCCTCCCACCCCACCACGCCGCCATCCACATCACCAATCTCACCCCATCCCCCCTTACCCTCCCCAAGGGGCTTATCATCAGAGAGATGGAGGAAGCCAAGCCCTGTGCCCCATCCTCCTCCCACCTCCCCACCCCTCTACCCCCCATCCCCGACCATCTCTCCAACCAGCAGTCAGACACCCTACGCCGCCTCCTCCTGGATTTCCAGGATTTGTTTGTGACAGGACCAACAGATATAGGGCATGCCACGTACCTGTCGCACAAAATTCATACGACAGGCCCACCTATATGACAACCATCCCGACGTAAGAACCCCCGACAGAGAGAAGAGGAGGACCGCCAGGTGTGCGAAATGGTAGAGGCAGGTGTTATTTCCCCCTCCACCAGCCCATGGTCCTCCCCCGTTGTTCTAGTACAAAAGCAAGATGGCACGATGCGATTTTGCATCAACTACAGCCGTGTGAACAACGTCACCATTAAAGATGCCCTCTCCCGCCTCCCCATCCACGCGGTACAGGCAGACCCGGACCTCCTACAACTCTGGCACCACAAGGAACGGCACCCCTGGATCCCTGCCCATCTATTCCCTAAGCTATGCCGACAGGGCGACCACCTCCTAACCCCGTCCAGGCATATCCTCTTGGCCCCCGATGCGGCACGTGACACCCTGCGCCGCCTCCATGCCCACAACGGTATCCACTTGGGCACCAAAAAATTATTACAGGTGTTCAATGACATTTACTGGGCCCCAAATCCCTCCACCCTCGCCAAGGAAATTATCCAGACTTGCCGCACCTGTGCGCTTGGAAAAGATATCACCCGGACTGCCGGACCATCGGGCCATATCACCGCCCACAAGCCCTGGCAACTCCTGGCGATCGACGTAGTAGGCCCTCTTCCCCCCAAATCTGGATATAAATACGTGATCACTTTTGTAGACACGTACTCAAAATTCGTAGTAGCCTGCCCGGCTAAGGAACATCATGCGGTTGCTGTCGCCGATGCCCTACTCCAACACGTGTTCCCTTACTTTGGCATCCCACAAGCCATCCATTCCGATAATGCCCCCGAGTTCTCCGGAAAAGTCTGGGAGGAGCTAGCCTGGATTTTCGGATATAAGATCTCCCACTCCTCACCATACTGGCCTCAAGGGAACGCCGTATGTGAACGTAGCCATCGTACCCTTATCAATCAGCTACGCACCCAAATTGAGGCTACAAAGGACGACGATTGGCCGGCGCATGTGAAAATTGTCCAGTGGGGAATGAATTCATGCCCCCGAGAAGACAGGGTTTCCCCCCACGAAAGAATCTTTGGGGAAACTCCCCTCCTACTACCCCTACACCACCACCTGCAGCCGCCAGCTTCCGCTCCCACTACAGACCCGCTACACCTGCTAAAAGGGCGGATACACCACCTACAAAAGAATCTGGACCTTGGACCCGACACAGCCTCCAACCCCTTCAACCCGGGTGACACAGTCATCGTCGCCCAGCTCCCCACTCCCCACAAGCTCGCCCCCCGCTTCACGGGGCCCCACACAATCACCCGAGTCCCCAACCCATACCAGGTGGTCATAGACTATCACGGCACTCCCCGTACGGTACCCTCCGCAACTGCCACGTGCAGCCTTTCCGCACGCCCACCTCCCCCGCCCCGGCCCCACACCCCCAGCCCCCTCCAGCCCCCACACCACCCTCTACATTCACATATGAGTGCTACGTTTCCTCCTCACCCTCCCACTCCACCCCCCCTACCACCTCCACCTCCCTGGCTGCCACCACCCCCAGCACCTCACCTGATGCCTCCCCTGCCACCCCTCCCTCACCCTCACCCCTTCCCTCTGTTGCTCCCCCCTCAACGCCCACTCCCACCTCTTCCGCCCACGCCACCACACCCTCACCACAACCCACTACCACCACCCCTCCACCACCCACCATGCGTACACCCACTCCACCAACACCATGCCCCACCGCGCCCGCAACACGTGAAACAACCCGCCCACCCCATACGCTCAATTCTCCTCCCACCCCGACCCTCAAGACCACCACTACCCGCTCGGGCCGCCTCTCACGCCCGCCCGCCCGATACACACACACCCCTACACCACCCATCTCCCCACGACTTCACACCATCAAGCTACATCAGGCCCAAATCCCCTCTACCTGTACTCCCCAGAGACTCAACGCTGCATTACCATGGCACAAAACCCGGCCCTTACCCTCGGTATCCAGCATTCAGCTTCCAACCACACTGACAGCCACACCAAGCAAGATGAGAGTGAAGCGGGCCGTATGGGTGCCTACCCTTGGCAGGAACCACAGACTCCGTGGGCCACACCACCTGCTAACCCTCCTCCAGTCTACCACCACCGCCTCCACACTCTTCCTCATCTGCGACCCAGAGCAAGAAGAAAACCCCTACACCGTCGCCTGGCAAACTGTGCTGCAACACCTCCAGCCCCTGTACACCACCTCCAACACACAAGCATTCCACCTCCAGCCACAGGGACGTGACTTTTTACAAGGGGAGAGTGGTAAAATGCGTGACTTACAGAACAGTGCCCCCGAAATATACCATAGTGCCCCCGACAACAAGGCAAGCAAGATACAGCCCAGTATGCCCAGGAATGTGCCGACACCCCCACATGGACCCCACAGGGTAGCCACCACCAGTCGGAAAAACTCCCGGCAACAGCGACATATGTCAGCCCGGGCCGTGTGCCCCTATGTCATGCAGCCACCACGCCGTCGCCGTCGTAGGAGAAGGACACTACCTTCATGGAGTGGGATTGTTGAACCAGCTAGGGGTGGAGTTGTTATAGACACTCCAGACAGCGCCCCTCCTCATGAGATGGCCTATTGTCGCCCCCCTCCTTGTGAGACGGCCTATTGTCGCTCCGAAAGTGTCCCGGTAGAGACGGCCTATTGTCGCTCCCCTCCTCGTGAGAAGACCTATTGTCGCTCCGAAGGTGCCCTGGTAGAGACGGCCTATTGTCGCTCCCCCCCCCCTCGTGAGACGCCCTATTGTCGCTCCGAGGGTGCCCTGGTAGAGACGGCCTGTTGTCGCTCAGAGGGTGCCCTGGTAGAGACGGCCTGTTGTCGCTCAGAGGGTGCCCTGGTAGAGACGGCCTGTTGTCGCTCAGAGGGTGCCCTGGTAGAGACGGCCTATTGTCGCTCCCTCCCTCGTGAGACGGCCCACAGTCGCTCCGAAGGTGCACAGAAGGAGGCAAGGAGCGAGATGTCACCCCGGCAGGAGACAAGAGCCCAGGCCTCCCATCTCAGAGTGGCCCAGACAGGCCTCACAGCCTCCCCTGGCCTCCGCTCCCTACGTCTGGCTCTAGAGCAGACGCACCTGACGGGCCCCAGTGTAAGTCGATGCCGCAGCCCTCCCCTGTCGGCGCCCCTAGACGCTGGAGACCGCAGTCCGCAGTCTCTCCCGATTCTCCTCAGGACACCCGAGCGCGATCTCCATATGCCCCTACGACGACGTAAGGCTCCCACTTCCGGCCGAGACTTGCGACAGAGGTTCCTGGAGCTATTCGGCCCCAGTCCCGAGGGCCATACTCCTGAGCCCAGTCCGGGAGCCACGGGTAGCCCAGGACGCGAGAGGACGCCCTTACGAGTTGTCCCGTGCCCTCTTGGTACGCCTCCCCTTGGCGGTGCCCCTAGCCCGGCAGGATTGCCGACGGCATGTTCCCACCTATCCCCACGATGAATACGTGTGATGTTACAGTGTGAGTGATTTAGGTTAAGTGTGATTTCCCCTAGTATAGTATTGTGCAGTGACATAATATAGTGAATATCGGGGCAAGTAAGATCACAGTGAGAGAATAAAGGACGAGTGTGTGGAACAAGATCTGATGAACTATATTCATGAGTGACGTCCCTTATATACAATTAGTAAGCCTGTGCCGCCTGGAGATTCCTCCGTAGTGACATACCCCTACTACTGTGAGCTCTAAAGAAATATTACCAGAGAGTATTAGTGATATTCCCTCACTCACGCTGCCCGTAAATCTTGTACGACACTCTCTCGTCCCAGTATCTAGAGTAAGCGTAAATCAAGAATAAAATCAATTACCAAAATCCCTTTGCTAGTGGAAAACGTGTAGTTCTCATTGTTAATATTTGCCTCTCTCCAGTATTACCATAACTCCCTCCTAGCCGTCACAAGTCACTCCCCGCACCCTCCCCTTTTCCCCTCCTTGTGAGACTCACCCCCGGCGCCTCCCGTGCGCGCCTATATTCACTGTACCCTGAATACACTAGGATTGAATGTGTTGGCATTAATGTCAGATAAGCAAGTATCTTGCGAGATACCCATGTCCTAGATAAGGTTTTATATTGCCATGTATTATGTTGTAATATCTGCTGAGTTGTCCTGTGTCTGATTGTGGTAATATACGTGTAAAGGTTATTGCCCAGAGTTTTTGTGTCCTGCCTCTCTTTATTGCACTAAGCTCCGGTCTCGAAAGAGGACCCCGCTCCACGTTAGGTGTAGTAGGAACGAGAAGTCGAGCCTATTTTCACCTAGCATTACACTGACCAATCCAAACCTAATCTAACTAAACCAATCCAAACCTAATCTAACTAAACCAATCCAAACCTAATCTAACTAAACCAATCCAAACCTAATCTAACTAAACCAATCCAAACCTAATCTAACTAAACCAATCCAAACCTAATCTAACTAAACCAATCCAAATCTGATCTAACTAAACCAATCCTAACCCAATCTAACTAAACCAATCCTAACCCAATCTAACTAAACCAATCCTAACCCAATCTAACTAAACCAATCCTAACCCAATCTAACTAAACCAATCCTAACCTAATCTACCCTAACCAAGACTAGCCAAATCTGCCCTAATCAGTCCTAACCTATTCTAACTTAACTTATCCTAACATAATCTTCTTCCCATGCGGGTCACCTTTCCTAAGTATTGCTCTTGTATCGGTGTCTATAACGGGGTGGTCATCATCTGACTGTGGCTGATAAGAGAAAGATAGGGGACTGATAAGGAGAGAGAGAGAGAGAGAGAGAGAGAGAGAGAGAGAGAGAGAGAGAGAGAGAGAGAGAGAGAGAGATCCAAACATTCCTCAGGAGATGGTAGAGGAAGCTGGTACTGATTAAGAGCTCCTTCGTGCGGCCAGCTGAGAGAAAAATGAAAAAGAGAGAGATAAGGATAATGAGGTCAGGAAGATAATGAAGGTAGGAGTCATAGAAAACGCAGCTGCTGGGATAGAAAACAGGAAATAGATTGAGGGTTATTCTGTGTGTGTGTGTGTGTGTGTGTGTGTGTGTGTGAGAGAGAGAGAGAGAGAGAGAGAGAGAGAGAGAGAGGGAGGGAGAGAGAGATCTGGACATCGTGTAACTAGAAATCGACCATAAAGCTACAGGTTAAAAGAACGAATTCGCAGAAAACCAGAACACTGAGACCATGACAAAAGCCCCCGCCCCAGCTCTCTCTCTCTCTCTCTCTCTCTCTCTCTCTCTCTCTCGTGTGCATGGGTCCTATTTAGTTACAACTAAGCGCCCTTACTAAGGTTTCCATCGTAGCCTATTTCCCCTCCTCGTATCGTATTTCCTCCCTGATTACCGTTGTCAGGCTCCTATGACTCACCTTCAGCTGAATAAAATTGTCTGGCATTAGATTCTAAAGCAGTTTTTCTAGTTAGCTTCGGGTGTTTCGAAACGCATCCCTCTTAGCGATTTTTTCTACACATTAAACTTTGCATGTCGCTGATTGGATGTGGTTGAATGTGTTAGGAAAAATACTTATAGACAGTTTGACCATGTAGAGAAGATGAAGAATGAGAGACTGATTAGCAGAGTGTATGTGAGTGATGTGGAGGGGGAGATGAGGAGAGGAAAATCATGGATGACAAAGCGGGATGGAGTGGATAGATAATTATACTGTATATATGAGAAAGAACATAAGAACATAAGAAGAGAGGATAACTGCAGTAGGCCGGTTGGCCCATGCTAGGCAGCTCCTAGAAGAGTAACTGAACTACTAGAATGAGATAAGGATAGCAAAGAAGAAGGCTCTCCCCCGCCCTCCAAACCCTCCAGCCGAAGCCGGCAGGAAAAAGTCAGAAAGAACACCACGCCGTATAGAAAAACTGGCGTGGACATTTTACAGGAAAGTGTGAAAGGAGAATAGAGACTATCATAGTGTAACCTGAAAGGAAAATTTATTTTTGAATTAGTATTGGTTATAATATTTTCTTTATTCTATATCCACCCCTTATTTGTCATATGCTTATCTAGCCTATGCTTGAAACTCTCAATGGAAGAGGCAGCAACTACTTTACTAGGTAGCTTATTCCATTCGTCTACTACTCTATTACCGAACCAATTTCTACCGATTTCCTTTCTGAAACGGAATTTTTCTAGTTTGAAACCATTATTTCTAGTTCTATCCTGTATGCTCACTTTAAGTACCTTGCTAATATCTCCCTTATTTATACCATTCATCCACTTAAAAACCTCAATTAAGTCTCCCCTTACTCTACGCCTCTCTAGCGAATGCAGACTTAGTCTTTTCAGTCTGTCTTCATATGACAGGTTCCGGATGTCATGTATCATTTTAGTCATTCTTCTCTGTACATTTTCTAACGAATTAATATCCATTCTATAGTAAGGACACCAAAATTGTACTGCGTAGTCTAAATGTGGCCTTACTAATGCTAGATAAAGTTTCAGTATTACTTTAGATGATCTATTGCTCACGCTTCTCGAAATAAATCCTAGGACCCTATTTGCTTTATTTCTCGCATTAATGCACTGTTGCCTAGGTTTAAGGTCGTTACTAATCATAACTCCTAGATCTCTCTCGCATTCAGATTTGCTAATTTCTTTGTTATCTAAGCTGTATTTAGTATCTCCAATGGTCTTGCCTACGTTAAGTACTTTACATTTTTCAACGTTAAATTCCATTTGCCAAGTTTTAGACCATTTGGACAATGTATCGAGGTCTTTTTGTAAGTTATGGCAATCGTCAGTCGAGTTAATGATACGCCCTATTTTTGTATCGTCGGCAAATTTGCTGATTCTGCTATTGACTCCTAAGTCTAGATCATTTATATATATGATAAATAATAAGGGACCAAGTACTGAACCCTGTGGTACACCACTAGTTACTAATCCCCAGTCCGACTTAGTTCCATTTATTAATACTCTCTGCTTTCGTCCTTTCAGCCAGGATTCTATCCATTTTAAGATATCGCCGTCTATACCGTGTGCTCGAACCTTTCTAACTAACCTTTCGTGTGGGACTCTATCAAAAGCTTTACTAAAGTCCAGATAAATAACATCGTACGCTTTATCGCTATCTACTGCCTCATAGACCTCCGAGTAGAATGACAACCGATAGATAGACAGATAAGTCAAATATGAAATTAGGTTGATATAAAAACGATATTGACACCATACATAAGAATGCAAAACTCCAATACGCAAAAGAAATAGCTAAGGAGGAGTTGCTACGAAGCCTACAATGCCACCTAGAACACGGCCTTGTAACCCTATCGAACTGCAGACCCTTACTGAAATCGAGATGGATGAATACAGAACCCTCTAAACAGATCTAACAGGAGTATCTTTTGACAACGAAGGTAAATGTGTAAAGTGCGGTTACTAAAATGGCGCCTTTATGTCTGTCTGTCTATCTATCTATCTATATCTATCTATCTATCTATCTATCTATATATATATATATATATATATATATATATATATATATATATATATATATTACAACCATTCCCTTATTAGCTACAACGAATCGGAAAAGCAGACGGATTGGTGGGGTGCGCAGGCAGTGTGAGGTGGGTAGGCAAGGTTGAATGGATGGGTGGGTGGGAAGGGGCAGGGTGGGTGGAGTGGATAGAAGGATGGGTGTGGTGGAACAGGTGGATAGGGTGGGAGGGCAAGGTTGGGTGAGTACGTAGCCTAGGTGGGAAGGTGGATGGGGTGGGTGGACAGGGCTGGGTAAGTAAGTGGGTGGGAAGGTGGGTGGGTAGGTGAGCAGAAGGGGTGGCGAGAAAACAGGTCCTTGGTAGGAATAGAGTCATGGCGAACATATAACAACCCCTGAAATGAGTCCAAGGAGGAACAGATTCAGAGTGCAAGATGGAACCCTGGGAGTCTGGAACGGCCATCCCGGGTCCCAAACTGTGGTATGAATGGTCATGGGTCTTACTTTAATTTCAAAATATAATAATGGAGTTCAAAAGTCACATAATTCCACTTGTAGAAATCTTTATTTATATGAAGTGACTAAACACTTGAATATTGTTAAGTCTCTCTCTCTCTCTCTCTCTCTCTCTCTCTCTCTCTCTCTCTCTCTCTCTCTCTCTCTCTCTCTCTCTCTCTCTCTCACTCTTTCTCCTACCTTAGCCCTTGGACGAGGTGCCTCAGCCTTGGGTCCGCCTGGTAGAAGTGAGGGAAGGAGAAGCCAATGGAAGCCCCCCAGTAACAGGGCTTCATATCTAGGACTCCTGTAGGTGGGCATCCTCCTCCACTACAGTAGCAAGCGTTCTCGGGGTGGTCCGTTCCGTAGGAGAATACATCGTTGGGGGGAACGAAACGGTATGCAGATATCCCAGATTGATTTACCGTTTCATTGTAGACTAGGGGTATGGCCCGACAAAGCTGACCGTTGAAAATGTAGAGACGATTGCTTTTGGACACACCTGGGGCGAAACCGTTGGCGTCCGTGCCGTGGATTTCGTTACAAATATCGCCGCTCCAGAATTCCAGCTTCTGCCTCCCATTCCAGGCTAGGATTTGGTTCATCATGTTGGCGTCGCCCTTGCCAGTGTGCATTGTGTATGGTTCCTGCACTGAATCGTTAAATCCGACTAACAAACCGAAGAGTTGATGGGGGTAGGGCAATTTCTGGAGCTTCCTCGCCCACTCCATAACCCTCGATTTGTGTCCCCACAGCAATTCTCCAACTGTTAGTTTACGTAGAGTTTCAAAACCATGGATTTTCTTAGCTATCTGAATAACCATCCTTAGAAATCCTTGGTTTTTTACTGCATCGGCTGCATTGACGAAGGGTATGTTGACGGAGACAATGACATCGCTCTCGGCCCCAACGGACATTTCAGGCTGAAAGTAGTACAAGGGCCGAGTTCGATAGGTGACGGAGCCGTTACTATGAAATTCGACCTGCTCCTTACTCTCCTTCATTAGGTAGACATACGGCCCTCTCTCCTCCACTCTAGGCTTATCGCCCGCCATGAACTGTTTTGGATTGGTCAAGTTGAAGACAAACACCCTATAGTACACTGGCACAGGGGTAGCTATCCAGGATTCATACTTCTGGCTCCCTTGCCGTAGAACCATTCGATCTACCGCTACAGAATGCACTACGCTATCATATCCCGACAGCATAAAGATTACAGTGGCAGCGCACCACAGAGCTACCATCCACAGACAACATCTGCACCTCGCACTCCTGTTCATCTGGGCAACTAGAGTGTTCATGCGAGGAGGCGGGTGCTCTTCAGTGTTCTCCGTTATTTTACCCATCTTGCTGGTGTGTTTAATGACTTACTATCCTGTAATTCAGTATGGACGGTGGTTATTAGCACTGAAGTGGTGACATGTGTAGGTGTGGAGGGGGTATACAGTACAAATTTCCTGAAACTTTATATGCTTTCCATGGCACTTCTCCGTGACTACCATCATATACTAATGTTCACTTCTCGTTAGGGTGGAATATGACATCATTGCAACTGCACTTCATTTCCATGGCACTTCGTGACTGTCATTATATTCTAGTGTTCAGTTCTTGCTATGGTTGAATACACTACTACGGTTCTACATTCTTTACATTTCTTCGTGACCAGCACCATATTCGAATGTTTCTTTCTTAACAGTGACAATTTCTGAAACAAAATATAGTTACATTTAATATCAGTGTACTGTAGAACAGTACGATTCTCCATCCATTCCTCAGCACTTTTTCTTGACTAGCACCATATTCCAAATGAGACAGTCCTAGCATGTATTCAATATGGACGGTGGGTATCAGTATCAAAGTGGTGACGTGAAGGCGTGTACCGTTAAGTACTGCTGGGCCTCATGAATTCAAGGTGGATGATGAGTAGGCCTATTAGTGCCAGAGTGGTGACATGTGTACGTGTCTGGCACACAGGAGTACATGTTGGGCATCAGTGAACGGGCTGTCAAATCTATGCCAAGAGCTGAATTAAAAACAAAACAAAACAAAAAGAGAGAGAGAAATAAAAAACTACCACAGACTTTTAGATTCAACTGTTCAAAATGGCCGGTAGGTAATAGTGCCCAAGTAGTGATATGTGAAGGCATGGCACGTAGGAGGAATGCTGGGCCTCAAGCAACGGACTATCGAGTCTATACCCAGAGTATGATATATTTAAGGATAGAAAAAAATCACCACAGACTTTTGCTCCAACTGCATAATATGGATCAGCGGTGGCTTTAGAGGTGGGCAAAAATATTTCAGTATGATCTTAGTTTTCTATGGACGGTGGGTGTTAATGCCAAATTGGTGACATGTGAGGGTATGTGGCATGTAGGAGGACTGCTAAAACATTTATTATTATTATTATTATTATTATTATTATTATTATTTATCCCATCCTCTTCCCACCTAAGTTAGTTTAGATTCGTCCATCTGTGTTAAGGATTATGATAATTATAATAATATGATGATGATGATGGTCTTATTATTACAGGTATCATTATTATTATTATTATTATTATTATTATTATTATTATTATTATTATCATCATCAGTATTAATATTATAACTATTATTTTGTTTTCATCCTTTTTGCTTTACTGTTTTGTCTTATTTTCCCTCCTATTGTGTCTTAGTTATATCACAAAGATTCCATTAAGCAGCATTGCACGGTTCAATTCCACTTTTTAAAATATAACTGGTCATATTGTTTCGCCCCTGTTATTTCTAGGCGACTATACTCAGAAATAAAACAGTCCAACTGGTTATTTTTCCTACTGTCCTTAGTTTGTCCAAGTAGGTTGAACATTGCTACTCACTAGAAACACTAATAAACGTTTCATATATTTCACCTTGTCCAATTCTGTCCTTCTTGTGTATGTGCTCTTACCCTCCAGGTGATTTTTTCATCTTAGGATACATTTTTCAGCACCGGTTCGATTACAGTATATATATTTTTTACTGTTCTTCGTATATCTAACTTCGCCATATTATTCTTTTTATCTTTATGGCGAGCATTTTGGCAGAGTTCAAAACAGCCTCCACTAAACACTTCAGCTGGATAGTGCATTTATCTTTCTTGACCCTGTCCTTTATTTTGTCCTTTATCCATGCCATTTAATTTTTGCTCTCTAATTTAATTTACATGATAAACTTTTCATACAGAATGGGTCTTTAATTGACTTCTCACATAAAACGAACATTTTATTCACTTCTAATAACACTAACTTAGTTTCTACATTAAAACTCATCACCAAAACTTAATATTCAGATTACATCGCCACAGAAGAGGTGCTAAGAACTGAATATTCAGAATAAATTGTTAGGCAGGAGGTGCTAGTGTCCATCACAAAGGCACTCCGGTTCATTCAAGGGACAACTTTAAAACCTTGACCAAGCACTCGGGATAACATAAAAATTCTTTATTTTGGCCCGAAAACGCCATTTATACACTTGCCATGACACACAGTGCACCTTAATATATCAAGTATTTTCCATGTTCTATCACTTGGTATGATTAAAGTTCTTCCTGGGGACAAAATTCACCCTAGAATAATATTTCACAAAGTTAAACAATACCAACACCTGCGGGACACAGTCAAGACTAGCGCTCATCCCGCGATGCCTGATGCCATAGGAAAACTGTCGTACCAAGGGATCATCAACTTAAGCATTTTCTGTACATCATAATATCTTGAGCCATTTCCATTCACCATTCACGATTAATTAAACACTGTTGAGTCTACAGCTGGCAGTTTTAATGAATGAACTGAAATTTTAAGAGATATTTTGATAAGCTCCTATATCTGGCAAATACCTCACAAAGGATCGGGCAAGGAGGTTTCGTTCTTCCTTATCAAACTCACTATTTTCACTGGCTAGGGCAATTTTAATGATAAATTTAAGTAGCGGAATCGATATAGTGATTATCTACCTCACACCTCAACGTTTTAGATCTAGATTTACCTCAATACATCTATAGAAATAATGGAAAACATGATGCTTAGGCAACTATTCACCTCAGTGCCCGAGGTCATTTTGCGAAGACCGCGGTTAGGATTTATAAAGAATTCTAAGCAATTTTTACGATGAAGAAGCAGCAGTGAATTATTGTCAGGAATTACTGTGATTACGTGCTGTTATTTCGCTGTTGTTATTCAGTATGGTTTGGTGGTGAAGTGTTTTATAGCCAAGCGAATGAAGATCAATGTATAATTTTAACACACACACACACACACACACACACACACACACACACAATAACGTCACCGAACTGTATGTATAAAGGATCTCTCTCTCTCTCTCTCTCTCTCTCTCTCTCTCTCTTACTATTTTATTCAGTTGGGAGTCAGTCACATGAGCCTGAGAGTGTTCATGCTGTTATTATTAACCTATTCATGTCCAAGACAGCTCTGATATTCTATTCCAGATAATACCAAACTATTCTATTAAGCTGAGAATGAATCACAGGAGTCTGGGAGTGTTAATATTGTTTATTTATATAGTCTATCTATTACCAGACGCCTTAATCCTTTATACGGCGTGGCTACTCCCAATTCACACCCCTCTCTCATATACCTCTCCACTCCATCCCTCCATCTCACCCTTGGCCTTCCCCTCCCTCTCTCCCCCTCCACCTTACTCACATACACTCTCCTTGTCAGTCCCTCACTCTCCATCCTCTCCACATGGCCAAACCACCTCAGTGTGTTTCTCCTAATGCTTCCTATTACATCCACATCCACGCTGGCGCAGTGGTAACGTTCTCGCTTGCCATCTGGTAGACGGGAGTTCGCGCCTCGCTCAGGTTGCGAAAAGTTTCACTGACGAAGTGGGTGGTTACTGCCCCCCTTGAGCAAGGGGGGCAGTATATGAGCTCTCAGCTCCCTTCCGCGAGGGTAAAATGCTGACGATCACGACCATCAAGTGATCCTGACCGACCGGGTGACCCGGTAAATTACCATAACGCTCCTTTACATCCTCATTAGTCAGTCTGTCTCTCTATGTGACTCCCCAGGCTTCTCTCAAATAACTCATTTCCACTGCTCTCACTCTTGACTTGTGTCCCTCCAACAAAGTCCAAACTTCACTTCCATACGTCAGAGTTGGTATCACAATACTGTCATGTAATAACTTTTTCACTTTCATGCTCACTTCCTTGTTTCTTATCACTGCCTTCAGGGAACCAGCAACCTTTCATCCTTGTTGTACCCTTTCAAGCACTTCACCCTCCAAACTTCCATCCTTACTCATCACACTAAGGTACTCACATTTTCCATTTCCTGATCATACAACCTCACTGTATATTCACTGACTTCACCTCTTTCAAAGACCATAACTTTACTCTTCTCTACCTTCTCCTTTAAATTCCGTTTCTTACACACTCTCCCAAACTCATCCACCAAGCCTTGCAGCTCCCCTTCATCTTCACATAACAACACAGTATCATCTGCAAACAACAGTATAGGGAGTTTCCAAACACTGCCTTCTCTCATTAGGTCCACTCCAACATCCACTGCCCTACCTTGTATCTTGTTTATAACCCCATCCATATACAGATTGAACAACCATGGAGACATGACATCCGTGTTTCAACCCAACCTTCAAATAGAAAAACTCACTCAGTTCACTGTCCACACGAACTGCAGCCTTAGCACCCTCATACATACTGTTCACAACATTCAACAACTTCCCATCTACTCCATATATTCTTAATACTTTCCACAGTCCTTGTCTATCCACCCTGTCATATGCTTTCTCCAAATCCATGAAGGCCGCATACAACTTCTTTCCCTTCTCTAGACACTTTTCCATTAAAGATCTAAGAATGAATATCTGATCTACACAAACTCTTCCCTTCCTAAAGCCTTCCTGTTCTTCTCCAACTAATTCCTCTGTTATTTCCCTAACTCTGTCAATAAGTATCCTACCGTATACTTTTCCTATTACACAAAGAAGACAAATGCCCCTATGATTACCACACACTTCTTTTTCCCCTTTCCCTTTGTACAAGGGAATAATTATACCTGACTTCCAATAATCCGGGACTTTACCTTCCTCCCAGGCCAATCTGCACATCTTCCACATCCATTCTACTACTGTCTCTCCCCCATGCTTCAGCATTTCACCATACACTCCATCGTTTCCTGGGGCTTTCCCCATTTTGACTTTCTTCAGTGCTTCCACAACTTCCATCATACTGATTTCTTCCTGTCTTCTCACCTCCCTCCTCCCAGCCATTCCCCAGCCACTTATACTCGCATTACTTTCATTCTCTATGTTCAACAATTCATTACAGTGTTCTCTTCATCTGCTCACTTTTCCTCTCTTCTCAACTATAGTGTTCCTCCTCGTAACATAGGGTTTGGGTGGAGTCACCCCCTCCCTACACTATTGCCATGTTTCCTAACCCTACGATGTATAACGCCTGTGGTTTGTGTAGTAGGAATGATACATAAACATAACTCATACTAATATAACTGTAATGAAAGTGCTGACATGTATCAAGGAAGAATAAAACTATTCTGCATACTATATTATACGATAATAGAGAAACGTGGCATAAAAATTTGGCAGTGTTGCTCTAAAAATATTCTAATTATTATTTACTTCCCCAACACTTCTAACATTGCTAATTAATTTAGCAAGTATAATTGCAAGAAAATTTGAAGGGATAAAAGTGGGAAGAGGCGATCCTTTCATAATTAAAATAAATATATCAAACAGCTCTGGGGTGGCAGCACTCACGCGACACGTGTTTGTGTGTACGCTGTGGGAGGTCACCAACCCCCTACAGGATTTAGGCCTATTGGGGAAACCTCTATAAAAAAAACGCGCCGTGACTTTTACCTCAAGGGTGGTGCGGAAATAAAGTCAAAATTATAATCCATACATAAAAATGGAAGTAAAAAACCATGGATGACACATAACAAAATCTAGCGAGAGAGAGAGAGAGAGAGAGAGAGAGAGAGAGAGAGAGAGAGAGAGAGAAATAATAATAATAATAATAATAATAAAACTTTATTTCCACTAAACAGTGGGTATTCTTATACATTATACAGTAGTACAGCATACAGTATGAAAGTTCTATACACAATATAATACAAGTTGATACATATGGTGGAGAATAGTGACAGAGAGGTAAATGGTTTAAAAGGTGTGGGGACACTTAGGTTAAAAATAGATCAATTAAGGGATTTAGGAACGAAGGCAGTGGGAAGGATTAAGACAGATGGGATTGTAAGATTAGGGAGTTTGAGCAATAGGGTAGAATGTATGCTCTCAATAAAAGTATAGCAATTATCAACGGCTAATTATTATACAGGTGTTGATGGTGGGGGTCTATATTTATAGGAGGTGTTGGTGGTGGAGGTATAGCGGGTGTTGTTGATGGGGGTGTTGTTGGGGGTAGGGGTATAGGGGGTGTTGGTGGCAGGGGTATAGGGGGTATTAGAAAAACGGAGATCACAAGAGGGAAACAGTGTCAAGGTCATCGCTGATGGAGAGGTCAGCTCGGAAACGTGGCAACAGTGCAGGGAGGGGGTGACTCCACCAAAACCCTACGTTTCGATCTGTCAGACTATAGTAATCTACCATTTTTATCTTTCACTCCCCTACAAACTTCATTACCACCCTGTCTGACTCTGTTTACCTCCTTCCAGAACATTTGCTTACATTCCCTCCACTTGACACTCAAATTCCTTCCAAATTCCTCATCCACTCTCTTACTCTTACTAATCTCTTTACCTCTCTCTTCCTTTCTACATATAACTCTCTCTTCCGTCTCTTAACTTCTTCCACGCCCCTGTTTCTCATCCATTCATTATATGCTTTCTTCTTTTGTGCCACAGCCTGTCTCATCTCTTCATTCCACCATGCTATTCCTTGCACCCCTTTTCATCTTCTATTTAAAAATCGCGCTTTTTGATGATGACATTTGTATGCAAGTGAAACTATTTACAAAATCATATTTCCCCCTTTTTCATGTTAGGTCAGTGATTTTCATATATAACTCTTTTAAATATATATGCCTAAGGTTATTTTGAAAGCTTACATTTTGTCAATGATTTATTGATTGAAGAAATATTTGTGACGTCATGTAAGTATTACCAACTCAGTCTTCCTTAACGTCATCAATAAGCAGTCATTTTATAATAACATCCGTATATTCTTTCCAATAAGAGTTGAAGCATCGAAATTGAAGCATACATATGTGATGAACAGCAGGAATCTAGCATAAGTAAAATATGAATTACTACATACTTCCATTATTTGCTTGGGCATGTATTGTCTCAAAGTTGGTAATAGAGAAAATTGTTGACAAAACAGAGCAGACGCTGCAGAGTACGAACCCTTCCATGGGAAGGAATTTCCTTACCAAAAGGCCTCCATTGCAATTGTAAATAGAAAACAACTTGTTCTAATAGCTGTGGAAGACATAGTCGAAGGCTCCCCAAACCCTTGGCTGGTGGAATTCCACAAAAGTACTTAAAATCGAGTGAATTTACCCCGATTTTCCTCTATATATCACCCGGTCTACCTACAGCTGTAAGGGATTTAACAAGCATGGTAAGTGGTAGGTGGTGGCGACCATCATCCGCGCACTTGATGTAGTGCTGCCTACTTCTTCCTTAGCCTTTATCATTCTCTTTCTGTGTCTGCCCTCCTCTCCTCCTATTTCTCCCATCTTTCCTGTCACTTCTTATTGCTTTTCTTTACAGGTGGTTTTACATTGAGTGTCAAGCCAATTGGTTTCCTGTAAGCCAAGAATCCATTTACAATGCTGGGTGGTAACCCTATAACCAAACCATACGTGCTCCCTACGTGTCAACAAGTGGGTTGGCGGAGGGTTAGTGCCCCTCCCCATAAAACAAATACGGTAACTCAAAGTCAAATGGCCACCCCTTACGGGATTATGGCATCTGGCAATAGATAGGTGGATAGATAAGTAAGATCATCAGTGTTTTATTTTGACGTCAATAGAATCATTAAATCAAGCACAGCACTGGCTATGAAATATCTTCCTCTCCATCAGTCATTCCTGGACTGTTTTGCATGTCTAGGTCTGCACCAGTGGGTAACTATGCCCACTTATCTAAGCTCAGGCACCACTCTAGATCTTGTCCTCACATCCGAGAATGATAGAGTAGGAGAAGTTGAGGTAGCGAGTCCCCTGCCCAGCTGTGGACACTGCCCTGTGCTAATACAATATTATTTTCAGGCTGCTGTGGTGACAGATAGCTATTTGCACACCAAGCGCTCCTGGCATAAAGCCAATTACAACAAAATAAATAATCATCTGTGTGAAATAGACTGGCATTTTGAATTCCAAAGCCTGTCAATTGATGCCATGTATGACAGATTGCAGTCCATCCTTAGCCCACTAATTGACCAGTATGTGCCGAATATGCCTAGCACACCTCCCTCACCTCCCAGATCACCTCCCAAGGCCTTAAAAAACCATCGCAGGAAAGCCTGGGAAACATACAAACACTCCAGGAATGTTTATGGAAGACTATCTCCTGAGGCTTCCCGAGCTCTATCACACTACGACTCTCTCAACGACACCTTTCGTAACTACTTTACACACATGCAAATCAGTCACGAAATGTCACTGATTAGAAAACTACAGGTCTCCTCAAAACCATTTCACCAGTACATCAGAAATAAGAAAGTAGGTGTACCCTCAGTAGGCCCCATAAGATTGGACAATGGTGTGTTAACATCAGACTGTACTCAGATGGCAGAAACTTTTGCTACACATTTTTGTACAGTTTACTCAACTCATGCTCCCCACGCTCCCTTCCCTCACCAAACTTTTGAGGGTATCCTCGACACAGTGACCCTGTCCTTGCAAGAAGTGAGAAATAGGCTCGCAGCACTGGACCCGAACACCAGTATGGGACCTGATGGCCTCCACCCCAGTCTTCTGAAATATTGCCAAGCCTTAGCATTACCCTTGTTTTTGATATTTCAAAAGTCTGTCACCATTGGTAAATTGCCACATGATTGGAAAAAATCCATTATCATTCCTATATTCAAGAAAGGCTCTCGACACAAACCTCTTAACTATAGGCCTATTAGCCTAACCTCTGTCTGCTGCAAAACCCTGGAGAGATTCATTACAGAGGCATTATACAACTACCTTGACACTAATGGAGTGCTGTCAAATGAGCATTATGGATTCAGACAGGGTAGAACTGTAGATGACCAGCTGTTACTCGTGTATAACGATGTTACGTCGTGGATGGATGCTGGATATGTTGTGAATGTTGTCTTGTTTGACTTTAGCAAAGCCTTTGACATAGTCAACCATTCGATACTCACTGACAAGCTGAGGCTACTTGGGGTCAGTGGTTCCTTGCTAACTTGGATCTCTGACTTCCTGTCCGGCCGCACCATGCAAGTGTCTGTGTCTGGCTGCGCCAGTTCCTCAAGGAATGTTCTCAGTGGTGTTCCCCAGGGATCTGTTCTAGGCCCCTTGCTCTTTCTGGTATATATAAACTTTCTACCCTCATACATACGCTCCAAATGTAAATTCTTTGCTGACGACATGAAGATTTACCTCAAGTTGTGCCAAAACACTTGTTCCACATTAGCTGCAGATATAAGTACATGCCAAAAGGACATTGATATGGTCTACAGTGTCACTGAGTCCTGGGGTTTACATTTTAATCTTGACAAGTGTACTGTTCTGCGATGTCAGAGAGGCCCAGTAGACTGGAATTCTAGTGGCGCACTTCAGTACTATCACATGAACAACACCAGGCTCTCCGTAGAAACTACACACAAAGACTTGGGTATCTTGGTTGACAGTTCACTAAAATTTCATTCGCATATAAGAAATACTGTAAAAAAGGCAGCAGGCCTGTCAAATAATTTACTTAGGTCCACCCTCTGTTGAGACCGAGATTTTATGTTGACTTTATACAAATCCCACATCAGACCCATCATGGAGTTTGGCTCCACTGTATGGAACACAGGCTACCACGGAGATCAGAGGCTCCTGGAGTCTGTACAGCGCAGATGGACTAAGCTAATCAATGGCCTGTTCGAACTCAGTTATGCTGACCGTCTGAAAAACCTGGGCCTGTATTCTGTAAGAGGGAGACTGATCAGAGCTGACCTCATTAAATGCTGGAAAATCTTCCATCGCCAGTCCACAATTGCACCGCCTGAGCTCTTTTCTCTTCCTTCGTTAACTCACACCAGGGGCCATAGATTCAAGGTGGCCAAGCCCCGCACTTCGGTTGAGTGTAGACGCAGGTTTTTCAGCATCAGATGTATAGACCTCTGGAACTCTCTTTCAGATGATGCTGTTAGCGCTGACTCAGTTGCATCATTTAAAAAATCCCTCCACTCACAACTAGATCACATCCTGTTCGACTATATTGAATAACTACGACTCTTAATTCGAAGTCCTTCAAGTAGTGCAACTACCGTGCATATGGCACAAAACTCAGCCTCTAATCAATAGTCTATTCTGATGATGATGTATATAGGAAACGCGGCTGGCGTGCCAGCAGGTATGGGCTGCCCTACTTCTTGAAGAGCAGATTCCTACCGAGCCATACTGTTAATTGTAGTAGGGTAGTCAACCAGGTGAGTAAACCAGGTGAGTAAACATATGGACCTGTATTCATATTTTTAACCTTTTTCATCAAATGTAGACATTTGAAGAAGGCATTTAGAGAAGCATTTCAGACATTAAAATAGCATTTAAAGTGTACAAAGAGGAAGTATGGAGCGTAAGCCTGTATATTGCATATATATCCTTTATCATTCTTTTTCTGTGTCTGTTCTCCTCTCTTCATATTTTTTCCATCTTTCCTGTCTCTTCTTATTGCTTTTTTTTCCTTTACGGGTGGCTTTACATTGAGTGACAAGTCAAGTGGTTTCCTGTAAACCAAGAAACATTTACAATACTGGGTGGTAACCAAATAACCAAACCATACGTGCTCCCTACGTGTCAACAAGTGGGTTGGTGGAGGGTTAGTGCCCCTCCCCGTAAAACAAATAACTCAATGTCAAACGGCCACCCCTTACAGGATTATGGCGTCTGGCAATAGATAGATAGATAGAGCTTCTTGGTTCTGTTAACTTTTCAGCCAAAAATATAATTACAGTACAAGATTTTGATCCGTTTTTTCCGTATTTTAGCCAATTGGAAGACACTTTTCTTCAAAGGCATTTTCGTCACAAATTGGTTTTATTTTAGCCTTGAAGATAAATCAAACTAACCTTACCAGACCTAACCTTCAAGAGTAAAATAGAAATAATTTGCAGCAAAAATGCTGTAGAAGTAAAGTGTTTTAGAATTGTCTAAAATTCCGAAAAAAAGGGATCAGAATCTCGGAACTGTGTTTTGGGTTGAAACTATAATTTTACCACATTTTTTGAGGGGGTATTATTGTAGTTTCAGCAAAAAACAGAATTACGAGATTTTGGTCAGTTATTTTGGTATTTTAGACAAATCATAGACAGTTCTGTGGCATTTTTGTCACGGTTTATTTTCTTTTTACTCTTGAAGGTTAAGTTAGGGAAGGTTATTTTCAAGAGGAAAATAATGGTAACATTGATTTGCGACAAAAATGCCATAGAAGAAAAGTGTCTTAGAATTGTCTCAGTACTGAAAAACAGATCAAAATCTCCTACCAGTAAGTCTGTTTTGGCTGAAACTATAATTTTACCTTTTTTTTTTTTCAATGAATCATGCAGGCTCTGTGTGAAAACAATCTGGTATGGTTTTGGGGATATGTTTCTTCTCTTTTTGATAGTTTGCAGCAGCTGCTGACAAGTACTTAACATGTTTTGGCATTTAGTGTCCAGGTCTTAGAAAACATCAGCTGTTCCATGGCCAGTATCAATACAGGGATTCCTTAAGAGGAAGCATGGCATCATTTGATTGATTGTTTCCTTACGGATCTACACTTTCTTCTGAGGTCAGGATGATGATACCAGTATTTTTCCTTACATATTTGTATTAGATATTCAGCAATGTTATGTCTGTTGTTTACATTTTTTATAACCTTGTTTTATGGTCTACTGTACTGTACTCTCTTTTGAGGAAATGAAATCCACACTAGCCCAAGAACTCTGAATATTATTTCTGTGCTTGGCCTTGATAATGCTGGCAGAGCAACATTAATTTGAGAAAGTTTTGGATGATATTACCCATTTGATTGATTGATTGATTATTTCAGGGTCTCCTCTCTCTTCTGAGGAAACTGAAATCAGCACCAGACCAAGAACTCCGAATATTATTACTCGGGCTCGATAATGCTGGAAAAACAACACTACTTAAGAAACTGGCCTCGGAAGACATCACCCAGACAACGCCCACTCAGGGCTTCAATATTAAATCTGTCCAGTCTGATGGGTTCAAGCTGAACGTGTGGGATATTGGTGGGCAGAGGAAAATACGGCCATATTGGAGGAATTACTTTGAGAATACTGATGTTTTAGTAAGTAACCTGTGGAAGTAGTTTGAAAGTGTGGAGAGATTGATAAGGAGAATGTATATGCGTGAAAGGAGAGGCTGAGGATGAGTTGGGAGGATTGGGTGAAGTATATGAGAACGGGTGATGCAAGTTTGAGGGAGAGCAGCCTGATGGCAAAGGACAGGTTGGTGTGGAAATGATTTGTTTTGGGCCTTTCTGGAATTAATGTATCTGGCAATGAATAAATAGGCAGTAAGGAACAAAAGTTCGCCTATTATTTCATGTCTTCTACTGCTCATATTCTTATTCAGGCCAGTATTCCCAAACTGAGAGAGGCATGGCTTATTTATGTTCCCATAGGTATGAACATGTACCTAATAGTTCACTTCTACCGCTCACCTCAGGCTGCAGGCTAATATACCTAAGCTGCGAGAGGGTTGGTAGCTGTTTCTCTGTACATGCATACAAAAGTTTACCCAATATTTCACTTCACCATCATCCACTCACTTGATGTAGTGCTGCCTACTTCTTTCTTAGCCTTTGTCATTCTTTTTCTGTGCCTCCCCTCCTCTCTTCCTATTTCTCGCATCTTTCCTTTCACTTCTTATTGCTTTTCTTTCCTTTACAGGTGGCTTTACATTGAGTGACAAGCCAAATGGTTTCCTGTAAGCCAAGAAACCATTTACAACGCTGGGTGGTAACCATATAACCAAACCATACGTGTTCCCTACGTGTCAACAAGTGGGTTGGTGGAGGGTTAGTGCCCCTCCCCTTAAAACAAATAACTCAAAGTCAAATGGCCACCCCTTAAGGGATTATGGCGTCTGGCTATAGATAGATAGATAGATAGATCTGCTGTTCACTTTCCTCTTCTGGCTAATATTGCTAACCTGAGAGAGGCCTAATATGTTTCTGTGCCCATGAGACTGATTGTATGGTACCGTTTTTTTATTCACTGTTAATTTTTCAGATATATGTCATTGATAGTGGTGACAGAAAGCGCTTTGAGGAAACTGGTCAAGAGCTGGGAGAGATTCTTAGTGAAGAAAAGCTTGCAGGTAAATTTTTTGTTTCAGCATTAATACCTGGATGAAGTCATATATTAGTAAGACATATGAAGCAGTTACAGTGCAATTGCTTTCTTACTCACAAACTTTTGGAGTTACAAAATTTTTATGAGAAGAATTTGTTGACTTATTTTTACACTGACATCAATAAAATACTGTATTACATAGTGACTGCAGTATTAAGACAATGATGATAATGATCGGATTTACTCAAAGCAGTTGGTACGGCAGTGTTATGTCAATGCTAACTATGTTCATCCATCCATCCATCCGTCATCTAAACCTGTGTTGCCCCATGAGGAGCGTAGGAGCACAGGGCTAGGCAAACTGGTACTAACATTTAAGATGAGAGTGACCAGCCTCACTCATCCCTGAGTGGCATTACATGAGCAACAAACCCCAACCACCCCTTGGATAGGAACCGACAAAGGCTCAATTTGGTTGGAGCGCCTTAATTACCCACATAACCAGCAGGTGCCATAGTAGTAGTAGTAGTAGTAGTTGTTCTCTAGGCAGTCTGGCCCAACAGCCCCGAGTCCCTAAGGAAGGTCACGGCCGAGATTGTGCTTTTCCACAGAGCTCTCAAGGAGTGTATGTTGTGCTGTTGGTGTAGGTGATTGTGTGCAATGCAGTCTTCCATAATGTACGTAATAGTATGGGGTGCTGTATTGCATTCTGGACAGGCATCAGCAATGGAGTCATCCAGCCTCTTCCGATGACTTAAGAGGGCTGGATGATGCCCACATCTCAGTCTGGCCATGTGGACCCTGTCCTCGCGAGGGAGATAGGATTCAGAAGGGTGGATATCAGGAGGTCGTGCATGCAACTGTGTGTTGTCTTTAATTGACTGAATGGAGCGGGAAGTGATTTGAGTATGGATATGCTCCTGGAAGGTGGTCTGAGGCAGGTGAGGGGGGAGAGATGACAGTATTTGTGTATGATATTGTGTGCTGGGTGTTGTTTTGATGTTCCTTTGTGTGTTTGGATATGGTGCCATGTAGTGTAGTGGATGGTGTTAGTTTTTGGAGGCTTTGGTGAGAATTTGGGTGCCTCTCATGTCTAGATGATCCTTGACTTTGAGGACTTTGGCTTCATGGTGTAGTTGGTCTGTGGCTGTAGTGGCTATGCAGCCTGTGATTATTTTTTGGGCCGTGTTCCGTATGGTCTGCAGGGTGTTGTAGTGTGTTTTAGTGAGGTTAGAGGCCCAAGCAGGGCTTGCATAATTCATCAATGAATGTATATATTGTTTGTATACTGTCGTGGTGGTTTCTTTGTTGTGTTCAAATGTTGTATGGGCAAGTGACTTCAAGGCATTGAGTCTTGGTGTTAATTTATCTTTAATGTTTGTGATGTGTTGTTTAAATGACATTGATGTATTGTATGTTACTCCAAGGATTTTGTGTGTGTGTTCTTACCTTACCTACCTTACCTAATTGTATCTTTACAGGAATGAGTCAAGCTCGTACTGTCCCGTGTCTTAAACCATATTTATCGTACATATCCTTAAATTTGTGAATTGTTTTGGCACACACCACTTCATTCGGTAGTGCATTCCATTGGTCAATTGCTCTGTTTGGGAAACTGAATTTCCTTACGTCTTTATCACCTCTCTTCTTATGCAGTTTTTTGCAGTGTCCTCTTGCTGATGCTTCTCCATGTGTTAAGTAATCATTTATGTCTATTTTCTCCTTTCCTGATATGCACTTATATAGCATTATCATGTCACCTCTTTTCCTTTGCTCCTGTAGTGTTGGTAGATTCAGTTTATTTGGTCTTTCTTCGTAGCTTAGGTCCCTTAAGCTTGGTATCCATCTTGTAGCGGCCCTTTGAACTTTTTCAATCTTGTCTATATGCTTTTTGAGATGAGGACTCCAGACTACTGATGCATATTCTAGGGTTGGTCTAATGAATGATGTTATTATCCTTCTTAGCATGTCTTCATTTATGTATGTGAATGCTATTCTCATATTTGCAAGCAGTGTATACATGTTCCGTACCTTCTCGCTGATGTGGTCAGCCAGAGATAGTCTGTTACTGATGATCACACCTAGGTCTTTCTCTCTTTCTGAGGTGTATAGGGTTTTATTTCCTAACTTATAATCCCAATCAGGTCTTTTTCCACTTTTACCAAACTTGATTACATGACACTTGTCCACACTGAATTCCATTTGCCATGTACTAATCCATTCATGAAGTTTATTTAATTCTTCTTGTAGCTCTTTACAAGAGTCTGTGTTAGTAATTCTCCTTTGTATTTTTGCATCATCTGCAAACATATTCAGATAGCTCTCATTTCCAGTGTTACTGTTTATATCATTTATATACACTAAAAACATGATTGGTGCCAGCACTGAACCCTGTGGTGCTCCACTAGTCACTTCTTTCCATGATGAGTAGATTCCTCTTAGTACTGTTCTCATTTCTCTTTTTATGAGAAAGTCTTGCATCCAACAAAACAGTTTGCCTCGAATTCCTCCTTGATGGTACAGTTTCCATAAAAGTCTTTGGTGTGGTACTGTGTCAAAAGCTTTCTTGAAATCTAAATAGATACTGTCCACCCATCCTTCCCTTTCCTGTATTGTGTTTGTTACTCTGTCATAGTAGCTCAACAGATTAGTAACACATGATTTTCCTTTTCTGAAACCAAACTGTCTTTCTGTTATCATATTGTGTTCTTCTAGATGGTTTACCCAAGCTTTTCTTACAATTTTTCTAATACCTTGCTTACAACATTGGTCAGTGATACTGGTCGGTAGTTGAGTGGATTTTGTCTATTTCCTTTCTTGAATAAGGGGACAATATTTGCTTTTTTCCAAATATCAGGTAGTTTACCTTGATTCAAGGATTTCTTGAAAATTAAAAATAATGGTTTACTTAACTCCTTTGCACATTCTCGTAGTACCCAACATGAAATTTCATCAGGACCACTTGCTTTTCCTCTGTCTAATCTACTTAACTCCTCCTGTATTACTTTTTCTGCTATTTGTATATCTGGTAGTATGTGTGGACATGCATGTTCCACATAGTCCCTCTCAAAATTTTTTTCTTCTGTAAAAACTAATTGGAAATTCTTATTTAGTGCTACACAAATATCCTTCTCTTGTGTATAAATGATTCCCTCGTCCGTAATTGATTGTATTATATCTTTTACTTTGGTTTTGCTTCTGATATAGCTGTAAAACAGCTTTGGTTGATCACTACTTTTATTTATTATATCCTCCTCAAACTGTTTTTGGGCTTCCCTCCTTATTCTTGTATAATCGTTTCTTGCCTGTTTGTAATTATTATACGCCCTTTCACTATTATGTCTTCTGTATCTATTCCACAACAAATCTCTTCTTTCTTTTATGTTTTACATTCTGTATTGAACCATTTCTGTATTTTCTTATCTGCTTCTTTGTGCTGTGGGATCTACTTCTGGACTCCTATTTCATAAAATTCATAGAATTTTTTATATACAGCATTTAAATCTTGTCCTCTAAGCTCATTTTCCCAATCAGCTTCTAAGAAATACTTCTTTAGGTCTTGATAATTTCCCTTTTTATAGTTTAGGCTCTTTTTGTAACTGTCATTGCTGTTTACTATGTCATATGCTATCTTGAAGTTATAATTTAGTACTGCATGATCGCTTTTGCCGAGTGGAGGGTGATATATTAAACTGTCAATATCATTTTCTTGCCTAGTAAATATTAGATCTAGCACTGAAGGTACATCAAGTCCTCTTTTTCTGGTGGTTTCCCTCACATGTTGCGTTAGGAAGAACTCTTGTACGAGATCCAGGAGGTTTTGGTCCCAACAGCTTTCTTGGCCAATTATATCTAGATTATTCCAATTTATACTTGTATTGAAATCCCCAGTCAGTATAATTCTTTCTGATTTCTCTTCCATTTTATGTAGCAATGACCTTAAACTCTGAATTGTACTCTCTGCCAGGTCCTCATATTCATCTCTTTCCCATGTGTTTGATCTGGGTGGCATGTACAAATTGGCTACAATTACTTTACCTTTAGATGTGTTGATCTCTACTTCAATCAGTTCTACTTGTGATGGTATATCTAGTTTTATTTCATTGACTTTTAGATTTTTCTTAGTTAATATTATAATTCCTCCTCCTTTTTTTAAATTTCTGTCTCTTCTCATATATTGTATTCCTCTAAGTTTAGTATGTCATTGGATAACCTTGGTGTTAATTTTGTTTCAGTTAGCCATATTATTTTGTGGTTCATTTTCTCTGACATGATCATTCATCTCTAGTAATTTAGATACCATTCCATCCACATTTGAGTACATCAACTTTATCTTCTTGTTTATATACTTGTCATGACGTGGTTCTACTACCTTCCTCCTTTTTATTCCATCCTGTTTGTGTACCACTTTCGTACCTGCAATCCTATTACTTTGTAAAAAAAACTTCTTCTTCTCCTCTTCTGATCTTCCCTCATTTTTTGTTTTTGCTTCCTCCCTTTTCTCTTTCAGTAATTCCAGTTCCTCTTGTGTTAGGCATCTTTTTATCCATACATTTTTGAACTCCTCTTTTTCCATAAGATTCTTTGCATTTTTTAGTATCTCTTCCACAGTGTTTACACTCTGGAAAGTCACCTTTAGAGGTCTTGTCTTGCTTTTCTCATATTTCCCTAACCTTTTGTGTTCCTCTATGTCTTTACTACAGATTTCCTCTGATACTTCCATCAGTAAGCTCATTACATTTGCCATCTCCTTTTTGTCTCTTGTGATCTTGTTTTTTAGATCTTCCTCTTCTATACCAGTGATTACTATAGATTTGTTTATATCTACTGAATCTCTGACTAACTTTGGATTGTTTTGGATTATTCTTTTCACTTCCTTTTTAATGCTTTTTTCCTCCACCCTTGTTTCTAAGTCTTTCTTTACTTTCACCATTTCAGCATACGTGGTTTCCACATCATTTTTGTAGCTTTGCACAGCTTCATTCACCTGTGTTATCTTCTCCTCATTATCACTGCTTTGGTCAGTAAGACTGCTTACTTGCCTAATTGTCTCTGTGTCATTTTTTAAATCTTCCATAACACTCTCGTGATTGACTACTGTACTTGCCATTTCACTCACTTTCTTCCTAAGTGTACTCAATTCCACTGTTAGTTCACTGATGGTTGTGTCTTTCTTATTGGCCTCCCTTCCTAGTTTTTCTATTTCTTCCTTTTGCAAGTGCATCTGCTTCTTTATTTCATCAATTTCATTTTTGAAAGCCATTTCTAGTTTGTTTACACGTTCAACCAGTCTATTGTGAGTCTCCACTTCAACCAGTTCTTGGTAGAAATCATCATTTTGCTTTTTACTTTTATCCCTTTTCTTTTCCAAATTTGCTTTACTAAAGTATGTATCCATTTTGCAATACTAAAAGTGCAAAGTATATACTTACAATCCCCGTGTTGTTGTAGTCTAAACAAACCTCAGATGACTCAGCATTATTCTTTCGTCTTGTTTTTCTTTCCTGTTTGAACAAGTCTTGTTTAAACTTATTATTTTTTTTCCTTTTAATAATGAAAAATCATTTAGTCTAACCTAGTGCATGTGTGTGTGTGTGTGTGTGTGTGGCAGTAGAGTGTTGTTTATGGTGAGGTATGGAATGTGACTGTGTTCTGCTGTCCAGTTTGTTAGAAAGGTCACTTTAGATTTGGCTGGGGCTGTTTTGAGCCTGTTGTGGTGAACCATTCATGTAGTGTGTTGAGGTAAGGTTGGAGGATGTGTGCGGCTGTGTTTGCATTTTTGTGTGTACATGTAAGTGTTATGTCGTCTGCATAGGAGGTGGTATTTATGTATGGTGTGTGGGGTGTGGGTATGTCGTGCATGTATAGGTTAAAGAGTGAAGAGGATAAAACAGATCCTTGGGGGATGCCATTTGTGAAGTTTCTGATGTTCAAAGACTGACCGGCGAATGTTACATGTGCACATCTGTCTGCTAAGTAGTTTGCTAGCCATCGTTTTGTGTTACTGTGCATGTTTGTGTTGAATATTTTGTTTGTGAGGTTGTGGCGAGGGATTGCATCAAAAGCTTTACCAATGTCTAGAGTGACAAGGAGTGTTCTGTGTGGTGGCCTAGTTGAATTCATGCCATCAAAAACTCCGTGTAAAGTCTATAAGAAGAGTGTTTGTGGAGTATAGTGGCCTAAAATCATGTTTTGATGGGGCTGGGGGGTGAGGTATAACTAGTTGTAGTACCAGTCATTCAGTGATTTTGGAGGGAGTGCAGAAGAGTGTGATGGGATGGTGTGAGGAAGGTAACGTGGGATCTCAGTTGGGTTTGGGGATAGTGATGAGCATGTCATGCTTCCAGATGTTGGGTATTATGTTGTGTGAGTAGCTGTAGTTTGATATGTTGGTGAGTGCTTGTATGCCTGGTGGTCCAAGGTGTTTAAGGTGTATGTTGCTTATGTTGTCTGGTCCACAGGCAGATGAGTGCTTGAGGTTGCTAATGATGTGCTTCGTCCTGTTGTAAGTGAAAGGTGCGAAGTCTGGATCTGTGGGGAACTGTCTCTTATGTCGGATGACACGTTGGTCATCGCGATGGGGGTTTAGATGGCTGACATGTGAAAAGTGATTGATGAGGGGGTAGGGGGGTTTCAAGAATACTCCCCCAGTATCCCTGCTTGTCGTACGAGGCGACTAAAAGGGTTGGTGGTGGGTTAGTGCCCCACCCCGTAAAAAGAACTAACTAAAAAAGCAAATAAAGCGCCTCGGACCCGGACGGACCATACGTTGACGACTAAGGAACGGACAAAGGACATTCTGAGAGTAGGAACGTGGAATGTGAGAGGAGTGAATGATGAAGTGAAAGAGAGAGAGATTGTCCAGGTGCTTGAGGATGCAAAAGTGGATATATGTGGATTGACTGAAACTAAATGGAAAGGTGAAAGGATGAGAGAATGGGAATACGGGGTAGGTATATGTGCGGGAGTCAGTGAGGATGATGAGAGGGCAAGAGAGGGAGTATGTCTGATGATAAGCAAGAAGTGGAAGGAGAATATAAGAGAGTATGGAACAGTGGGTGCAAGGATTGTATGGGTGAGGATGAAAGTAGGTATACAAGCATGGGCGATTGTATGTGTGTATGCTCCAACTGAGGATCGAGTGGCAAGAGTGAAAGATGAGTTTTGGCGAGAGTAGAAGCATGTATGGACAAGTTTGAGAGGAGCGAGAGAGTGCTGTTGATTGGAGACATGAATGGCAAAGTCGGGAATGTACGAGTGGATGGAGTGGTTGGTCAGTGGGGTGTGCCAGCGGAAGTAGATGGGAATGGTAGTGCTTTGGTGGACATCTGTGCTGGTAAGGGGTTGGCAATAGCCAACACCTACTTTCGACATAAGATGATCCACCGGTATACATGGAGAGTAATGAGGAGGATGGATGGTGAACTTGTTGAACGAAAGGCAATGATAGACTACGTGTGTGTGGATGAGCGAATGAGAAGACAAGTGTTGGATGCAAGAGTGTGGAGAGGGTGGGGGAATGGAGTCTCGGACCATCACTTAGTGATGGCCAAGGTAGAGCTGCAAAGAAAGTGGTTGAGGAGGCGAGGGGAAGACAGGAGGAAGCAGCTCCTGTGAGAAGAGTGGAGAAATTGCAAGATAGTGAGAAGAGGACAGAGTATAAGAGCATAGTGGAAGAAAGATTGGGAAGGTATGAGCTAGAGCAGATGGAAGGGGTGGAAGACGTATGTAAGATATTCACGGAAGAGATAAGCGCAACGTGTGAGGCAGTTTGTGGAGTGAGGAGGAGATGCAAGGGTGTGCAAGGGACAGCATGGTGGAATGATGAGGTGAAACGAGCTGTGGAACAAAAGAAGAAGGCATATGGTGAATGGTTGGCGAGTAGAGGTAGGGGAGAAGATGAGAGAGAGAAGAGAGAGGTATATGTGAGCAGGAGAAGGGAGGTTAAGAGACTGGTGAAGGAGAGTAAGAAGAAAGTGGATGAAGAGTTTGGGAGGAATCTGAGTGTGAAATGGAGGGAGAGTAAGAAATTGTTTTGGAAGGAGGTAAAGAAAGTAAGGCAGTGTGAAAGGGGAAATAGTAGGGGAGTGAAAGATAGGAATAATAGATTGTTGGTGGAGAAAAGAGAGAAATTGAGGAGATGGAAGGAGCACTTTGAGGATTTGTTGAATGTAGAGAGTGAGAGCAGTGTGAGTATAAGTGGTTGGGGAATGGCTGGGAGAAGAAGAGATGAGAGGAGGGAGGAAGAGATCAGTAGGTCGGAAGTAGTGGAAGCGATGAAGAAGATTAAGCTGGGAAAGGCCCCAGGAATTGATGGAGTGTGTGGTGAAATGCTTAGGTATGGGGGTGAGATTGTTGTGGAGTGGATATGGAAGTTGTGTAGATTGGCTTGGGAAGAGGGAAGGGTTCCAGAGGACTGGAAATCAGGTATAATTGTTCCTCTGTACAAAGGAAAAGGGGAGAGAGAAGTATGTGGTAACCACAGGGGTATTTGCCTTCTTAGTGTGACTGGTAAAATATATGGTAGAATACTCATTGATAGGGTTAGGCATATGACAGAGGAGCTAGTTGGAGAAGAACAAGGGGGATTTAGGAAGGGAAAAGGGTGTGTAGATCAGATATTTGTTCTAAGATGTTTAGTGGAGAAGTATCTAGAGAAGGAAGGAAAGTGTACGCTGCCTTCATGGACTTGGAGAAAGCTTATGACAGAATAGATAGGAAAGGTATGTGGAAGGTATTAAGAATATAAGGGAGTGGAGGGGAAATTGTTGAGTGCTGTGAAGAGTATGTACGAGGGAGCTAGGGCTACGGTGCGAGTGGATGGTGAGCTGAGTGAGTTCTTTGATCTCAATGTGGGACTGAAACAGGGGTGCGTAATGTCTCCATGGCTGTTTAATATATATATGGATGGGGTCGTAAAGGAGGTACAAGGTAGGGCAGTGGATGTGGGGGTGGCCCTAATGAATGAGAGTGAGTTTTGGAAGCTTCCGGTGTTGCTATTTGCTGATGATACAGTATTGTTGAGTGAAGATGAATGGGAGTTGCAAGGTTTGGTGAATGAATTTGGGACAGTGTGTAGGAGGAGGAAGCTGAAAGTTAATGTAAACAAAAGTAAAGTTATGGTGTTTGAGAGGAATGAAGTCACAGAGTGTGCAGTGAGGTTGGATGGTGAGGATATGGAGAATGTGAGTGCATTCAAGTACTTGGGTAGTGTGATGAGTAAGGATGGAACTTTGGGGGATGAAGTACGTGGAAAGGGTACAGCAGGGGAAGGAAGGTTGTTGGCACACTGAAAGCAGTGATGAGAAATAGGAGGTGAGTATGGAAGTTAAGAAGTCACTGCATGATGGTATTGTGATCCCTACCCTGACGTATGGAAGCGAGGCGTGGACCTTGCAAGAGGGGAACAAGTCAAGAGTGAGAGCAGTGGAAATGAGTTACTTGAGAGGAGCATGTGGAGTGACATGGAGGGACAGGTTGACGAATGAAGAAGTGAAGGAACGTTGTGGGGTAGATGTGGATGTGGTTGAAAAGATTAGGAGAAATACACTGAGGTGGTTTGGACATGTGGAGAGGATGGAGAATGAAAGACTGACTAAGAGGGTGTATGTAGGTGAGGTGGAGGGAGGGAGAGGGAGGGGTAGACCGAGGATGAGGTGGAGGGATGGAGTTGAGAGGTATATGAGGGAGGGGGGGGTGAGTTGGGGGGAGGGGAGTCAAATGGTGGGTGACAGAGTGACTTGGAGGCGTTTTGTCTGCGGCCACCCTTTGCGGGATTAGGGCGTCGGGCTATAGATAGATAGATAGTTTGCTTGTTGTTCATTTGAAAGTATGGTGTCTGTTGTTGTGATAGCAGCATGTGATTGTGTAGTGTTGCTGTTGGAGAGTGTGATGCTTTTTAGTGTTTTGTAGAGTTTGCTGGTGTTTGTTTTGTGATCTAGTGTTTGGAGATAATTATTCCAGTTTAGTGTTTGCTGTTCTGATATTTTATTGTTTATTTGAGTGTTGATTTCTTGTATTTGTTGTATGGTGTCTTGTGTATGGGGTGTTTGGGATTGTCGTAGTGTGTCCCGTTGATTGATGAGGCCTTGAATTTTTGGTATGAAGTTGGGATTTTGTCTCTTTCTGTTGCCTCTAGGGATGTGTCTTTTGTCTGCATTTTGAATAATTGTATTGAAAGTGCGCACAACGGTGTTGATGTTTGTGATGGCTGTACTGTTTAATGTTTCAAAGTGTTTGTTCTGTTTCATTTGTGAAGGCCTCTCAGTTGGCTTTCTTATGATTAGCTAGTGTATATGTGTCTGTGGCCAGCTGGGGTGATTCTGGTTTTGGTAATGATGATGATTGGGAGATGGTCAGAGCCAAGGGTTTTGACCACTCTCCATAGTTTGGTTATATGATTACCATGCAGCGTAGTAAATGGTTTCCTTCTGTACAGGAAACCATTTAGCTTGTCACTCAGTGCAGAGTCACCCACAGACAGAAGGAAGAGGAAAGAAAGGAAACAATGCCATAAGAGGAAAAGAGGAAAGGGCAGCCACCAGAGAGCAGCACTGCATCAAGTGAGTGGATGGTGAGCACCCCCACCTACCAAATACCTATGTTCATAATGTTAAAAAATGATTTGTACCGTACGTATTTGGCCACAGATATTGGTGAAATTTTATTTAAGAACTTTCTGAGTTGCAGCCCAAATCTTAGAACCAATTTAGGTTTTAAGTAGAATACAAGTACCGTAATAGAGCAACTACATTCATAAGACAGGTGTTGTTGCTTAACCGTGGTTTGTCTGGCCGAGCAGGTCCGTTGAGTACAAGTGATCAACTGCCTTTTGTGGAGCTGCCATACAGCTACAATACAGCACATACACCATGTAGGAAACTGGCACCTCCTTGTGGTAGACAGTGCCTTGCCAGGGTTAAACCAGAGTCTTTCCCACCACAGCCGTGGCTCAGTGGGTTAGAGCGCTCCGCTCTGACCGAAGGGTCGGAGGATCGAATCCACCCAAGGGTCATTGGTAGACATCAGGAAGGGCATCCGGTCATAAAATGTTACACGCTCCAGTCCAAAGGTCCTCTACCCAGGGGCAACGCCTTAGCCCTTCGGGGATACCTGGCGTGAAACCATTTTTTTTTTTTTTTTTTCCCCCACCACAGCAAGTTGCAGGGAAATCTGAGGAAGTTTGGCCCTGAATGGACCCCACAGCTGCTCCACCCAGGGTGCACAGGGCCACCACATGTTGGCCCATTGTCAGCATCAGTAGATGTAGTAGCTACTGTGATTGAATTGCTTTATTTAAAAAAAAAAAAAAAAAAAAAAAAAAAAAGAGTTCATTAGCATCCCTTTACAGTAGCACAAGCTTAATTATTGTGCTTATATTTCAGGCGTGCCGGTTCTAATATTTGCCAACAAGCAAGACTTATTCAATGCTGCCCCTGCCTCAGAAATAGCAGAGGGGCTTCAGTTGCATACCATCAGGGATAGAACTTGGCAAATACAGGCTTGTTCTGCAACCACTGGAGAAGGAGTTAAGGTGAGGCTCTGGCATTTATTATATTTTATACAATTGAATCGTGGTAGGTGGGGGCACTCACCATCCACTCACTCGATGTAGTGCTGCTGTCAGGTGTCTGCCCTTTCCTCTCCTCCATCCTTCTTTCCTTCCATCCTCTTCTGTCTTCCTTTCCTTCATTCTTTCCTTGTCCTTTTGCCTACGGTTAACTTTACACTCCCCCTTCTGTCTTTCTTTCCTTCATTCTTTCGTCTTCCTTCTGCCTGTGGGTGATTCTCCACTGAGTGACAAGCCAAATGGTTTCCTGTACACCAGGAAACTATTTACTATGCTGGGTGGTAACCATATAACCAAATTTTGGCACCTGGTGGTTTAATGGGTAATTATTGCACTCCAGTCGGATTGAGCCGGTGAAGGTTTATATCCAAGGGGTAGTTGGGGTTGATTGCTCATGTAATGCCACTCTGGGATGAGTGAGGCTGGTCATTCTCATCTTAAATGTCGGGACCAACTGCCTAGCCCCGGGCCCCTATGTTCCTCATGGGGCAAAGTAGGATTGGATGATGGATGGATGGATGGATGAGGATTTGAGAGGAAGGGTCGGACTGGAATGTAATGGTGTTATGATGAGGAAGGGAAGAATGAGATGGTCTGAGCATATTGAGAGGATGGAGGATGACAGTTGGGTGCAGAAGGTGAGAAGTGTGAATGTTAAGTAGGGTTGTGAGAGGCAGACCGAAAAAGACCTTGGACTTGGTCATAGAGTGCGGCCTCAGGGAAATGGGACTAAATAGGGAGGCTGCCAGAGATCATGTGGAGGGCTGCCATTAGGTAACCAAGGCTGTCGCATGCAAGCGTGTTAGAGCCTATAGAAGTGATGCGATATGATATGGCAACAGTGGGTAGATATATGATGTACACATTTTTCCCCTCCTATATCCAATTTTCTAACACAACTGTATCCATTTTTTTAATTCAACTGTATTTTCTCTGCTATTTATCATTTTCTGGCTGATTAGGTTATATTTTCTCCTCTTTTAATCCATTTTTGTCAACTTGGACTATGTGTTCTCCTTTTATCCACTTTCATTGGCTCTGCTATATTTCCTTTTATCCATTTTCCTCAGCTTGGCTTTATTTTCTCCTCCTCATCAATTCATCCGTATTTTACGCCTTTTTAAAATCCATTTTCATCAACCTGGCAATATTTTCTCCTCTTCATCCTTGTTGGCTTGGCTATATTTGGTGGCTTTCTTTCATTCTGCTAAGTTAGTTGAACCATTGTGTGGTAAGGTTGCCTTGCTTTGCCTGTGTTACTCTTAGACACCCTTTGGTCTCCGATATTGCTGTTTTTTGCTGTATAATGTAGTAGGCGGGAGCACTCACCATCCACTCACTCAATATAATGCTGCTCTCGGGTATCTGCCCTTTCCTCTCCTCCATCCATCTTTCCTTCCATCCTCTTGTCTTTCTTTCCTTCAATCTTTCTTCATCCTTCTGTCAATGAACAACTTTACACTCCCTCTTCTGTCTTTCTTTCCTTCATTCTTTCCTCTTCCTTCTGCCTGTGGGTGACTCTACGCTGAGTGACAAGCCAGATTGTTTCCTGTACACCAGGAAACCATTTACTATGCTGGGTGGTAACCATATAACCAAATTTGGCACCTGGTGGTTTAGTGGGTAATTACGGCTCTCCAATCGGATTGAGCTGGTGAAGGTTTATATCCAAGGATGGTTGGGGTTTATTGCTCACATAATGCCACTCTGGGATGAGTGAGGCTGGTCACTCTCATCTCAAACGTCAGGACCAACTTCCCTAGTCTCGGGCTTCTGTGCCCCTAATAGGGCAACGTAGGACTGGATGATGAATGAATGAAAAATAATGGCCAAAGTTTAGCATACAGTGAGTAGGGTTGGTGGAGGATTAGTGCCCCTCCCTGTAAAACAATTAACTTAGACCCTTGGTCACCCCGTTTGGGATACATGGAGTCTGGTAATGAATGAATGAATGAAAAACAGTTGGTTGCCTGTGCAGGATGACCAAAGATAAAGTGGTGTTCTTGGTGTCTGTTTGTAGATGAGAGAGAGAGAGAAAGAGAGAGAGAGAGAGAGAGAGAGAGAGAGTCTAACATTTATCTTTCTCCACAGGATGGCTTAGACTGGGTATGTAAGAACCTGAAGAAAAAGTAGTTACCTATCATACATAATCTCCATCCATGTCTGTCCAAACTCCAGTCTTACAAGCAGGTAATACCAGGATTGGAAAGGAGATTACATTCTTATGCAGTGCTGTACTCTGTTCACTATAACTTGGCCAAAAATTGCCATATCTGCATCTTGAATTCTGAGCTGTAACAGTGGATTGATTCTGATGTTAGTCATAAAGAAGTGCTGTGGCAAGAATATAAAGCCCAAATCTGAACTTTAGCTATACGTATATTATCATTATGATGCTAGTCACAAGTGCTATGGCAAGGATGTAGAGCCATAGCATTGCCTTATTCTGTTCTTGAAGTACATGAAGCAAGGTACAAAAGGATGAAAATTTGGGCTAAGTTAAGGTGAACAAACTATAGACTAAAACTGTTAGAAATATGGAAGGTGAATATATAAATACATAAGTGTCATATCAGTATTTAAGTAGTGTGTAGTTTATATTATTTATTTTTGCACTCTACATACAGATTTTGCATTAGTTATATTGGTGCCTTGGTGGTCAGTGGGTTAAGGTGCTCCAATTGGATGTAGTCCTTAGGGGTTTGCATCCTGGGGGTAGGGTTAGGTAAGAAACAGAAAATGTAAAAGACAAGAAAATATAGTAATACTGTACTTTCTTTAACACGTATGGGACCACGCAAGGGAAATTTTGTGATCACTATCCGTCCATTGTAACTCTTTAGGTGTATAACACTTCTTGGGAGCTAGAGTTTTATTTTTTACGGTACAGTGTAAGTTTATTTTAATAGACTTACACTCAAAAGCACAGCCATACCAAAACAATTTCCATCTGCACTCTCACTCTGTGCTGAAGAGGGATGCCTTCACATGGTTTACAACTACTAAAGCATTGTTAGTCTCTCACTGTACACTCTAAATGTTCCATGCTTATATCCTTACCATTGGGTGGGGGTGGGTCACCTCTACAAAGCCAGAAGGTGACGTTCCTCGGCTTTAGCTTTACAATACACTCTGTATACTTGGTCAGAGATGTATCTTATGCCTTTTTATTTCCTGAAATATTGGATGAAGCATTTGACAGTGTTCTCCTGCTACTTTCAATTTATGTGTATGCCTGCTATTATTATCAACATCTCATGAGATGGAGGGAAGGGCTGGAGAGATTCAGTATATAAGAGAGGGGTGTGTGAGTTGGAGGGAGAGCAACATAATGAAAGAGGACAGGATGACATGGAGGCAGTTTGATTGTGGCCACTTCTTTTGGGATTAAGGTATCTGGGAATAGATAGAAAAATAAATCATGAGGCTATTGCAGCATTGTGAAGTAAACTATCATTCAGACTGTTTCGTTTTAGAAAGATAACGTGAACAACAGTGCTCATCAGAAACTGTCGAGTACCTGCATGAAGATACTACAGTATTTTTTCTGAGTATACAATTAAAGTCACAACTATCTTCCCAGATCCGTGTGAATATATTTTACAACTGGTGAATTACAGTGAAAACTCTGTCTCTTCTAGTGCATGTTTCAGATGGTTCAATTTTTCCACTATGAATTCATCAAACTTTGGTAAGATACTTATGTCTTTTTCTGTACATACATATGCCGTTACTGCTGTGTTTGTATCCATTGCAGGTGTTGCTACAGTCTGTGCAGTTATATATTGTCATATATAAATCAGTGATCATCTAGTCATGCTGAGCTATGCGCAGTACAATAGTATGTACTCTAATATTTTTTTCCAGTTGTCTATATGGAAGCCTAGTCCCAGGTCCCTACTCTCCAGAGGGGGCAAAATGGGCATGACAGTTACTGTTTACTAGTCAGTTAGGTAAAGGGAGTTGGTAATTTAAGTTATTATAATTTAAGAATAATTTTCCAGCCTACATTTATGTGTTTCTTAATGCTATAAAAGTTTTTAATATCACTCCATTCATAGGTGGGAAAAGAGGTTGTGATGATGATGATGTATTGGTGTTTGGCATTTTGAATACTGTATTTGAGGCATGTAGGTCATTTTGATATTTATTTTGGATATTTATTACCAGTATGTCATACCTTATCTAGTCACTGAGATAGAGTCAGCTAATGTCCAGTGTGTGTGTTTGTATAATGGTATCCCTTAATATTTGAGGTATTTCTGGGCTTCTGGTTATTGGTTTTAGGCATTTTAAAGTATGTAATAACTGTGTAATATTTTTCATGTTTTAATGCAAGGAAGTCAACTAACATCCAGTGTGTTGTGTATTTCTATAATAGAATTCCTTTATTTTTGTTAATGGATTTTGGGTATTAAAGATGTTTTAGATTTTCTTTTTTTTTGGGGGGGGGGCATTTTTTTTTAGGATGTACTATATATTGTTTTTCATGTCTTATTATATCTTGTCTAGTCACAGAGAATATAATAAAATGGCATCCATTGTGTGTGTGTGTGTGTGTGTGTGTGTGTGTGTGTGTGTATTTACTTTGTTGTATTTACCTAGTTGTGATGTACAGGAAATGAGTTGTGCTCGTGGGGTCCCATCTGTTTCTCAATAAGTCAAATTTTGCTTTGAACTCATTTAAGTTTTTAGACTGGACGATCTCTTTGTCCAGGGTATTCCACAGGTCCATGCATTTATATGGAAAACCGTATTTCTTGATATCCTTCAAACTGCATGGCAATTTGAGTTTCATTCGGTCTCCTTTTGTTACTCTATCATCCCATACAAACAGATCTTTTCTGTCAGTTTTATCTACTCTCATCATGGCCCTGAACACTGCAATACTGTTGCCCCACTCTCCTTTCTTCTAGGGAAGGCAGATCCAGCTTTTCCAGTCTCTCTCTGTATGACAGATCTGCCAGGCTAGAGACCATCTTGGTTGCTGTTCTTTTTATTCTCTCGATCTTGTTTATATCTTTCTTTTTGTGTGGGGACCACACTACTGCTGCATATTCCAACCTGGGGCGGATCATGCCACTATCAGTTTTTCCATCATCTCCTCATCCATGTAATGAAATGCCACTCTTATGTTAGGTAAGAGATTGTTCGTCTCTCTAACTATCTTGTTAATGTGTGTTTCAGGTGACAAACTATCCTGGACCAGCACTCCCAAATCTTTCTCTTCTCTTGCATTTGTGATTGTTTCATTATCCATCATATATTTCAGTGATGGCCTCGTGGTACTTTCACTCATTTCCAATATTTTACATTGTTTTGCTTTGAATTTCATTTCTTCATATGGCTCCAATCATGAATCCTATCCAGGTCGTCCTGGAGCATTTTACAGTCTTCCTCGACTTCTGCTTTCCTCAAGATCTTTGCATCATCAGCAAACAGACTTCGATAACTGTTCATTCCATCTACCATATCATTTACATAAATCAGGAACATCACTGGTGCTAACACTGAGCCCTGTGGGACTCCACGTGTTACTTTCCTCCATCCAGACATCTTGTCCTTAATTACTGTCCTCATTTGCCCATCTCTTAAAAAGTCTCTCATCCACTCCAGGAGGTTTCCCTTCAGTCCTCCTATGTGCTCCACTTTCCACATTATAGTTGCTTGTGGGGTATCTTGTCAAAGAATGTCTCCAAATCTAAATACACACAATCCACTCAACTGTCTTTCTCCTGTAGCAAGTCAATCACTCTTGAGTAAAAGCTCAGCAAGTTGGAAACACACAACCTGCCACTTCTGAATCCAAACTAACTCTCAGCCAAAATGTCCATCTCCAGATATTTTATCCATCTGTCTTTCAGGATTCTCTCACACATTTTTGCGACTATGTTGGTCAGGGACACTGGTCTGTTATTCAGGGGTTATTTCTTGTTTCCTCCCTTTTAAATTGGTACCACACTGGCCCTCTTGCATTCCCGAGGCACTTTCCTTTCTTCCGGAGAACACACAATTAAATTGTGAATATTATCCACCAGTTGTTCTCTGCATTCCTTTAGTACCCACGTAGTGATTCCATCCAGTCCTGGGGCTTTTCTTACATCTTGAGTTTCCAGTAATTAATACAGGTCCTTCACTTCCACTTTTATATATTTTATCACTACATTTTTAGTCACTCCCTCCCCCTCCACAAAATCCCTTTCTTTAGTGAAAACTGATTGAAAACATTTGTTCATTATTTCAGCTTGCATTGCCACATCTTTATAGACCTCTCCTTCTACTTTCAGTTTGGTGATTCCATCCTTTTGTTTCAATTTCCATTGACAAATCTATGAAACAATTTGGTTTCATTTTTACATTTGTCAATTATACCTTTTTCAAAGTTCCTTTCTTCCTCTCTGCGTATTCATGTATATTCATTTCTAGTTCCATATTCTTCCTTTGTTCTGTTATTACCTTTCATTCTCCAATTGTTCCATGCCATGTCCCTCTCTTTTTTTGCTGTCATACACCTTCTGTTAAACCAGTCCTTCATGTTTTCTTTCCCACTTACTCTTGGAACATATTTTTCCGCTCCCGAATTATAGAGGTCTAGAAATATATCCCACTTCCTCTGCATCTCTCTTGTTTCTTCAGTCCACATATTTGAAATGTTTCCTTAGTCCTGTAATGTTTGCTTTCCCAGAGTTGTATCTTCCCTGCCTATAAAGCTTATCTCTTGGCACCACATTCTCTTTTATCATTTGGAACTCAGTGGCCACATGATCACTTTTTCCTATAGGACACAGATATTTCAAAGATTCAATTACGCCAGGTTCTTTGGTTAGCAGTAAATCTAGTCGTGCTGGCATGTCATCATCTTTGAATCTTCTCTTGTCTTTGACCCATTGGGTCATTACATTATTCATTGCTATATTTAACTATAGTGTGCCCCATGAATCTTCACTGCCTCCTGAGCCCCATTCCTCCCAGATTACCTTTTTACAATTAAAATCTATCTATCTGTCTATCTATATACCTAGGCTGCTTCCCCCAAGGAAAGGGAGGTAGCCGAGACAGGACGACACACTCCCCATTTACTCATCCATTCAAACACATTCATTCCCATCTTAGCCCCAAAGGGGAGAACGGACAGATCCTCACCGAACCACACTGCACAAGGGTCAACTACGCAATGCAATCAGTGACATCAGCAGCAGGGCCCGACAGCAGAACTGGTTTACCCCTGCCACATCATAACAGACCCATCCCCTTACCCGCACCTGACCTGACTAGCTGATCAGACCAAAATGCGGGAGAATATCCCCTCAGGGCTGCGTCATCACTTATTCATTCACAATTTCTCTCCATTTATTTCTGTCACGCACAGCCACTCTTCCTTGCTCAACAGACATCCCTCTCGCATCCAACGCTCTCTTCACACTGTCCATCCATTCTATTCGTGGTCTTCCTCTCAGCCTTACACCTCTCACATCAGATCTAGTTATCTTTTTCACCAGTCGCTCATTATCCATTCTCTCCATATGCCCAAACCATCGCAACACCCTCTGCTCAACTCTACCACCCATCTCCCGAACTTTCTGTAGATATCTCACCATGTCTGACAACATCTGGTATTCATCGTCATTCCCTGCCTTTGTCTTGAGGGGAACATATACCACTGCGATGTCTCTCTTGCCATTCTCTCCAGTTTCTAATTTCATATTTACCACTTCAGCCCTACCCTCTCCCAGTTCCACATTTTCCACATTGATGTTGTTCTTCTCAGCTTTTTTTTTTTTATTTTTTTTTATTTTTATGTGTCCGACTCTGAGCATAGGCTTCACAGCCTGCTATCAAGGCCCAGCAGTCCTCCTACATACCATGCACCTCTACATGTCACCACTTCGGCGCTAACACACACCGTCCATATTGAATACATGCTAGGGCTGTCTCATACAGGACTGGTGTATTGGTATTAGCGGGGGTATTTTTACGACATGTCGGCGGGGCTTCTGGTAGATCAGTAAAGCCTGATTTAATGTAATTCAAATCCTTAAACTGTTCCCTGCCCCAGCGGGGATTTGAACCTGGGTCCCTTGGGACTGTAGCCCACCTCTCTACTGATTGAGCCACTGCCTTTTTTTTCTTTTCTGTCGCTTCTCCATAGTTTGTATTTACCATCTCCCATTTGGATATCAATATCCTCTCTTAACTTGGTCTCTACAAAGCACATAACATCTGGTTTATGCACCCTCAAGTAATCGTTGATTTCTAACCTTGCCGATATTAAACCATCAGCATTAGTATATGCCACTTTCCAACTTTTTTTTGTTCTTTATTCCCTCTTCTCTCCCTCTCTCCATCGGTACCACTGCCCTAATTTCTGATCCTTAACTCTCCAATAGAACTGTCTTCTCTTCCTCCATTCTCTGTTCATTTTTTGCCTTTGCTTCCTTTACTAGCTCCATTATCTTAGCTCTTTCTTCCTCATTTACATCTCTCATTATCCAAACATCCTTGTACTCCTCCTTTTCTGATAATTTCCATGTTCTGTTGATTATTTCATTTACCATTACATGAGACTTAAACTTTATTTTAAGTGGCCTCGCCCTTCCTTTCTCGTACTTTCCTAACCAAAACACTTCCTGAATCTTTTTGAGCTTCGTTGTTACCCTCCATAACTACTGATACTATCTCTTTAGCCTTACTCAGTTCTTCTCTTTCCCTTTCTGATCTTTCTGTCATATGGTTTTCTTTTACTCCTGAAATTATCACACATTTTTCTTATCTGCTACATCCCTGACTAAAGATTCTCTACTTCTTTGGACCCTAATGACTTCCTTTACCACCTTTCCTTGCTTTACTGTCCTATAATCTCTTTCAAATTTATATTTCCTTTCCCTTGCATTTTCTTCCATCCCTTGTTTAGCTCCTTGATTTCCCTAATATGTTCATCTTGCATCCTTGATTTTGATTCATGCTTAACTAGTTTACATTTCATCCGGTCCCTTTCTTCTTCCAACCTCGTATTTTCCATATTTAAGCTGTTTTATTTCATTTGAGGCAGATTCTTTACTCAATTTTAATTCTGTAACTTGCGTTTCTTGTTCCGCACTTCGTGTGCATTTTCCAACTTGGTCTGAATTATCTTAATCTCCTTTTCTTGTTCTGAGGTCCATTCCAGCAACTCTCTAATTATTGTCCATACCTTTTTTAACTTGTGGACTTTCCTCTCCATCATTTTCTCCACTCTTGCTACTATTGTTTGGTTCAGTTTAGTACTTCCTTTACCCTTATCCTCATCGGAGGAGCCCACAAATTCACCGCCGCCAGATGTAAACAATGAGCTACCTTCTTCCGCCGTGATACAACCTACAAAAACTTTCTGCTTCCACTGCGTTTTATGCTACTGTTTGACTGAAATCTGCCTTTTTTTCACTAATATCAGATGGGACCACCACTCACGTATTCATTCACATAATCACAATTGATTGGTCTACTTTTTGCCGCTGATTCGGTGATTATTTCCCCACGATCCACAAAGAGCTCTGGCTCTGTCAGCGACTTGTGTGTGTGTGTGTGTGTGTGTGTGTATGTATTTCCATAATGATATCCCTTTTCACTTGTTGTTTTCTAGTATTACTCTTTGTAGGGTGTAGGATATTGCATACACCTCCAAGCCATAGTGTCTGCTCACTATTTGAGCTGTGTTATTAAAAATTAGAGCACAAAAATGTTGATAAATCCCAGATATTTAATGATAATTTCTGAAGCATTTGATGATGATATAACATGTCCTGTATCATTGCTGACTACTGTACACTCAGTAATGTGAATCAAAGGTCAGTCACATCTAATAATAATTACTGATGTTCCATTCATTACAGTAAAAAATTAGAGGCTTGCTTACTCTTTTGCTGATTTACCTTTAATATTCTAGCCATGTATCTCCATCGGGCTATAGATAGATAGATAGATCTCTGTCCCTGGCTGGACGGGGATTGTAGTTAAGGTGTTACACTCAGTAGACGCCTGTTGTCCAGTGTTGTTGTTGCTTAACCCTGGTCTGTCTGACCGGGCAGACATGTTGACCAAGGGTAACCAACTGCTTCTGTGGGGCCATCGTACAGATACAGTACATTCTGTGATGCTGTCCTACAGGTATAGTACAGTACATACACTGTGTAGGGATCCAGCTGCCCCTTGTGGTAGACTGCACCTCACCAGGGTTAAACTAGGATCATTCCAACAGTGAGATGCAGGGAAGTATGGCTTCTAGGTGGGGGCCACAGCTGCCCCACCCAGGGGGACAGTGCCACCATGTGTAGGCTCCCCATCAATGTCTGTTTCGTTTTTCGTTTTCGTTTTCATTTTTAAAGGCTCCAACATGCTTGCATGTGTCGGCCTTGGTCACCTAATGGCGGCTTTCCATGCTGCACGATCCATTGCAACCTCCCTGTTCAGTCCCTTAACCCTGAGGTCACACTTTATGACCTCGTCCCATGTCTTTCTCGGTCTACCCTTCATAACCCCACCCCCAATATTAACACTTCTCACCTTGCTCACCCAATTATCATCCCCCATCCTCTCCACATGTCCAAACCATCTCAATGTACCTCTCCTCATCACAACACCAATACACTCCAGTCCCATCCTACCTCTCAACTCTTCCATCGTAAACCCAGCCCCTCCGGGCCTTGGACGCAGGGACGCACTGCACATCCACCTAATCATTGTCATTTCTGTACGTCTGAGCCGGCGAATATCTTCCTCTTTCACTGCCCAGGCCTCACTACCATACAGCATTACACTCCTAACACTTGCTGCATACAAAGATCCCTTAGCATGTAGGGAGAGTCCTCTCAATGTCAGGAGAGGCAAGAGCTCCCTGAACTTCTTCCAACCACTTCTCACTCTAGCCACAGAGCTAGCTCCAGCCCCACCGTCAGCACACAACATGTCTCCCAAATAACAAAACTCTTCCACACACTCAAGAGATTCACCAACAAGTTCAATCCTTTCACACCTAACAATCTCCACCTGCTCACCCCGACACACCGTACACATAAAATCATCATTATCTCGCTGTCTGCCTTTGATACCACTACATCTCTTATGCACCCATTTATCACAAACACCGCACAAGATGGAATTACTTCCCACGCCCTCTTGGCAATCTTCACATGGCCACTCTCCCTTGTCTTTGACAGTACCGCCACCAAGCCTAGATATCATCACTTTTGTTTTATCTGCATTTACCCTTAAGCCCTTGTGCCCCATACCATCTCTCCACTTCCTAAATCTTTCCTCCGCCTCCCTTTCGTTCTCTGCAATCAACACCAAACAACTCCCATGGGAGTCCATTTCTAAAGTCACGTGAAAGGGCTTCAAGTACTGTACCATGATAAACAACATGGGACTCAAGACTGACCCCTGATGCACACCAACATTCACGGAAAACCCATCACTCAAATCTGTCTGTTGTCCAGCATTAAAGTTCTGTACAGCGATTTTATGTTTTGTGTGGGCATAAGGGGGCACACATCTACACATAGCAAAAATCTACCAAATTATACAAGGAACGGTTTGCAATGATGCTATTAATCATGTAGACTTGAAAAACACCAGGCCACAAGCAACAGGTCGAGTTTCAGAGTGAAACCATGGCTGTGACTTTTTTTTTTTTCCTTCCAGTTATAAGGGTAGAGGGGTAACAAACCATGGTGGAGCACTAATGCATTGGATGATAGATTGATGCCTGTAAAGTTGAGGTCAGAATCCCAAGGGTTTGAGTGAACGAGTGTGTGGCTCATTCAGTTTGACAGACTTGCATTAGTTTCTCACTTTTTTTTTTTTTTTTTTTTTTTTTTAAATCCAAGGGCGGGAAGAGAGTCTGGATGATAATAGACTGATAGATAATGCACAATTAAGTTATCCTTCCTGGACTTATATGAGAAATAGGCAAACAAACAGTCATAATCTCTTGGAGTCAGATGGAGTCAGTTCCCATGAATAGCTCAGATTGGTGCCTCAGTATACTGATATACTCTACACTAAGCTTTGTACCTGTCACAGTAGCAATTACCTTGCTTTGAGATCTAACTTTTAGTACCATAATGCACATGAGGTCATGCAAGATGTTTAGGTTTGAGAGGGATGCCTTTATTAGGTGGCACCAGTATAAACCTTGGAAGTTCCACTGCCTGGTTATACGAATGCCCCTTGACTACTTCCCTATCTCTGAAAAGAGGGTGATCTGTAGGAGAGAAGCATCATAAGCCTGCAGTCTACAGAATTTGCATTTCAGATGAGCCACAAACAGAAGCAACAGTCATGGTCAGATTCAGGGATGGGTTGCCCAGGCAATAGCATTTCAGATTTATAGACTTTACATATACAGACTGCATATTGTCTTTGATATTTATTACACTTCATTGTCCATCGAAATTGACACACTGTAGTTCCCACATCCATTTTCACATATTCTTTCTTTTTGGTTCAGTAATATAAAACATGAAGGAGTGTTAGTGCCAGGTTTAACATATGTCTGTGAGACTATGGTGTGCCATGAAAATGAAAAGTCACGAGTGAGAGCAGTGGAGATGGGACTGCTGAGGAATGTATGTGGAGTACAGAGAGTGGATAGAATACAAAAGGATGTGCTTTGTGAAAGATGTGGAGTGAGGAAGTCTATGGACACCAGAACTGAAGAGTATACTGAGATGGTATGGTCATGTGGAGAGAATGGATAACAATATAGTGTTGAAAAAGGTATATCTAAGTGAATTTGAAGGAGAGAGGAGGCGAGGTAGTGCAAGGAGAAGGTGGAGGGATATGGCAGATGAGTGTGTGAGGAAGAGAGGTATGGCAGTCGGTGAGGCTAGGGGACTGACAAAAGATCGAGCTGGTTGGATGAATGTTGTGAAAAGAAGTGCATGATCAGGGATTTGTCACCCCTTTTAACGTGACAGCATCCAGATTTACTCTGTTGGATATGTCTGTGTGAAGCTACAGAATGTGGTGAATGTTTTTGGCGCATCAGATAGAGCCAGGGTTCCAGGGGCTTGAATGATGAGTGAAAGGAAGCGTGGCCAATTGGATTGGGCAAACTTGGGCTGTCTGGACGTTGCTACTCCTCACCCTGTCCTAGGGTGGGAAAGGAGGTCTGGATGATGATGATGATGATATAAAACAGGGGTTCCCAAACTTTGGTCTTGTGATATACCCAATCAGTTTATGTATTATCAGTCTTGTATCCATGTGCAGCTGTGACAGTTAACATATACTAATGCTTGACTAAACAGAACAGACAGAACATGAGCATAATGTTAAAGAGTGCATTATTTTTGTTGATTGGCTTTGTTCTGTCAGGCCAAGCAGACCCATCTACCATATGTAAGCAACTGCTTTTTTGGGGTTGTCTTATTGATACATACAGTACAGCAGTGCAGTGCAGTGTAGTACTGTACAATACAGTATAGTACGGTACATACACTATGTAGGGATCTGAAGGCCACTTGTGGTAGACAGCACCTTGCAAAGGTAAGACCAGGGTCCTTCCCCATATTGAGATGCAGAGAAAGTGGAGATTTGGCTCCCAGGTGAACACTGCACCTGATCCCTCCAGGGTGCACAGGTTCACCACATGTAGGCTTCCCTTCAGTGCCTGTAGGAGTATGTAACTGCTATACTGAGCATAGCAACATAGGTAAAAAAAAATAATAATAATAAAGCACATTTCATATTTAAGCTTACTGTAAACAAGCAAAAAAAAAAAAAAAAAAAAAAAAACTGGCTAAATCTGTCTTCTTACTGTATAGAAAAAAGGAAAAAAAAGTAACTGTGCTGTATATGGCAAGAATAGCAAGTTAGTTCTTTCAGCTCATTAAACTGAATGTGAAGGATGTGCTTTCTTACGCTTGTTCTAGTAATCTGTATAATTATGCTTGAGTACCCTGTGGATGAATTGTCAAATGCAGTCTGTATAAATCATTTGCATACCCCTTAAAAATCCCTTTGCATATCCTATTTCGGGAATCGCTGGTTTAAAATAACAAATTGCTTAGTTCTTTATTTTGTAATGTGATACAGAAAACATCAAATACATTCCTGGATCTGTCCATGTACTACATAATGATGCTGTGCTGATATCAAATGTGGTATACTGTACATTAATGTAAAGCACAATGTATGTCCTATCCGAAATAAAATATTGCTATGTATGAATATTTTGTATAATACCATCCACTTGATGTAGTGCTGTCTTGTGATTACGGGTAATGACAAGCCACATAAATTTTTCAGAGTACTACAGATCGTGTTTTATTTCAGATACTGTACATGAGCATCCACTCACTATGTAATGTTACCTTAAGGTAAGTGATGTTTTAATTCAGAGCTATGACTATGCACTCAGTGTTGTGCTACCGTTTAGTGATTTTGCACTGAAAGACCAGCCAAAGTGCTTTTTGTAACCCAAAAAACTATATACTGTACTATGTTGGATGGCTGTATAGCCAAAGAAAACAGCAGGTCGGCTAGTGAGTTAAGGTAATCAAACTCTGTGTGGTCTAAGGGTTTTAGCGAGGTAGGATTGAAAATACTGAAGAGTAAGTTGTTATTTTTATTAAATATAACAATTTAA
>NC_137034.1:7486367-7511367 GCF_032717465.1 Coenobita brevimanus
GTAATCTCTGTGCGTGCCTTAGTATCCCACTCCGCCTCTGATGTGATAGCATCGAGACAGTCTGTGAGAGGTTTGTATAGTTGAAGGAAATCCTCAAGACAGTTGTGCTTTTCCACCCATGAATTGCGTACATTGGTGCGATCTTGCTCATACTCAGTAGTTTAAGTCCTGAAGCACGCCTGTCCTGATTGGAGCCCTCATTCTAGTTGGCACTGACGTTTTGGTGAGTACTTGAACAAGATCCCCATTGTTCTCAGGTTTTCCATCATGCAGTGGATGGCGGGTACACTGCTGGCTTTGCCGAGGGCAAGATTCAGGTCGTGATTGAAGCAGTGAAAGTATGGTGCTATGTTTGCTGTTTTACGGAAATTTGCAGCACAGCCATTCTGCACACCTGCCATATTGCAGGCATCATCAAAACACTGAGCTCTGCAGTTTGATGGATCCAACTTTGCCTCAGTCAAACTGGTGACAATGTTGTCACAGAGCAGCCCCAGTGATATGATCACACTTTGCAGACAGAAACAGCCTCTCAACAGGTTTGTGATCTTCGATGTACCGTTTTCTCTCGTGCAATAGCGACGATATTAATTGAAAAAAAAGAAAAAAAACGTGAGTGGCTGTTCAATGGGTAATAATTGGAAACGAGTGATGTAATGCGATATAATTACATCTAACGTTCTGGGTGTAGGAAAGCGTAATGATATTGTATTTTTTTCGTGTATAAGCAACATTCCTATCCGATCTGTCGAATGGGAGGAGGGGGGGGGGCGCCGGATGCGCCCTCCCCCCTCCCCCCGGATCCGCGCCTGAATACGTAAAACAAGCCATTAAAATTTGTATCCCCTAAGTGTTTATCATAATCATACCCATCAGCCCGATTCTGCCCGCTGTTACGATCCTTTATAAATTATCATAGTTCTTTTCGCTTGTTATGGCTAGACATTACGTGATGTGAGGGGCACGAGGGATGGGAGGGGGGGGAGGTAGGAGGGATGTGGAAAAGATAGGAAAGGGAGAAAGTTAAAGGGGAGGAAAGGAGGGAGGAAGACGGGATGGGAAAGGGAGGTAATCAGAGGGAAAGGAGGGACGAATGCTGAGGGAGAGAGCGAGGAAGGAAAGGAGAAGGGTAGAGTGGAGAGAAACGCGTAAACAAAGTAGGAAGAGGTGTGGGGAGGTATAAAGGAAGGGAGGGAAGAACGTTGCAGGAGCGGGAGATAGGAAAGTTCGCAAGGAAGAGGAGGAGGAGGAAAGTAGGGCATAATGAAGGGAGGAAATAATGCTGAAAAGGAGGAAGTGGTGCGATGGAAGCTGGTGAGGCAATTTTGAATTCTCGAGTCATCTTCCTGCATTTGGCGTTTTTCCTCAAGTATTTTTCCTTACTCTATATATTTGCGCAGTGTCCATCTATCTCCCTACTTACAAGCCGTTTTCATATGAAATTTCTTCCTTCACAAGTGTGTACATCCTTTCATCCACTACCTGTCAGTCTACATATACTCACGTTGTATAGCGCATCACAGTCCCACCAGCTTCATTCAGTCCTTTCCAATGCTGTAATAGACAAAGCCGCTCTCGAAGGCACTCCACCTTGCCATCCCGGGCCATCTTCGGCATTGAAACTAAACCTTGAAGGATATCTTCTGCCCAATTAGCTGCTTTCTGCTCCACCTGAAATGAAAGAGCTGTTTAGTGTATTGTAACTGCGCATGGCATATGCATGTGGGCGTGTGCATGTATGTATGCATGCATGTGCTAGTGCGCGTGTATGTATGTATTCATTTGCGCATGTCCGTGTATGTATTTAGGTATCTAGGTGTCCGTCTGTCTCTTTGGTGACTATTAAGGTGTCAGATTAAGCTGTACGAAGGAAAGGTGTTACAAGTAATATGCAGATCGAATCGCTAGAAAAAGACTCAACGAAGTCTTCAAACTCACCTGTTCAGGACCCAGGTCCTTAATTTCATCCAACTCCTCCGTGATCCATTGTAGTGAGGCTTTTATGTAGTCTCTGAGGGGCACCAGCAGAGTTGTGGGGTTGAAGGGTAGGTTCCACTGATGCCACATCAGACCCAGCAAAGGACCTAGGCGTTCGGGAAAGTTGTCTAGGTTGAGTCCCGGCAGACCAAGGGAGGCGCAGTAAGCCTGTGGTGGTGGAGTTATCGATAAATACGTAAATCTAGAATTAAGAACTGTCCCGACTATGAGGATGAATGGGGATAAGCTTAACAAGCTCCCATGACTCTCTCTTAGCTGAAGAAAATCACAGTGTTAACTTTCACAGAATACTCAGAACCAGGAGCCTGTAAATGTTAGTATTGTTACTACTGATCTCGCGGTCGGGACAACTCAGCCTTCTAGTTAACGTCAGACAATTTAATTCATCCGAGTGAATCACAGCGTCCGAGTTAACTGTAAACATTGACCTATTACTGTTCCATTTAAGTATATACAAGCAGTCCTATGCACAACTTAATCTTAGAAAATTTGGAGAGCTGAACGGAACAGTGGAACAGGAACCAACCTACCTGTAGCTTTGGTATCGCGATTTGATACATCCGCTCCTGCACTCGGGGGTTTGATATAATGACTAACATGGTAGAGATGTGGGGCAGCGCCTTACTAACTGCCGTCTCCTTCAAGTCCTCCTCTTCAAAGGTCCCTAGTATATCTTCCCAAGTCATAAACTTCATTATAGTTTGGAAATACGAAACTATTGTATCCTCCTCCAATCCCCACTCGGCCAACATTTTTTGATCAACGTATTTAGAGGCCCATTGACTCCAAAGCTGTTTTGGATCTCCTAGTGTGGGTATAATATGGTTCACAGTCTTCTTGCAGGCTCTGACACTAACTCCGAGCTTTCTGTTGCATTGGCCGTCCTTATGCATACTCAAAAGGATAGATTTCAGGATGTCTATGAAATATATATGTTCCTTTTTACTTCCCATGGACTTCGAATCTGGTTTTTTAACACTGGCATATGGCGTTTCTTTACTCAGTCTCTTTCCTGGGTGTAGAGATTTAGCTGCGGCCTCTAATTTAGACCCAAGCTTCTCGGTATTTCGGTCGAGTAGGTCCCCTATGCTCAAAGAGTTTAACAAGTCCATATTATTGCTTTCTTCATCTCCATCTAGTTTCCTCTCCCGGGCTTCTGTAGATTTCATAATTTTATTTTTCTCTGAGAATTGATCTGAAACTGTGCTCTTATCCAGATCTTTGGCTTTCTTGTTTTCACCGAGTTTTCTGTCCAAATCAACTGTTTTCCCATCTCCGTCTCTCCCTCCTTCCACACCATTTCTGGATATCGTGTTTTCATTCTTATCTATGAGGTTCGCCAAGTTTACGTCCAAACCATCAACAGTTTTCCCCTTTTCATCTCGTTTTCCTTCCAAGCCATCTCCAGATTTCGTATTTTTTTTAGGTTTTTCTCTAAGCCCGCCAGTTTGATTTTTATTTTTTTCACTCCTTTGACCTGCGAATGCGGAAAAAACACTCAGAATGCGAGCCATCATGTCATTCGTTCCCTGCTTCCCATCTTTCCTCCCTTGGCCTCCAAAAACAGACGCCAGGGGTAGAATTTGATCAATTATGTTTCCCTGCCTTCTCTCCTGACCACCTTTGCCGCCCAAGCCTCCAAAAGCAGACAACAAAGGGAGAATTTGAGCCATCATGTCTTTTCTTCCGTGCTTACCATCTCCACCTAACAGGCCTCCAAATGCAGACAGCAGAGGGAAAATCTGAGCCATCATGTCTCCTTTTTTTACCTTCTCACCGTCTCTGCTTCCCTGGCCTCCAGAAGTAAGCTGTTCGCGAAGACTTCTAGCTCTACTTAAAAAAGGGACCATGACTTCTAAAACAGCATCGGGTTCGAGGTCAATATTATTCTTACGCAAAAATGACGTAAGCAATGGCCGGAATAGTCTTATTGTCTCCTTATCATACTTTTTATTGTCATTGTCAGTTTTTCCAGAAGATTTTGGATCCTTCAGATCTTCAGAGGATGTGGAAACTGGAATAAGTCCAGCTTTGAACGCGAAGTCAGTTATTGTTTCAAAGAACACGAGGAATGATTTTTCTTTTAACAAGGTCCTGGAGGAATTGTAGGTCCTTGCCGTGTAATTTAGCTTATCGACGAGTTTGAACAAGTCAAAGCTAGCGAGACCTCTTATAATAACATAAAGGGGATTATCTTCCTCTTGGCCCATTATTGAATCTGCAATTGCGCCTGAAGTGAAATTCATGAATTGAGTTAACATATTTGTCCAATCAAGTTCACCGACAGCTTCTAGAACAAGGTCGCGTGCATTGTTAACGCCATGGCCCATAAGGGAATTGACAAATGCTCGAATATCTATCCCGTACTTCGCTGCAGTGGGCTGAACCATGTCTACGAGCTGGCCCAATGGCAAGGCGGCTAGGCTGTTTCCAAGCTGGTCTTTTTTGAAGAGTTGCTCCCAGACTAGGGGCAATGTCACCCAGTCAAGCCCTCCGAAAAAGTCACGGTAGTTTTCCAGCTGGTATAGTAAGCGAGGGGATAAGCGTGGTTGCAGGTCCGCCCAGAACTGGAAGAGCAATGACAAGGAGTCTTTCTTTTGTACCCCCAACATAACCCCTTCAAGTACAAGTTTGCCTAAGTGCTGTCCCGTAGAAGTATGCATTAGATCCAGCACCTCTTTCAGACTCGTCGTCGTGGAGGAGCAGTTGCCAACGATGTCCAAAATTTCTCTCTTTACTTCTTTCAAACGCTCGCCATCTTTCTTCTCCTCAGCAACCACCGCCCACACTAACGAACACGTCCACACCCACACAATATACTTAGTCCACCACATTGTTTTACGTTAATTTCCAGGATTATTGTTCATTTAGTTTTCTGAAAGAAATTTTAAGTCAAAGAAGTTTTCAAAAATCACATTAAATTAGACACGATCTTTGCAGAAGTCACATTGAAAGATAACATTTATGCAACAGTTATTTTCAAAATTGCCACCACTATTCCCAGGTGTTACCATTACATCCAAAGATATTTCTGATATCTAATTTTTTAGCGATAAGATATATATTTTCCAAGGCTCCATGTTAGGCAGAATCGATCACCAATAAATGATTTTCCTTTCAAATGTTTCTTTTCCTCAAGATAAAGATTTTTCTGTAGTTCGTATCCCTCACAAGGTCACCGCAGTTCATTCACCTTAACTTGGCCCAGATTTCCATCCAAGCCCAAGTTACGGCTCCATACCCTTTCTGTAGCACTTAATGATTACACTTCGTTCACTTAGTCCTATTTCTGGTGGTTCAAGTATCAGTACAGGACCATACTACACCTGTTTTCCATAACACTTCGTGACTACAGTTCGTTAACCTTCACTTGATTCGGATTTTTGTCTTTCTGTAGCTTATTTCCGATCTCAGTGCCAGAATAAGAATATTTTACTTCATATAGCGCTTCTTGTGACTATAGTAGACTTTATTTAATGTGACTTAGACTTTCGTCCTTTCGTAGCTTAATCCGGTAGCTCAGTGGAAAAAAAAAAAAAAACTACACCCACATCCTTCCACACCCTTTGCATGGCACACCATTACTAACACCACATTCTTGTGTTAATCTACGGTACCGTTACAGCTCAGCATTCAAGATGACAGCAAAATTATACAAAGCTAAAGCAAACACACTAACATCTAGATTACCAAGAAAAATATATAAATAAATAAATAAATAGTTACGACTTAACAGATTTAAGTTGATAACAAGCCCTTGGATACTATTCAAATCCACCGTTCAGTATGACAACACTTGGCCAACAACAGAGCTACATTACGGTACTTGCGTCAGGTATAACAGACTATAATTTTCCCCAAGTTTTTTTCCGGAATCTCCTTGGTTGCTAGTCAGATATATCACCATCAACATAGCCGAACAAAGTCGCAGTGCTTGTCAGGTTATAACGAAAGCGATCTAGTTTTTTCAAAGGTGTTTTCAGAATTCTCTACCTCGTCTGGCTCTATCACCGGCAGGTGTGTGGAGTAAGACTGGCGAGAGAGGGTAGAGGAACCGTTCCAGCCAGCTGATCTCACCTTCCTCCCACTACCTCCCTCCCTCCCTCCTTCCTTCCCTCTTTCTCTCCCTCCCTCCCTCCTTCCCTCTTCCTCTCCCTCCCTCCCCGCATTCTTCCCTCCCCCCCACTTGTTTTCTCTCTTTCCCTCATTCTTTCCTTACCCTCTCCCTTCTTCCTACCCCTTTCCCTCCTACCTTCTTTCACACCTTCATTCCTTCCATTCTACCTACCTCCCTTCCTCCTTCCGTCCTTCTTTCCTTCTCTCTTCCTCTTCCACCCTCAGTCCCTGCAGCATTCTTCTCTCCCTCCCTTCCTCTTTACTATCCTTATCCTTCAGCATGTAGAGTTAGATCTTGTAGTCATAGTCTACTCTGTAACAAACAGCCTCGAAAGAACCATAAGGTCTGTTGCTGTTTGGTTTCCTTTGTACTCCTTTGTACTCTCTCCTCTTCCCTCCCCCCTCCTTCCCTTCCTCTCTCCCAACATTCATTCCTCCTTCCCTCCGTCTTTTCCTCCCTCCTCCCTCTCCCCCTCAATCTCTCCCTTCCCCCCTTCCTCCCAGATTCTTCCCTCTCCCCTTCTTTCCCTCCTTCCCTCCCTCCATTCACTCTAATTTTTCTCTCTCCCTTCTCCTCCTCTTCGCTCCCCTCCTCCATTCTCTTCCTATTTCGTCTCCACCTCCCTCCCCCCCTCCCTCCCAGTCTGTCTACCTCCCTCCTTTCATCCTTCACTTCATCTCTTCCTTCCTTTTTGCTTACCTCACTCCTGCTCTCCCTTCCCTCCTACCTGCCCATCCAGCCACCCTCCTCCTCCATTCACTTCATCCTACCTTCTTGACCATCTGCTTTCCTTCCATTCTACCTACCTCCCCCCCCCCTCTTTCCTTCCTCCTTTCCTCCCTTCCTCCCATGAATGTTCCCTCCCTCCCTTCGCATTCCTCTTTGTTTTCTTCCATTCTACCTCCCCTTCTTCCCAGCGCCATATTCTTCCTCCCTCCCTCCCTCTCTCCCTCCCTCCCATCTATCTCCCCCCCTCCCTCTCCCTCATTCCGTTATTTCAGCCCATATTTTGCCCGATTCAAGGGCAAAAGACGCCTTCACCTGGTGCTATTAAAATCATTCCCGCAGATGAAGGGAATTTTCATCCTGCAGTCCACGGGGTTCATGTCAGATTACCCAGGGGCTCAACAGCAAGGACGAGAAACCTGCGGAATCTATCTTTACTTTACTTAATTGTCTGTCTCTGTGTCTGTCTGTATGTCTATCTGTCCTTTCGTATTTAGAGAGAGAGAGAGAGAGAGAGAGAGAGAGAGAGAGAGAGAGAGAAGGGGGGCTCCCACCTGTCTCACCTGTCTTTTTTTACCGTTAGATCAGGTGAGAGAGAGACGGGGAGGATCCTAACTATCTGACGTACCCCTCTTACCGGCCTTATCCTTTACCTGAGAGAGAGAGAGAGAGAGAGAGAGAGAGAGAGAGAGAGAGAGAGAGAGAGAGAGAGAGAGACAGACAGACAGACAGACAGACAGATAGACTGACAGACAAACAGAGAGTCACTGACCCTAAGAAGGCTACCAAGTACAAGAATTTCAAGATTATATTTCTCTTTTTAAAAAAATACGAAAATCCTTCAAGAATTATGTAGAGAAAAGTTCCATAAAAAATAGACAGTTTTAGAAAATTAAAGAAAGTTCAAGAAAATATATTATAGGCAAGAAAAAAGAAAATGGAATCGTTAAGCTGGTGAAACTTGGCAGCCCTATTAGCGGAAGTTTCACTCAGTAAGCATAATATCGGTGGCGGAGAGGGATCCTTCGTGCGGTGACACTGATATACCCAAACAGCTCCACTGCCTGGTTAAACTCGTACAAAAGTCCCTCACCTATAGTAAGGTTACTCTAAGATGGCAAAGATCCCAGATAATCCACACCTTCCAGCCTCCTCTCCTTCCCCACTTTCTTCCCCCTTCTCCCTCCCTTCCCCTCGTCCCTCCCCCTTCTCCCCCTACCTCATCACCTCACCAGTCACACTGTCTGCCTGCCACACAGACTCGTCCCAGCCACACCACCACCACCACCACCACCATCACCACCAGTGTTTTTGGTAGTCATGTAAGGCCTCGCCAAAACCCACTTTGATGCCGTCTTGCTTCAGCTTCCATTTTTTTTTTTTTTTTTTTATGCGGGGAAGAAGGAACCAAAGGCCATGAGCCCGCAGTAACAGTTCCCTCCAAGAGAAAAACAAAATACAATATAGAGCCAAATTCAAGATCCGATCATTTTGAGATGCCTGGACACACTGCGTTTGAAAGACTGGAGATCATAGGCAGCAGGAAATACAGATAGAGAGAGACAGTTCCAGAGCTGACCTGTTGCATAAATGAAAGACTGGGAGTAACGGTTAACTCTTGCATTAGAGAGTTGGACAGAAAAAGGATGAGAGTTTGCTGCCAGACGGGTGCTACGCTCCCGTCTTAGAGGTGGAGGAATGCAAGCAGACAGTTCAGAGGAGCAGTGACCATTAAAGTAGCGATAGAAAAGAGATAAAGATGCAACAGTGCGGCGAAGAGACAGAGGTTGAAGGGAGTCAGCAAGAGGAGGAGAGTTAATAAGACGAAAAGCCTTTGACTCCACCCTATTGAGAAGAGCTGTATGTGGGGAGCCTCCCCACACATGAGAGTTGTACTCCACACAGGGGCGGATAAAACCCCTGTATAGAGTCAACAATTGCGCAGGGGTAAAGAAAGAGCGGAGTCGGCTTAGCACACCCAATCTCTTGGAAGCAGACTTTACAAGAGATGTAATATGATCTTTCCAAGATAAGTCCCGAGTAAATGACACCCCAAGCATGTTCAAGGATGATGCAGGATTAAGCTGAATATTATTAAACATTAGTGGGTATACCTGTGGAAGATTTTGTCGGGTTGATAGGTGTAAGAACTTAGTCTTAGATGCATTAAAGACAACCATATTATTTTTACCCCAGTCAGAGATACGAGCCAAGTCAGACATTAGGTGTGCCATAGCCTCATCCCTTGTTTGTTGAAGTAACTGTTGAGATGGGCGTTGCGGGAACCGAATGGAAAGGTGAAGGGTGGAGTCATCAGCGTATGAGTGGATAGGGTTAGATGTAAAGCTTAGAAGATCATTGATGAATAAAAGGAAGAGAGTTGGTGATAGGACAGAGCCCTGAGGAACACCACTGTTGATAGATCTAGGAGAAGAACGATGGCCGCCTACAACAGCGGCTATAGAACGACCAGAAAGGAAGCTAGCGATGAAGGCACAGATAGAAGGATAGAAACCGTAGGAGGGCAGTTTGGAAATTAAAGATTTATGCCAGACTCGATCGAAAGCCTTTGAGATGTCAAGTGCAATGGCAAAGCTTTCGCCAAAGTCCCGAAAGGAGGATGACCAGGAGTCTGAAAGGTAGGTGAGAAGATCGCCAGTGGAGCGTCCCTGACGGAACCCATACTGACGATCGGAAAGAAGGTTGTGATAGGAAAGATGCCTTAAAATTTTTCTATTAAGAATTGACTCGAAAACTTTGGAAATACAGGACGTTAAAGCAATTGGACGATAGTTGGAGGGTTGGGAGTGGTCACCCTTCTTTGGGACTGGCTGAATGAGAGCAAACTTCCAGCAAGAAGGAAAGGTACAAGTTGACAGACAAAGACGAAAGAGTTTGCCTAGGCAGGGTGTAAGCACAGAAGCACAGTTCTTGAGAACAACAGGAGGGACCCCATCAGGCCCATATGCCTTGTTAGTACTGAGGCCAGTGATGGCAGAAAATACATCAACTGAAGAAATTTTAATGTCAGCCATGAGGAAGTCAGAGGGGGGAAGTGATGGAGGAACAGCACCGGAATCGTCTAAGGTAGAGTTGGAGGAGAAAGTCTGTGCAAAGAGATCTGCTTTATCAGTAGAAGAAATAGGTACAGAACCATCAGAGTAGAAAAGAGGAGGGAAGGATGATGAGGTAAAGTTGTTAGAAAGATTTTTGGCAAGATGCCAGAAGGAGCGGGAAGAATTCGAGTTGGAGAGTTGAGAGCATTTAGTATGGATGAAATTATTTTTAGTAGAGTGAAGAACAGACTTAGCACGATTTCGGGCAGAAACGTAAAGATGATGTGATTCAGGGGTGGGTTGGCTCCGGTACCTTTTGTAGGCCCTCTCCTTGTTGCGGACAGCATTAGAACAAGCGTGATTAAACCAAGGCTTTCTTGCGTTAGTCAAAGGATATGAGAAAGGAATGTATGCTTCCACGCCCGAGAGAATAACCTACGTAATGCGCAAGGCGCACTCAGATGGCTCACGGTCATGGAAGTAAAAATCATTCCAGGGAAAATCAAAGAAGTACTGCCTGAGGGCCTCCCAGTCTGCGGCTCCAAAATGCCACAGACGACGTTTCCCTGGAGGGTCCACAGGCCGTACCGGAGTGATAGGACAGGTTAAGGTAATAAGGTTGTGATCGGAGGAGCCCAACGGAGAGAAAAGATTAACAGAGTAAGCAGAAGGATTAGTTGTGAGGAAGAGGTCAAGTATGTTGGAGCTCTCTCCAAGGCGGTCAGGGATACGGGTAGGGTGCTGTACAAGCTGCTCTAGGTCATTAAGGATAGAAAAGATGTAGGCTTGTTCACCAGGTGGATCCGTGAAAGGAGAGGAGAGCCAAAGGTGGTGGTGAACACTGAAATCTCCAAGAATGGAGATTTCAGAGAAAGGAGAAATGGATAGAATGTGTTCCATCGTAGAAGTAAGATAGTCGAAGAATTTTTGATAGTCAGTAGAATTAGGGGATAAGTAAACAGCACAGATATATTTAGTCAGAGAATGACAGGAAAGCCGAAGCCAGAGTGTGGAGAATTCAGAAGAATCAAGTTCAGGAACACGAGAGCAAGATAAGTCGTTGCGTATATATACACAACAGCCACCTTTGGCTTTGAAATGAGTATAGAGAAAGTAGGAGGATACAGAAAAGGGTTTGCTGTCAGTTGCCTCAGACAGCTGAGTCTCCGTTAGAAAAAGAAGGTGAGGTTTAGAGGAGGAGAGGTGGTGCTCAACAGAGCGAAAGTTAGAGGAAAGGCCGCGAATGTTGCAGAAATGAAGAAGAAGAGAGTCAGACAGTGGTTCCAGGCACCTTGAGTCGTCACCGGGAGAGGGGCAGATGGTGGGGGCATTTATGGTCCCCCCCCCCCTGGGGACTCCGAGGCTTGATAAAACGACGCCATTTTTGGTAAATTTTGAATAGGAAGTGTAGTGTGTACTGTGCATGTAGTTTGGTGAAGATAGTTAGAGAAATTTGTACTGGAGAGCATGCTGGCCTACTCTCTGTGTAACTGAGACACTGAAAAAGTTCAGCAAAGGGGGATGGTCAGGAACTAGTCCTGAGGGCTGATGAAACGGGAGCTCCAGCACTCCCTGTCATCAGCTTTCCATCCACCTCGGGAGTACTGCCCTGCAGTCTAATGTAAGTTTTATATTTAGTTGTGGCTGACTAAGACATACACACACACACACACACACACACACACACACACACACACACACACACACACACTCTGGTGCAGTGGTAACGTTCCCGCTTGCCAACTGGTGGACGGGAGTTCGCGCCTCGCTCAGGTTGCGAAAAGTTTCACTGAAGAAGTGGGTGGTTACTGTCCCCCTTGAGCAAGGGGACGGGTGTGTGCGTGTGTGAAGGTCACAGCCTTGCCCTTAAATCGGACTATATGAGCTCTCAGCTCCCTTCCGGGAGGGTAAAAGCTGACAATCACGACCATCAAGTGATCCTGACCGACCCGGTGAATTACACACACACACGTTAAGAAAGGAGGGAGGGGTGAGGCATTGCCGGAGAAAAGGAGAAAATTGAGGAAGGGTTGAGGAAGGGCCGAGACGGAATGCAGATCACACTGGCCATCAGCTGTCATGAATGTTTGTTTTGTGTTCTACGAGTGCTACCAAACAACCGATTACGTGCACACTTATGAATTCCCGCCGCGAGTCCGCCAAAATCAGGAGTCAGCATCAGCACTGATGCCGACTTCTGATTTTGGCGGACTCGGGAGATCCCTTGCGCGACGGGAATTCATATATGCGCAAGTAGTCGGTTGTTTGCTGGCACCAGTAAAAAACAAAAAAACATTTACGACAGCTGATGGCCAGTGTGATCTGCATTCCATCTCAGCCCTTCCTCACTTTTATCCTTTTCTCCTATCATGCCTCACCCCTCCCTCCTTTCTTAATCTGTGTGTGTGTGTGTGTGTGTGTGTGTGTGTGTGTGTGTGTGTGTCTCACCTAGCCCCTTCTAACAGAAGTAGCTGCCCACATGATAATCCAAGTCACTTATCATCACAACATCAGTACTTTCTAATCTTCAGTATCATCACATTTTTAAACCATAATTATTCACCATCTAGAAAGTATTTCATCATCGCTAATATATATTACAGCTTTAAAGAGCTATCAACATCACATATTTAGTTAGATTTTTCACATAGGTAATTTCCGTCTCTCAGCATCATCAAAGCCTTACATAAGTACATTGCGTGACCACCTCACACCACCACCACCACTACACTCATCATATCCACAGAGGAGACAAAAGCAGACACACTCACTGCTCTGCTCTGTGGCTCTTGCTGCTGTGTCGCGTGGTGGTCCACACACACACACACACACACACACACACACACACACACACACACACACACACACACACACACACACACACACACACACACACACACACACACACACACACACACACACACACACACACACACACACACACACACACACACACACACACACACACACACACACACACACACACACACACACACACGCACGCACGCACGCACCCACGCACGCACCCACGCACACACACACACGCACACACACACACACACAATCCAAAGCTAGTCAGAGATTCAGTAGAAGTAAATAAATCAATAGTAATCACTGGTATAGAAGAGGAAGAAATTAAAAACAAGATCACTAGAGACAAAAAGGAGATGGCAAATGTAATGAGCTTACTGAAAGAAGTATCAGAGGAAATCTGTAGTAAAGACATAGAGGAACACAAAAGGTTAGGGAAATACGAGAAAAGCAAGACAAGACCTCTAAAGGTGACTTTCCAGAGTGCAAACACTGTGGAAGAGATACTAAAAAATGCAAAGAATCTTATGGAAAAAGAGGAGTTCAAAAATGTATGGATAAAAAGATGCCTAACACAAGAGGAACTGGAATTACTGAAAGAGAAAAGGGAGGAAGCAAAAACAAAAAATGAGGGAAGATCAGAAGAGGACAAGAAGAAATTTTTTTTCAAAGTAATAGGATTGCAGGTACGAAAGTGGTACCCAAACAGGATGGAAGAAAAAAGAGGAAGTTAGTAGAACCATGTCATGACAAGTATATAAACAAGATGATAAAGTTGATGTACTCAAATGTGGATGGAATGGTATCTAAATTACTAGAGATGAATGATTATGTCAGAGAAAATGAACCACAAATAATATGCCTAACTGAGACAAAATTAACACCTAGGATATCCAATGACATACTAAACTTAGAGGAATACAATATATGGAGAAGAGACAGAAATTTTAAAAAAGGAGGAGGAATTATAATATTAACTAAGAAAAATCTAAAAGTCAAGGAAATAAACCTAGATATACCATCACAAGTAGAACTGATTGCAGTAGAGATCGACACATCTGAAGGTAAAGTAATTGTAGCCAATTTGTATATGCCACCCAGATCAAACACATGGGAAAGAGACGAATATGAGGACCTGGCAGAGAGTACAATTCAGAGTATAAGATCCTTGCTACATAAAATGGAAGAGAAATCGGAAATAATTATACTAACTGGGGACTTCAATACAAATATAAATTGGAATACTCTAGATATAAATAGCCAAGAAAGCTGTTGGGACCAAAAGCTCCTGGATCTCGTTGCTAGATCTAATATTTACTAGGCAAGTAAATGACATTGACAGTTTAATATATCACCCTCCACTCGGCAAAAGCGATCATGCAGTACTAAATCATAACTTCAGGATAGCATATGACATAGTAAACAGCAATGACAGTTACAAAAAGAGACTAAACTATAAAAAGGGAAATTATCAAGACCTAAAGAAGTATTTCTTAGAAGTTGATTGGGAAAATGAGCTTAGAGGACAAGATTTAAATGCTGTATATAAAAAATTTTGTGAATTTTATGAAATAGGAGTCCAGAAGTACATCCCACAGCACAAAGAAGCAGATAAGAAAATACAGAAATGGTTCAATACAGAACGTAAAAAATCAAAAGAAAGAAGAGATTTGTTGTGGAATAGATACAGAAGACACAATAGTGAAAGGGCGTATAATAATTACAAACAGGCAAGAAACGACTATACAAGAATAAGGAGGGAAGCCCAAAAACAGTTTGAGGAGGATATAATAAATAAAAGTAGTGATCAACCAAAGCTGTTTTACAGCTATATCAGAAGCAAAACCAAAGTAAAAGATATAATACAATCCATTACGGACGAGGGAATCACTTATACACAAGAGAAAGATATTTGTGAAGCACTAAATAAGAATTTCCAATTAGTTTTTACAGAAGAAAAATTTTGAGAGGGACTATGTGGAACACGCATGTCCACACATACTACCAGATATACAAATAGCAGAAAAAGTAATACAGGAGGAGTTAAGTAGATTAGACAGAGGAAAAGCAAGTGGTCCTGATGAAATTTCATGTTGGGTGTTACGAGAATGTGCAAAGGAGTTAAGTAAACCATTATTTTTAATTTTCAAGAAATCCTTGAGTCAAGGGAAACTACCTGATATTTGGAAAAAAGCAAATATTGTTCCCTTATTCAAGAAAGGAAATAGACAAAATCCTCTCAACTACCAACCAGTATCACTGACCAGTGTTGTAAGCAAGGTATTAGAAAAACTTATAAGAAAAGCTTGGGTAAATCATCTAGAAGAACACAGTATGATAACAGAAAGACAGTTTGGTTTCAGAAGAGGAAAATCATGTGTTACTAATCTGTTGAGCTACTATGACAGAGTAACAAACACAATACAGGAAAGGGAAGGATGGGTGGACAGTATCTATTTAGATTTTAAGAAAGCTTTTGACACAGTACCACACCAAAGACTTTTATGGAAGCTGTACCATCAAGGAGGAATTCGAGGCAAACTGTTTTGTTGGATGCAAGACTTTCTCATAAAAAGAGAAATGAGGACAGTACTAAGAGGAAACTACTCATCATGGAAAGAAGTGACTAGTGGAGTACCACAGGGTTCGGTGCTGGCACCAATCATGTTTTTAGTGTACATAAATGATACAAACAGTAACACTGGAAATGAGAGCTATCTGAATATGTTTGCAGATGATGCAAAAATACAAAGGAGAATTACTAGCACAGACTCTTGTAGGGAGCTACAAGAAGAATTAAATAAACTTCATGAATGGAGTAGTACATGGCAAATGGAATTCAATGTGGACAAGTGTCATGTAATCAAGTTTGGTAAAAGTGGAAAAAGACCTGATTGGGATTATAAGTTAGGAAATAAAACCCTATACACATCAGAAAGAGAGAAAGACCTAGGTGTGATTATCAATAACAGACTATCTCCGGCTGACCACATCAGCGAGAAGGTACGGAACATGTATACACTGCTTGCAAATATGAGAATAGCATTCACATACATAAATGAAGACATGCTAAGAAGGATAATAACATCATTCATTAGACCAACCCTGGAATATGCATCAATAGTCTGGAGTCCTCATCTCAAAAAGCATATAGACAAGATTGAAAAAGTTCAAAGGGCCGCTACAAGATGGATACCAAGCTTAAGGGACCTAAGCTACGAAGAAAGACTAAATAAACTGAATCTACCAACACTACAGGAGAGAAGGAAAAGAGGTGACATGATAATGCTATATAAGTGCATATCAGGAAAGGAGAAAATAGACATAAATGATTACTTAACATATGGAGAAGCATCAGCAAGAGGACACTGCAAAAAACTGCATAAGAAGAGAGGTGATAAAGACGTAAGGAAATTCAGTTTCCCAAACAGAGCAATTGATCAATGGAATGCACTACCGAATGAAATAGTGTGTGCCAAAACAATTCACAAATTTAAGGATATGTACGATCAATATGGTCTAAGACACGGGACAATACGAGCTTGACTCATTCCTGTAAAGATACAATTAGGTAAGAACAATTAGGTAAGAACACACACACACACACACACACACACACACACACACACACACACACACACACACACACACACACACACACACACACACACACACACACACACACACGCTATGAATAAAATATAAACGAGGCGATCGGAGTGTCAAAACGACTAATTTTCCTGTGTCGGTTGAATGGGCAATAACGCAAGGGTAACTGATTCAATATTAGATGTGAGTAATTGCTGCCATCCTTCAGGGGCGGCTCTGTAATGCCATACTGCCTTCCTGTAGATTCATAATGGTGCAGGATGTGGGTGTGGTGAATGTGTTATGAGTGTGATGGAGGTGTGGTGACTGCAGTGTGTGTGTGTGTGTGTGTGTGTGTGTGTGTGTGTGTGTGTGTGTGTGTGTGTGTGTGTGTGTGTGTGTGTGTGTGTGTGTGTGTGGTGAATATGATGTGGATATTGTGCAGATATGGTGAGTGGCTTGTAGTGTAGGTATGTTGATTGTGATGTGGATGTGATTCTGGTGTGGTGAGAGTGGGTTAGGTGTAGTGATGCAGTGCAGGTGTGGTGAATGTGATGTGGGTGTAGTGCTGTTGTGGTCAGTGTTGCACCTAGGATGAACAGGGCCACCGCGTGCAGGCTTCTCTTCAACACTAAAATTGCCGGTGTTAGGACCAGAGACCGACGGAAAAGTTTGGTGGTGACTCTCGATGATGGCCGCCTACCAAGTATTCAGAGTCACAGATTTTTAAAAATCTTGTTTGGGGACGCAGTATCGGAAGGACACTATACTCTTCTTACTCTAATTTGGTCTAAAATAACCGTCTTCCCATCTTGAATGCTGGGCTGTAGCAAGAGACTAACACTAGAATAAGGTGTTAGTCACGAAGAGGTGCTATGGAATGGATGTCGAGTCCTAGCATGTTCTTTTTCAGCAGCTGAGTTACTTGAAATAATCATAACAAGAACGAACGCCTGGGCCAAGATAAGGTAAATGAACTATAATTCTTTCACTAGTAAAGGTCACTCCCAAGCTGAATCAAGTCTTCTGAAGGCACCAAGAAATTGTTCAAAAAGATACCAGCGTCTTGATGGCCTTTATCCCCCACACCTTTACCTCCTTCCCCGGGCTGACCTAATGAGTGGTTGGCTTTATGACCCGCATCATTTAGCGTGACCCCATGTGCATGTTTCTGTGGTCACAAGTCAGTAATGATATTCCTTAAAACCTGCTCACATCAGCATACATTACCACCGGCACGACTCAGCCTTTCTGGACAGCTAACGAATAGGACAACAGAGGCCATTGGTATCAGTCTTTATTAAATCTCTTTTTATTCTATTCCCTTATTTATTTATTTATATCAAGCTCTTCAATATACCAGAGCCTTTTCTTTGTTTCTGCCGCTTCTACCTGTCTCTCTGCCTACCTATCTATAGCCAGATGCCTTAACCCCGTAAGTGGTGGCCACAGATAAATAGCCTCCATGTCGCTCTGTCCACTGCCATATCGCTGTGTATGTACGTTGGTACTACCCGCACACGACAGCTACTGCTGCTACTCTGCACACGGACAACAATGGAAGGTAAACTGAAAATTGCCACCTATAACTGTCAGGGGATCAAAAGTAGTGAACCCATGATCAGAGACATATTAGACAGGGTGCACATTATGGCCTTGCAGGAAACTTGGTTGTGTAATGATGAGTTGCACAGGCCTAACAGCCTTCATAAGGACTTTGTGTCTTTCTCTGTGTCAGCTGTGGATGACACTCAGGTCCTGAGGAGGGGGAGACCGTATGGTGGGCTAACCTTTTTGTGGCGCAGGTGTCTGAGTAGGTACATTCAGGTAGGTAATGCTCAGGATCCCCGGGTCCTGAGCATTACATACAAGGATGCTAGGCGCTCAGTACTTTTGGTTAATGTGTATTTACCCACTAATACAAATGAATACCGAGATGAGCAGGAAATGTATGTGGGAAAACTGGCTTCTATAATAGACAGTGCCCAGGAGCAAAACATCTGTGTATTGGGGGTTTGCTGCTCCTGGTACAAACGTTTTCAGTGACATTCAGCAAATGTGTAATGACCGTGACATGGTGTTTGCCTATGTGAGGGCACTCCCACCCACGAGTTTTACTCATGTCAACCAGGGGTTCCTCTCTCGCACATGGCTAGATTATGTAGTGTTATCACCGTGTCTGAACAATGTGATGGAGGAGTGCACAATTCTGTACAATAGTGTTGCCTCGGATCATTTTCCTCTCTTAGTGGATCTAAAGATAGATGGGCTTCCTACCCTGACAAAGGACAGGCAAGCTAGCATGTCTAAAATTAAGTGGGACTTTGACGATATAAGAAAGAGAGAGGAGTATGGTCGGGTGGTGACAGAGTTGCTGAGAGGCATTGCCATAGATCCTGTCGGGGCATGCTGCTTCCAGAACATCTGTCAGGATGGTGGGCACCATGACACGATAGACAGGCTGCATCAGGCGTTGATAGAGTGCATGATGCGTGCTGGTGAGACTGTGTTTGGCACATGCATGAGGAGATGGGGGCCTGTTCCGGGCTGGAATGAATTTGTGCAGGAGGCACACAGTACTGCAAGGGAGTCCTTCCTGGAGTGGAAAGCCAATGGGGGTCCACGCTGGGGTCCTCTGGCAGAAGGGATGAGACGCACCAGGGCCAGATTCAAACTCTGTCTGAGGTGGTGCAGTGCGCATGAGCAGGAGCTGAGAGCACAGTCACTGGGGGGAGAAGCTGGCTGCTGGGAACTCCACTGGCCTCTGGCGCGGCCTGCGAGCTGTGAACCCCGACTCGCGAACGCTGCCCCTACGTGTGGACCAGGCTGTGGGGGGTGAGGACATCGCCGCAATGTGGGGTGAACACTTCAAGGGTATCCTGAACTGTGTGAGGGACGATGGCAGCGAGGGTGCTCTACGGTGTGAGATGCGTGAAGTAACGCTGGAGGACTTCCGCAGTGTGGACCACAGGGAAATGAAGGAGATCTTACAGGGGCTCTCTAATAGTGAGGCTCTGGGTGTGGATGGACTCCCTTCTGATGCTTACAAGTATGCACCTCCTGGCCTCATCTCGTGGCTCTGCCTCTTTGTTAATTCCTGCATCTGCCACCAGTACATACCTCGACAGGTCTTGGCTGTACTAATAGTGCCCTTGTTAAAGAGTAAGGTAAAGGACCCTGCTAAATCAAGCAATTATAGACCAATAGCTATTGCAACTGCTCTGCCAAAGGTAATTGAGAAGGCAGTGCTACAACGCCTGGAAGCCTACCTGTATACTTTAGATAACCAGTTTAGCTATAAGAAGGGGCACGGCACAGAGATGTGTGTGGTCATTGAAGAATATCATTCAGTACTACACTTTCAGGGGTTCACCTGTCTATTTATGTTTCCTTGATGCAAGTAAGGCTTTTGATAGGGTGAATTACTGGAAGCTTTTCAATAAACTTCTCATAAGGGGAGCACCAGGGCACTTGGTCAAATTGTTACTGTACTGGTATACTACACAGGAATTTGCTGTAAAATGGGGGGGTGCCACCTCACTGCCCTTCAAGTCAACCAATGGTATTCGACAGGGAGGGATACTGTCTCCCTACCTATACAATGTGTACACAGACGATCTCAGTGCTGCCCTTCGTGATACAGGGACTGGATGTTACATACATGATAAGTGCATTAATTCACTGAGGTATGCTGATGATATGGTACTGTTGGCACCTACACTGGATGCACTGCAGGGTCTCATTGGTGTGTGTGAGGTGTTTGCTGCCAACCATGATATTATCTATAACACCACTAAGACAGAGTGCATGGTAGTACCACCGGCACGCTCTAAGGTGAATTACCAGACATCAGCCAGGCTCAATGGGTGTGCGCTTGAATTTGTGGATAGATTCACATACTTAGGCCATGTCATCAATAAGGAAATGAGTGATGATGATGATATGATGAAGCAAGAGGCTAAACTAACAGTCATTGGTAATACACTGCTGAGGAGATTCTCCTTCTGCAGTGTGGAGGTGAAGTTGGAATTATTCAGGAGCCACTGCTACTCACTCTACTGCAATTCGCTGTGGTCGCGGTACAAGGTGGCCTCCCTGAAGAGACTCAGGGTTTGTCACAACGACATCCTTAAGAGGCTTCTGGGGCTGCCAAGATGGACTAGTTCATCCCAGGCATCCACCGTGCATGGCATGAACAGTCTTGATGTGCTCCGCCGACACTCCGCGTACAGTATGAGGAGTAGGGTGGAGCAATCTGACAACTACATCATCACTTCAGTCAGACACAGCTCTGCCTATGTGTGTGGATCTATACCACGTGAATGGATGAAGCTACTGTTTACGTAGCAGGTATAATACTTTGTATATAGCTATACATGTTCCTTTTTTAATCTTTGTATATGCCGTTGAGCAAAATAAAAGTTATTATTATTATTATTATTATATACCTCTCTACTCCATCCCTCTATCTCATACTCGGTCTCCCCTTCCTTCCCCCTTCCGTCTCACTCACACACACTCTCCTACTTAGTTCTTCCACTCCCCATCCTTTCCACATATCATACAGGCCATAGTTTTGTCAGTTGTGGTAGGTGGTGGTGATCATCACTCACTCACTTGATGTAGTGCTACCTATTTCTTCCTTCACCTTGATCATTCTTTTTCTGTGTCAGTCCTCCTCTCTTCCTGTTTCTCACCATCATCCACTCACTTGATGTAGTGCTGCCTACTTCCTCCTCCACCTTTATCATTTTTTTTCTGTGTCTGTCCTCCTCTCTTCCTATTTCTCACCATCATCCACTCACTTGATGTAGTGCTGCCTACTTCTTCCTTCACCTTTATCATTCTTTTTCTGTGCCTGCCCTCCTCTCTTCCTATTTCGCAAAATCATCCACTCATTTGATGTAGTGCTGCCTACTTCTTCCTTCATCTTTATCATTCTTTTTCTGTGCCTGCCCTCCTCTCTTCCTATTTCTCACCATCATCCACTCATTTGATGTAGTGCTGCCTACTTCTTCCTTCACCTTTATAATTCTTTTTCTGTGTCTGTCCTCCTCTCTTCCTATATCTCACATCTTTCCTGTCACTTTTTATTACTCTTCTTTTCTTTTCCCGTGTCTGTGTATCTATCTATCTATCTCCAGACGCCATAATCCCGTATTTATCTAATTATCCATCTATTTACCTATCGCCAGACGCCATAATCCCGTATCTATCTATCTATCGCCAGACGCCATAATTCCGTAAGGGGTGGCTGTTTGTCTTTGAGTCAGTTTTACGGGAAGGGGCACTAACCCTCCGCCAACCCACTTGTTGACACGTAGGGAACACGTACGGGTTGGTTATATGGTTACCACCCAGCGTTGTAAATGGTTTTCTGGCCTACAGGAAACCATTAGGCGTGTCACTAAATGTAAAACCACCTGAAAAGGAAAGAAGAGTAATAAAAAGTGACAGGAAAGATGGGAGAAATAGGAAGAGAGGAGGACAGACACAGAAAAATAATGATGAAGGTGAAGGAAGAAGTAGGAAGCACTACATCAAGTGAGTGGATGATGGTGAGAAATAGGATACGAGGAGGGCAGACACAGGAAAAGAGAGATAAAGGTGAAAGAAGAAGTAGGCAGTACTACATCAAGTGAGTGGATGATGGTGAGAAATAGGAAACGAAGAGGACAGACACTGAAAAACAATGATAAAGGTGAAGAAAGAAGTATGCAGCACTACATTAAGTGAGTGGATGATGGTCACCACCTTGGTATCACATCCCTCTCTCCATTACTCGTGTTTTTACTTCTCTCATCACCCCATCCATATATATATTGAACAACTATGGGGACATCACACAACCTTGTCGCACGCCCACACCGATCGTGAACCATTCGCTTAGATGCCCGTTTACCCTTACACATGCTTCACTGCCATATTAATAATAATAATAAAAATACTAATACTAATACTAATACTACTACTACTACTAATAATAATGAAGACGATGATGATGATGATGATGTTTTTTGTCGACAGATAGACGTAAGGTACTTAAGGAATTCCACAGCAAGCCATGAAGAAAGCCAGGGGAAAAGCCAGTCAGCCAGTCAGTCAGCCATCACTTCCCTGCGTTAAAAGCTAAGTAATATTTCGCCTGTTAGATGAGATAGATAGATGGATGGATGGATGGATGGATGGATGATAGATTGCTAGGTAGATGGATAAACAGATAGATGGATGGAGGGATGGGTGGATAGATAGAGAGAGATATATAGATAGATGGGTGGATGGATGGACGGATAGATAGATAGATAGGCAACTTCACACTGCCACACTTCAGTCTAACACGCATACTACACTTCACACTTCACACACACTTCACACTTCACACACACTTCACACACACTTCACACTTCACACACACTTCACACTTCACACACACTTCACACTTCACACTTCACACACACACACTTCACACACACACACTTCACACACACACACACACACACACACACACACACACACACACACACACACACACACACACACACTACCGAGCAAGGACGGAACAAGCTAACAATCAATGGATCAGAGTGGAGAAAGGTGAGAGGGTCCTTAACATGCAGTGATGTGTCACAGGCTGATAGTGATGATATTGATGGTGATAATGATGTTGATGCCGATGGGGGTGATGCTTTAACATCTCAACGTATGAGGTTACAGAATGCACAGTGAGGCTGCATAGTCAGGAAATGGAAGAATATGAGTGCATTTAAGTATTTATGTAATATGATGAATAAGGATGGAAGATTAGAGGATGAAGTGACTGAAATGATACGTCAGGGAAGGAGGGTTGCTTGTTCTCTAAAAAGTAGTGATTAGGAAGAGGGAACTGAGGATGAAAGTATGAAAAAAAATGGCACTGCATGCTGTGATTCCCACTTTAAAGTATGGAAGTGAAGCTTGGATCTTGTTGAAAGGACACAAGTCAAGTGTGAGAGCAGTGGAAATGAGCTACTTGAGTGGAGCATGTGGAGTTTCATAGAGAAACAGACAGACAAATGGGCAGGTGAAGGAGCGTTGTGATGCTGATGTGTATGAGATTGAAAGCGTTAAGAGAAATACTTCGAGATGGTTTGGCCATGTGGAGAGGATGGCGAATAAGAGAATGACTAGAAGAGTGCATATGAGTTACATGGAAGGGTAGAGGGGGAGGGGGAGACTATTTATCTATCTATCTATTGCCAGACACCACAATCCCGCATGGGGTGGCCAATGACTCTGAGTTATTTGTTTTTACAGAGAGGGGCACTAATCCTCCATCAACCCACTTGACACGTAGGGAGCACGTATGGTTTGGATATATGGATATCACCCAGTGTTGTAAATGGTTTCTTGGCTTACAGGAAGGACTTGCATGGCGAAGCCTGTTGTCACCGGCGGTTGAGCATGAATTACCACTTATCCCTCTATGAAGCTGCGAACTGGACACCAATTAATGGAGATCTGTCGACTAGTTAATAGACCAGAGTCTCGTTCGGAAATAACCAGACAAATCGCTCCACCAACTAAAAACGGCCATGCACCACCACCCACCGAATCGAGAAAAATCATAATCATGTTGTTTGTAGATGATACTGTGTTGTTGAGTGAAGACGAAGGGGAGCTGCAAGGCTTGGTGGATGAGTTTGAGAGAGTGTGTAAGAAACGGAATCTAAAGGTGAATGTAGGGAAGAGTAAAGTGATGGTCTTTGAGAGAGGTGAAGTCAGTGAATGTACAGCGAGGTTGGATGGTGAGGAATTGGAAAATGTGAGTACGTTTAAGTACTTGAGTAGTGTGATGAGGTTAGATGGAAGAAAATGTCTGAAAAGTGGTGTGAAACACCCGTAGACGTTATTTCTCTTTTTTTTTTCTCCCTATTATACCTATCGAACCCCAGCGTTTACAGGAAAAATCTTGGATACCATTTTTAGATAAAACCCACATCTATTACCCGTTTCACTGTGGGCTAAATGTCTCATTTGGTTTCCTCTAATATGCCACATTTAAAAAAGTGACCCACTTTTACCCATTTCCCCGTGAAGGTATGGTGATGAGACCTAGCTCACGGGATAGAGCAGCAAAAAATGGGGAAGGATGATATAACGGCTGTCGCCGTAGCTCAGTTTTGCTCTAAAATGCATCGTTTTCGAGATATTTGCACTTTTGTGTTTTCAATGCCAGGCTCGTCCTCCTGGGCCACAGATTTTAATTCTGGTAGATGGCGCCTCCAGTATCTTACTTGCACTACAGCAGCATAGCACTGAAAACAAAAGTGCAAATATCTCTATAACGGTGCATTTTAGAGCAAAACTGAGCGACGGCGACGGCTCTTTTATTTATTTACTTCATTTTTCACTGCTCTATCCCGTGAGCTAGGTCTCATCACGATACCTCCAAAGGTAAATGAGTAAAAATGGGTCACTTTTTCAAATGTGGCATTTTACAGGAACCCAGATGAGATATTTAACCCAAAGTGAAACGGTTAATACATGTGGGTTTTATCTGATAATGGTATCCAAGATTTTCACTGTAAACAGTGGGGTTCGACTGGTATAATAGGGACAAAAAAAAAAAAAAAAAAACTCTAAAGTCTACGGGTGTTTCACACCTCGTTTCAGACATTTTTTTCTTCTCATTTCGTTTCTTTATGGATTTTAACTCGAAAACCGA
>NC_137034.1:7516367-7518867 GCF_032717465.1 Coenobita brevimanus
ATGGATACATACTTCAGTAAAACAAATTTGGAAAAGAAAAGAGATAAAAGTAAAAAGCAAAATGATGATTTCTACCAAGAACTGGTTGAAGTGGAGACTCACAATAGACTGGTTGAACGTGTACACAAACTAGAAATGACTTTCAAAAATGAAATTGATGAAATAAAGAAGCAAATGCACTTGCAAAAGGAAGAGATAGAAAAACTAGGAAGGGAGGCCAATAAGAAAGGCACAACCATCAGTGAACCAACAGTGGAATTGAGTACGCTTAGGAAGAAAGTGAGTGAAATGGCAAGTACAGTAGTCAATCACGAGAGTGTTATGGAAGAGTTAAAAAATGACACAGAGACAATTAGACAAGCAAGCAGTCTTATGGACCAGAGCAGTGATATTGAGGAGAAGATAACACAGGTGAATGAAGCTGTGCAAAGCTACAAAAATGATGTAGAAACCACGTATGCTGAAATGGTGAAAGTAAAGAAAGACTTAGAAACAAGGGTGGAGGAAAAAAGCTTTAAAAAGGAAGTGAAAAGAATAATCCAAAACAATCCAAAGTTAGTCAGAGATTCAGTAGAAATAAATAAATCAATAGTAATTACTGGTATAGAAGAGGAAGAAGTTAAAAACAAGATCACTAGAGACAAAAAGGAGATGGCAAATGTAATGAGCTTACTGAAAGAAGTATCAGAGGAAATCTGTAGTAAAGACATAGAGGAACACAAAAGGTTAGGGAAATACGAGAAAAGCAAGACAAGACCTCTAAAGGTGACTTTCCAGAGTGTAAACACTGTGGAAGAGATACTAAAAAATGAAAAGAATCTTATGGAAAAAGAAGAGTTCAAAAATGTATGGATAAAAAGATGCCTAACACAAGAGGAACTGGAATTACTGAAAGAGAAAAGGGAGGAAGCAAAAACAAAAAAATGAGGGAAGATCAGAAGAGGACAAGAAGAATTTTTTTTTACCAAGTAATAGGATTGCAGGTACGAAAGTGGTACACAAAGAGGATGGAAGAAAAAGGAGGAAGTTAGTAGAACCGTATCATGACAAGTATATAAACAAGATGATAAAGTTGATGTACTCAAATGTGGATGGAATGGTATCTAAATTACTAGAGATGAATGATTGTCAGAGAAAATGAACCACAAATAATATGCCTAACTGAGACAAAATTAACACCAAGGATATCGAATGACATACTAAACTTAGAGGAATACAATATATGAGAAGAGACAGAAATTTAAAAAAAGGAGGAGGAATTATAATATTTACTAAGAAAAATCTAAAAGTCAAGGAAATAAATCTAGATATACCATCACAAGTAGAACTGATTGCAGTAGAGATCGACACATCTGAAGGTAAAGTACTTGTAGCCAATTTGTATATGCCACTCAGATCAAACACATGGGAAAGAGACGAATATGAGGACCTGGCAGAGAGTACAATTCAGAGTATAAGATCCTTGCTACATAAAATGGAAGAGAAATCGGAAAGAATTATACTAACTGGGGACTTCAATACAAATATAAATTGGAATACTCTAGATATAAATAGCCAAGAAAGCTGTTGGGACCAAAAGCTCCTGGATCTCGTACAAGAGTTTTTCTTAACGCAACATGTGAGGGAAACCACTAGAAAAAGAGGACTTGATGTACCTTCTGTGCTAGATCTAATATTTACTAGGCAAGAAAATGACATTGACAGTTTAATATATCACCCTTCACTCGGCAAAAGCGATCATGCAGTACTAAATTATAACTTCAAGATAGCATATGACATAGTAAACAGCAATGACAGTTACAAAAAGAGCCTAAACTATAAAAAGGGAAATTATCAAGACCTAAAGAAGTATTTCTTAGAAGTTGATTGGGAAAATGAGCTTAGAGGACAAGATTTAAATGCTGTATATAAAAATTTTTGTGAATTTTATGAAATAGGAGTCCAGAAGTACATCCCACAGCACAAAGAAGCAGATAAGAAAATACAGAAATGGTTCAATACAGAATGTAAAAAATCAAAAGAAAGAAGAGATTTGTTGTGGAATAGATACAGAAGACACAATAGTGAAAGGGCGTATAATAATTACAAACAGGCAAGAAACGACTATACAAGAATAAGGAGGGAAGCCCAAAAACAGTTTGAGGAGGATATAATAAATAAAAGTAGTGATCAACCAAAGCTGTTTTACAGCTATATCAGAAGCAAAACCAAAGTAAAAGATATAATACAATCCATTACGGACGAGGGAATCACTTATACACAAGAGAAAGATATTTGTGAAGCACTAATTAAGAATTTCCAATTAGTTTTTACAGAAGAAAAAAATTTTGAGAGGGACTATGTGGAACACGCATGTCCACACATAATACCAGATATACAAATAGCAGAAAAAGTAATACAGGAGGAGTTAAGTAGATTAGACAGAGGAAAAGCAAGTGGTCCTGATGAAATTTCATGTTGGGTGTGACGAGAATGTGCAAACGAGTTAAGTAAACCATTA
>NC_137034.1:7528867-7541367 GCF_032717465.1 Coenobita brevimanus
TTTCTTACTCTCACTGTGTCACTGTTTGCCCAGATCTTGAATAGCACATATTACTAGGCCTTGGACTTATATTCTATTGGATATCACCTGCCCGATATTCTAGTAACTATCACAGTCACTGCACTATTCACTGTCACTCACTGTCAGTGGGGCGGCGGCATGGTTAGTGGGGCGGCGGGAGGACTCACAGCCCGACTCCTGATGGGGGCTGAGTCCCGCCTGTGGCCTCTGAATCCAGCAGCCACGGAATCACTCGTAGGGGCGTCCTCTCTCGTCCAGGGCTAGGGGCTGCGAAGGGCCCTGCATTGTCAGGGCTTGGGGTTGGAGTGCGGCCCTCAGGGCTGGGACCGAACAGCTCCCTGAAATGCGCTCCCAGGTGCCTGATGGCAGACGAGCGTCGTCAGCTTTGGGGTGGGGAGAGGCCTCACCCGGGGGTCCTGGGGCAGCTGCAGGGGCCCGGTGACTGCGGCCTCGTGCCGTTGGGGACGCCGTCACGAGTGAGCTGCGGCATCTGACGTTGTCAGAGTCCGTCAGGTAGGGTCTCTCTGAAGCCGGCTGGGTGGAGTACAACCCTGGGGATAGAACAGGGCCTCTCCACAGGTCCTTCGGACTGGGACCCTCCTCCTGGAGGATATCACGTTTTGGGGGTGTGGAAGCACCTGATGGAGGAGCAGCTGCTGGCCACCTCTTGCCGTAGGGCCTGGCTACTGACCGTGGTCTGTGTGGGAAGCAGCTACCGGCCATCTCCTGAAAGAGGGGTGAGCGGCTACTGGCCGTCTCAAGGGCACCTTCAGAGCAGCTACCGGGCGTCTCCTGACGAATGCAGGAGCGGCTACTGGCTGTCTCCTAAAGAAGGGATGAGCTGCTACTGGCCATCTCAAGAGCTACTTCAGTGTGGCTACCGGCCGTCTCAATACGAAGGCGGGAGCGGCTACTGGCTGTCTCCTGAAGGAGGAGTGAGTAGCTACTGGCAGTCTCAAGGGCACCTTTGGAGCAGCTCCCGGCCGTCTCAAGACGAAGGCGGGAGCGGCTACTGGCCGTCTCCTGAAGAAGGGGTGGGCGGAACTGGCCATCTCAAGGGCACCTTTGGAGTGGCTACCGGCCGTCTCCTGAAGAGGGAGTGAGTGGCTGCAGGCAGTCTCAAGAAGGGCGCGGCTACCGGCCGTTGCTGGGGTGCTGCCTGGAGCTAGAGTATACCTCCACCCTGATCCTGTCGAAGGTCAGCTTGACCGCAAGGCAGACTCCTTTTCATGCTATGGCGGCGGTGGGCGAGTTCCGGGTCATAGGGGTGCGCAGCCCTGGCAGACATGTCTCTGCTGCCCGGGGTCGGGCCGTGCTCCGTCTGCCCCTCCGTAGGCTCCTCCTGGGGGTGTTGTGTTGCCCTCAGTCGCTATTTCCGGCATTTTAGTAATAATAATAATAATAGTAATAATAATAATAATGATAATAATAATAAAAATAATAATAATAATACTAATAATAATTGTTATGCTAGACGTTTTTAGGTCGGCTTCCCGCCCTAAAAATACCTAGGGTGTAGCTGGGTTCCCTTTAAAGTCCGGAGCTTAGACACGGTATGAGAGGAACAGGGCATAAAAACACAGGGCAACAACCTTACATGTATATTAACAAATTCTCTGCTACAGAACGGGAAAACAATTCACTCAGTACGCTAAACAAAGTTAATACACAGGCTGGGAGGTGGGTTTCGAGTATCACGAAGGATACTAGAAAGGCAATGGACTTAGTCTAGGTAGAGGCAATAGACAGTTTTCATAGTCCTTGTACGTGAGGCTCGTTTCACAGTGAGAGGGTATAATATAGGTTTTACTGTGCATGGGATAGTTCAAGAGCCCCTGTTCTGACACTGACCCTATTTCTTGATTTAAAATTTATATATACTGTCACTGGACATATATAAACTGTCTTGGCTTACACAAGATGGATATGCACTGTCACAAAGTTATTATAATGACACCGAGTTTTGCCTCTCGTTCTACACAAGGTGGATTTGCATGACACAAAGGTCTTTTATCATTACACTGGGTTTCACTATTCACTTACACTGCACAGTCTTTGCCTCTCACATACTGTCTGTGGGAACTTTGTATCACAATCACTGATCGGGCAAAGGGGAAGGGGGAAGGCCTGGGGACTCACAGTTGTCGGCCTGGAGTAGGTGGAGTCCCTTCAGGAGTCCCTTCATCCCGCAGCCACGGGACAAATTGCAGAGGTGTCGTCTCTCGTCGAGGGCTCGGGCTGGGCGTGGTGAAGGGCCCCTCACTGTCAGGGCTGGGGACTGGGGTGTGGCCCTCAGGGCTAGGGCCAAACAGGTTCTGGAGGTCTTCCCTCAGGCGCCTGGTGGAGGGAGGGCGTTGCCTTTGTCAGGGAGGGGAGAGGTCTCTCCACAGAGTCCTGGGGGCTCCCTCAAAGGTCCGTCAGCTGCGGTCTCCTTCCTGCTGTGCTGCTGACAGAGTGGGGCTGCGGTGTCGCTCTTGGCTGGAGTCCGTCAGGTAGGGGTCCTCCTCAGGGGCCGACTGTATAGGGAATAACCTCGGGGATAACACCGGGCCTCTCCACCAGTCCTCAGGACAGAAGTCCTGCTCCTGGAGGTTGCCTCAGTCTGGGTGGACAGAGGAGCGGCCTGCGCTCCCACTGGTAGGCAGGGCTGATTGCAGGTCGCCCTCATGCTGTGGAGTCACAGAGGGGGAGGGACTTTGGTGTCTCTCCCCGGCGTGGCTACCAGTCGTCGCCGAGTTCCCTTGGGCAACAGACGGACGGTGACTGCAAACCATCCCTTCGCTGTCGGCGCAGCTTCCTGCCATCACCAGGGCCCGACTCCCTGACGGGAATGCAGACAAAGTGCGGCTACAGGCCATCGATTGCTGCCGGTGCAGCTGCAGGCCATTGCCAAAGTCCCGTATGGAGAGTGATGTGTGGACGACGAGTGGCTACAGGCTGTCTCCTGTCTACTGGCATGGATAAAGGCCGTCGCCGGTGTCTTGCCCTCTGAGGCAACAGCAAAAGGAGAGGGGGCATACCTTGCTCTCCCCTCGTGCGGCTTCAGGCTGTCACGGGTTCTGCAAGGGGTGTAATCAGCACCTGATGGAGCGGCTATAGGCCGTCTCCTCTTTTGGGGCCCAGCTACAGGCCGTGGCCTTCTTGGTGTGTGGCTACTGGCCATCACAAGGGACCAGCTACAGGCTGTGGCCCTTTTGTTGGAGTAGCGACAGGCCAAAAGCCTTGTTTTCAGAACAGTTAGTCTCTCTCTTGTTTTGCGCAGCTTCTGGCCGTCACTGGGGTACTGCTTGGAGCTGAGTGCTCAGCCCCACCCCAATCCTGGTAAGGGCTAGCTCGCCCGAAAGGTAGTGCACTCGGACTGGGGTGGTCTCGTTGGGCTCATTCTGGGGAATAGTGGCGCATGGTCCAGGTGAACTTATGTCTGTATTGACTGGACATGTCGCACGCACCATCTACCCCTTCGTAGTCTCCTCCTGGGGGTGTGGTGACGACCTGAGTTGCCATGGCCGGTATTTCACCACCATCGTCAGGGAAAAAGTCACGCCCCCGTGGCTGGAGGAAGTAGGTCGTGGTGCTGGTGACATGGGCCGGCGTCAGGTGTAGCAAGAGGGTGTTCCATTGCATTGTCGACAGGTTTTTGTCCAGGTAAGGGTTGCAGGTGAGGAAAAGGGTCGAGTGTTCAGGGGCTGTGTGGAGGAGCTGGAGGAGGTGACGGTGGCCATGGATGCGGTGCTTCCTGCTGGGGGTTGGTGCCCAGGTGACGTGCCAAATTCTCATAGTGGGAGGTGGTTGTTCCTGTAAGGGATCGAGTTGAATGCTGGATACTGAGGAGGTGATGGTGAAGTGCTGGTGTATTCACTCGGGACAGGGGTGGGTGGGATTTGGGCTTGATGTAGCATGAGGGCGATAGCGCTTGTGTTGGGGGTGTGAATGGAGGGGGAGGTTTGCTCCTGTGGTGAAGGTGAGGTGGGTGGGGTGGGGGAGGGGATGGTGGTGTCTCTTGCAGGAAGGCGTGAAAGGTGGCCGGAGCGAGTGATGGTGGTTTTCAGGGTGGACGTGGGCGGTGAAGTGTGCGTGCGGCCTCGTGGCGCTCTGGTTGCGTGGGGTGTGGTGTTGGAGGGGGTGGGCTGGGGTGGAGGTGTTTGTAGTGGGGGCATGTAGGTGGGGTTAATGAGTGGGGATGAGGTACTGGCAGGAGCAGGGGAGGGCGGCGTACTGGCTTGTGAGGGCAGCTTGGTTCTGGGAGGTGGTGGCTGGGTGGCAGGTGATGCGGCATTGGGTGTGGGAGGTGAGGGGTGGTGGTAGCGGTTGGGTGAGGGGTGGGTCAGGAATTTGCAGCATTGGTGAATGGTGAGGCTGTAGGTGAGGTGATATACTGCGTAATGGGTGGAGGAGGTACGGGTAAGGGAGAGGGAGAGGAAGGGAGGGAGCATGAGGGCGAGATGTAGCAATTGTAGGAGTCGGGAGGAGGGTCAGGGGCGGTGGCTGGAGATGGGGAGGGGCGGGAGGATACGGGGCAGGGGTAGAGGAGGTGGTGGCACGGAAGGGGCGCAAGTGGCGTTCCTGTAGGTGCGGGGAGTGTTGCTGTAATCCACTGTTACTTGGTAGGGGTTAGGGACGTGGGCAATGGTGTACAGGCCCATGAAGCGGGGGGAGAGTTTGTGTGGAATGGGGAGCTTTGCTATCATCACAGAATTCCCCGGCTTGTAGGGGCTGGGGGCAGCATCTGGTCGGAGGTCGTGGCTGTTTTGCAGGTGGTGGAGAGGGTCAGACGTGGGGGACGTGGTGTAGGTGGTGGTGTAGGGGCAGGAGGAGAGGCGCTTCCCCAAACACACGCTCGTGGGGTGATATACCGTCCTCCCAGGGGCAGGAATTCGTTCCCCACTGAACAATTTGACATGTGCTGGCCAGTCCTCGTTTTTAGTTTCCTCGTTCTGGGTGCATATTTGATTCATGAGAGTTCGGTGGCTGCGTTCGTGGATGGCATTTCCCTGTGGCCAGTAGGGGGAGGAGTGGAAGATGCGATACCCGAACAAATTTCCTAGTTATTACTATATACTGCTGGTGAATTCTGGGGCGTTCTCGGAGTGCAGGGCTTGGGGAATTCAAAGTAGGGAAAAACATGACGGACCAGGACGTTGGCTACAGTGACAGCGTAGTGTTCTTTGGCTGGACAAGCGATAATAAATTTTGAATACATATCTACAAAGGTGGTGATGTACCTGTAGCCTGACTTGGGTGGTAAGGGCCCCACAACGTCTACAAAGAGCAGCTGCCAAGGTTTGTGGGGGATGATGCGTCCCGAAGGGCCAGCAGTGCAGGTGGTGTCCTTACCTATACAGGACTGGGTGATCTTTTTGGCAAGGTTGGAGGGGCTGGGGGTCCAGTACGTCACTGAATACATGGAAGAGTTTTTTCATACCCAGGTGGGTCTCATTATCAGAGTGGATGTGTCTCATGGTGTCAAGGGCAGTGTCGGGGGCGAGGATGGTGTGTCCTGATGGGGTGAATAGATGGTTGACCTGACGGTGGAGTTTGTTGAATAGGTGGGGAGGGATCCAGGGGGGTCGGTCCTTGTTGTGCCACCCTTGAAGGAGCTCCGTTTCGTGTTGTACTGCGTGGATGGGGAGCCGGGAGAGGGCGTTGGCGATGGTGTGGAGTTTGCCAGGGCAGTAAAATATTTCGTAATTAAATTCTTCCAGAGTCTCCTGCCATCTGATCAGCTGGACGCTGTGGGTGTCTGATTGCTGGAGCCATTGGAGCGACTGGTGGTCCGTGATGATCGTCACGTTCGTCCCTGATAGGTAAGTCAGGATGCATTCAAGGGCCCAGATGATGCTTAGGCATTCCCGCTTGGAAGTGGCATGGTTCCACTCGGTCTGGTAAAGAGTGTGGCTGGCGCAGGCGATGATGTGTTCTCGTCCCTCCTGGACTTGGGCGAGGACAGCGCTAATTGCTACAAGGGAAACATCAGTGTACAATTGGAAGGGTAGGGAGTAGTTGGCGAGGGCGACGATCAGGGCGGTGATGAGTTTGTTCTTGAGCTTTTGAAAAGCAGCCCGTCACTTGTCAGTCCAGGTAAAGGGTTTTCCCTTCCGGGTCACGTCGTGGAGGGGCTTGGCGGTGTTAGCAAACCCCTTTACAAAGTGTCGATAGTATGAGGTAAGGCCCAGGAAGGCCTGGACCTCATGGACGTCTCGTGGTAGGGGAATATCTGCGATGGCGCGCAGTTTGCCTGGGTCGGGAGCTATTCTGTGTCTGGAGATGACGTGCCCCAGGAAAGAGACAATTCTGGTGGCCAGGATGCACTTGGAAGGCCGGAGATGAGGCCGGCCTGGCAAATTCGTTGGAAGACTTTCCTGAGGCGCTGGAGGTGGTCGGCCCATGTTTTACTGAAAATGATGACGTCGTCCAGGTATGCCAGACAGATTTCTCAGGCAAGGCTGCTAAGGACAGACTCCATCAGCCGAGAGAAGGTGGCGGGGGTGTTGCAGAGGTCGAATGGCAGGACGTTGAATTAATAATGTTTCCCGTTACTGGTGGAAAATACGGTTTTTCCTCTGTCCTCTGGGAGCACGGGGACCTGCCAATACCCCGATTGGAAATCTAGGGTAGAGAACCAAGAGGCACTGTATAGGGAGTCGAGGGAGTCGTCGATCCTGGGGAGAGGGATGGCATCCTTGATGATTTCGTCATTGAGGCGGCGGTAATCCACACAGAATTGCTTGTTGCCATTCTTTTTCTTGACGAGGATGACAGGGGAGGACCAAGGACTGGTGGAAGGTGAAACAATGCCGCATCGAGCATTTCCTGGACCTGCCAGTCTTCCTCTGCTCGTTGTTTCGGGTTTTTCCGCCAGGATAGTTGGCAGATTGTGGTCCTGTAGTGGTATTTCATGCGTCAGGTAGGTGGTGTGGCCGATATCTGAGGGGCCTAACGCAAAGAGGTCCTGAAAGTCCAGGAGAAGATGGTGAAGGGTGTCTGATTGGTGAGGGGAGAGGTGGTCGGGGATGGGGGGAAGTGAGGCAGGGGAGGAAGGGGAGATAGTGGGGCATGGCTCTGCTTCTTCCATTTCTCCCACCATAAGCCCTTTAGGTAGCGTTAAGGGGGACGTGGTGATGTTTGCAATTCGGACTGCCGTGATGTGTGGCGGGAGGAAGGTGGGGTGCAGGATACAGGCTGAGAGTGTTCCAGGTGGCAAGTCAGGGAAGAATAGGATGGATGTTCCTGTGGGCCTGTTCAGTGGCAGCCATGTTTCATTCTGAGAAGGAATTGTTATGGAGGAGGTAGTGGTGGCTGGGAAGGTGGGGTAAGGGGGGGAGCTGGGCGAGGTGGGAGGTGGGGAAGGGGGAGGGGGTGGGTGGGGAGGGGTGATGCTAGGGGAGGGGTGTGGGACCGGGAGTGCAAGTGCACACTGCCTTGGGGGGATCGGGGAGGGGAGGGGGGTTGGGGGTTTCTGGAACTGGAGCTGCTGACTGTGGCAGTCGATGGTAGCTTCTAGTTTCTGCAGCAGGTCCAGTCCCAGGTATCCATCATAATTATGACAGGTGGAGTCAAAGACAGTGAACCTGTGTTGTGTGGATACTTGCTGGTGGGTGTCGGTGCGTAGGGCCCTGGGTTTCCTCATGGATAGGTAGGGGGCAGTCCCCTGCGTCTACGAGATGAGTCGATGTAGGGAAAAGTGGGCCAAAAGCCGACTTGTGACATGAGTAGAAGTGGCTGTACAGGCATGACCTGGCCGTTCCCTTATTGACCAGAAGCCTTGCTTTTACCCCGTTCAGCCTAATCTTATCGTAGACTTGGGGGAGATATTTGAGAGAGATGCCCCCTGCCACCATGGGGAGGTGAGAGGGCAGTTCTAAAAATCCAACTGTTGTTGGATTTCCTCTTCCTCCAACTCCATTTCCTTGGGATCGGTATCTCTGGCGGGTGTGAGTTTGTCCTCGTGGCCCTCATTTTCTAGAGCAGACACTTTGCGTCAGCCTGGGGTGGTTAGCTTGTGCCTGGCAGCTTTGAGCTGTTTGACATCGGTGGCTGCACGAGGAGAACTCCCAGGGGTTGATTGAGATGAGGTTCTGGTCCTCCTTGTGGCTGGGGTGCTTGTTTGTGGGGTGAGCCCTGGGTAAACTGGGTGTTGGCGTAGGGCTAGTGTGGGGTACAGGAGTTCATGGCTTGTTGTGTGGTGTGGGCTTATTTGTGGGGAATTTGCTAACCACGTTGATTTGCTGGGGGGTGGAGCGGGAGGTTAAGAGTCACCGTATCAGCTGGATGTCCCTGTCTAGGTCCCCCGATGGGTCGTGTATGGTGAAGTGCTCCTTGACCATACTGGGGAGGACTCTGAGGAAGGTGTTGAATGTGTGTTGTTCCCGGGTTTCATCGTCTGTCTCCGGGAAAGTGGCGGTCACGAATCGCCTGGCCTGGATCAGAGTATCATCCAGGTTGCCATCGTATGTTGAACTACCTAGTTGGGATAGTGCCACTACCCTTCCTAGTGAGGGTGTGATGGCTTGAATTACTAGTTTTGTGAAGTTCGTCCATGTTAGCTCAGGGACGACTTTAGGTGCAATATTGGCTGCAGCTTTTCCCAGGAGTGGTAGCATGACAGCTATTTTCTGCCTGTCATCTTCAAACCCAATATCCAGCAATGGCTTAACTGTTGATAGATATGTGTGGATATCATACTGTTCTGGGTCGAATTTGGGCAATTGTACGTGCGGTTTCATTGCCATTTTGCCGATTTCCCTGTTTGCTCCTCTTTGTTTATGCCAGGGTCAAGAACCACCGCTGCCCACCAGTGTTATGCTAGGCGTTTCTAGGTCGGCTTCCCGCCCTAAGAATGCCTAGGGTGCAGCTGGGTTCCCTTTCTAGACCGGAGCTTAAACACAGTATGAGAGGAACAGGGCATAAAAACACAGGGCAACAACCTTACATGTATATTGACAAATTCTTTGCTATGGAACAGGAAGGCAATTCACACAATGGTACAGGAAGGCCATTCACACAGTATGCTAAACAAAGTTAGTACATAGGCTGGCAGGTGGGTTTCGAGTACCAGTATCACACAGGATACTAGATAGACATTGGTTTTAGTCTGGGTAAGGAGGCAATACACAACTTTCATAGTCTTTGCATGGGAGACTCGTTCCGAGTGGGAGGCAAAATGTAGGTTTTACTGTGCACGAGGTGGTTCAAGAATCTTTACTTTTACACTGATTCTAGTTCCTGATTCACAATAGTTATATATATTGTCACTGGATTCTATTTCTTGGTTTACAGAGGGTGGATGTACACTATCACAGAGTTATGATAATGACACTGAGTTTTGCCTCTCGTCTTGCACAGAATGGATATGCACTGTCTCGAGTGTCTTTCCTCGCTTTAGTGAATTTCACTATTCATTTGCACTGCACAGTCTTTGCCTCTCACTCACAGTCTGTGGGAGCCATGTATCACAGTCACTGTTATATATAATGTCGCTGATCGGGCACAGGGGAAGGGGGAAGGCCTTGGGACTCACAGTCATCGGCCTGGGGTAGGCAGAGTCCCTTCAGGAGTCCCATCCTCCTGCTGCTACGGGACTACTCGCAGGGGCGTCGTCTCTTGTCGAGGGCTTGGGCTGGGTGTAATGAAGGGCCCCTCACTGTCGGGGCTGGGAATTGGGTTTCTGGCCCTCAGGGCTAGGGACAAACAAGATCTGGAGGTGCTCCCTCTGGCACCTGGTAGAGGAAGGGCGTTGCCTTCATTGGGGAGGGGAGAGGTCTCGCCCCAGGGTCCTTGGGGCGCCCTCAGAGGTCTGTCGGCTGCAGTCTCCTTCACGCAGCATCGCCATCAGGGTGGGGCTGCGGCGTCATTCTCAGCCGGAGTCCGTCAGGAGGGGGTCCTCCTTGGGGGTCGACTGGATGGAGAATAACTCTGGGGATAACACCGGGCCTCTCCACCAGTCCTCAGGGCAGAGCTCCTCCTCCTGGAGGTTGCCTCGGTCTGGGTGGTCAGAGGAGCAGCCTGTGCTCCCGCTGGTAGGCAGGGCTGATAGCAGGTCGCTCTCATGCTGTGGAGTCACAGGGGCCAAGGGACTTTGGTGTCCCTCCCTGGCGTGGCTACCGGCCATCACTGAGTTCCCTTGGGCAACAGACGGAGGGCGGCTGCAGGCCGTCCCTTCACTGTCGGTGTGGCTTCCAGCTGTCACTGAGGCCTGACTCCCTGACAGAAATGCAGACGAAGCGTGGCTACAGGCCATCAGTTGCCCGCTGGCGCATCTGCAGGCCGTCGCTGAAGTCCCGGTTGTCACAAGGACCCGGCAACAGGCAGTGGCCCTTTTGTTGGCGTGGCTACAGGCCGTCTCATTTTGTGCGGCTTCTGGCCACCACTGGGGTGCTGCTTGGAGCTGAAGGTTCAGCTCCACCCCAATCCTGGCAAGGGCTAGCTCGCCCAAAAAGGTAGTACACTTGAACTAGGGTGGTCTCATCGGATGCACTCCGGGGAATAGGGGTGTGCGGCCCAGGTGAACTTATGTCCATATTGACTGGACATGTTGCGCGCACTGTAGTCTCCTCCCGGGGATGTGGTGGTGACCTGAGTTGCCAAGGCCGGTATTTCAGTTTTGTAACTTGCTTTATTGTTAATATATGTGTACCTTTGATCAGTCAGTGTTTGGGCTTCCCCTTCAGCGGTGGCTGAATCGGTAGAGAGGCGGCCTGCAGTCCTAATGGACCCAGATCGAATCCCGGATGGGGCAGGGAACAGTTTAAGGATTTGAATCTCCTAAAAGCAGACTTTCTTGCTCTACCAGATGACCCGCCGACATGTCGTAAAAATATCCCCGCTAATACCAATACACCAGTCTTGTAGGAGACAGCCCTAGCATGTGTTCAATATGGATGATGGGTGTTAGCACCGAAGTGGTGACATGTGGAGGTGTAGGAGGACTACTGGGCCTCGGTATAGGTCACTGCCCCCGAGAAATAGGTCCTGCAGCCTTTGCCCAGAGTCGGACAAGTAAAAAAAAAAAAAAACTGGGGCCCGGTCGTGAACAAAGAACCCAAGGTCCACACCGTACGTGGCCCCATGAAGTCGGCCTCAAGCTACGCTGCATAACAGTTATATTAGCTGCCTAGCATTGGTCGTCCGGCAAGGTCATGCAACAGTGCGGAAACAAATACGACAATAGTTCCAACACTTTCCCCTGCCTTATGTGCAAGCAGTGACACTGGGTGAAGCTTACTGTAATTTTTGGATACAGTAAGGTGCGAATCTCAAACGTAATATGAAGATTATCCATGAAATGCTTGATGTACAGCATAGTGCCCCCGGAAACTCACCGACACCCCCACCCAGACCCCACAGAGTAGCTGCAGCCTAACCACGGGATGCCGTGCGACAATGGCATAAGTCAGCCTAGGCTGTGCGCCCCTATAGCACCCAGCCGTCGCACCGTCGCCTTAGCAGGAAGATGACACTACCTTTGGGGACTGGGACCACCAGATCAGATCGGGGTGGAGCTGCTTATCCAGCTCCAAACAGCGCCCCTCAGGAGTGTGCCTGCAGCCGCTCCCTCCTTCGTTAGACGGCCGATTGCCGCTCCGAAGGTGCTGCCCCCGAGTCGGCCTATTGCCACTCCTCCCTCCGGCAGAAGGAGACGGCCTGTGGCCGCTCCTGCCTTCGTCAGATGGCCTACTGCCTCTCTGAAAGTGCTGCCCCCGAGTCGGCCTATTGCCGCTCCTCCCTCTGGCAGAAGGAGACGGCCTGTGGCCGCTCCCGCCTTCGTCAGATGGCCGATTGCTGCTCCGAAGGTGCTCCCCCCGAGTCGGCCTATAGCCGCTCCTCCCTGCAGCAGAAGGAGACGGCCTGTGGCCACTCTCGCCTTCGTCAGACAGCCAGTTGCCTCTCTGAAGGTGTCCAGAGGCGCGCTGATTCCCCCACTCAGGCCACGGCCAGTAGCCGGGTTTTGGCACCTCATAGTTGCGCCCTTGGGTAGCCACGGCCGATTGCCAGGCCCCACGGCCAGAGAGAGGTGTCGGCAGTGTCATCGCCCCAGCGTGAGACAAGAGCCCGGACCTCCAGCATCGGAGAACCCCAGCGAGGCCTTACGGCTTCCCCTGGCCTCCGCTCCCTATGCCTGGCCCTTGAGAAGACCCACCTGACGGGCCCTAGTTCAGGTCGGTGCAGGAGCCCCTCCCTGATGGCGCCCCTCGACTCTGGGGACCGCAGCCCTCAGTCACTCCAGACCCTCCCCAGGACGCCTGGGCGTGATCTCTCCACGCCCCTAAGACGGTGTAAGGCCTCCACCTCTGGCCGAGACCTGAGCCAGAGATTCCTGGACCTGTTTGGCCCCAGTCCTGAGGGCCACACTCCTGAACCTAGCCCGGAGACTACGGGCCCCTTCGCCACCTGCAGCCCTGGACGAGAGGGGATGCCCCTGCGAGTCGTCCCGTGCCCTCTCGGCACGCCCTCCCTTGGCGGTGCCCCTATTCCGGCAGAGT
>NC_137034.1:7543867-7703446 GCF_032717465.1 Coenobita brevimanus
ATATTTAACAACGAAAAATATGCTTTTTTAACAGTGCGGGGAATGTGTTTACTGCAACAGTGGAGCCATCTAGCGGAATACTAGCTTTGAAAGCACCCCATTACTGCGTTGGCGTCAGTAACTGTTAAGCCAGTATCCTGCGAGACACTAATATCCTAGTTAAGGTTTTATTTCTCTACCACATACTGTGTTGTAATATCTGCTGTTTTGTCCTGTGTCTGACTGTGGTAATATACAGTATGTGTAAAGGTTATTGCCTGGAGTTTTTGTGTCCTACCTCTCTTTATTGCACTAAGCCCCGGTCTCGAAAGAGGACCCCGCTACACGTTAGGTGTTCTAGGACCGAGAAGTCGGACCTTTTACACCTAGCATTACACTGGTGGCCAGCGGTGGTTCTTGACCCGGGCGTAGAAGAGAGGTAGTGAAGGAATATTTGGCAAAATGGCAACTAAACCGCACGTACAGTTACCCAAGTTTTACCCCGACCAGTACGATATACACACGGATCTGGCAATAATCAAACCCTTACTGGATATTGGCTTTGATAATGACCAACAGAAAATTGCAGTCACACTCCCACTATTGGGCAAAGCGGCGGCGAACATAGCACCGAAAATCGTTCCAGAGCTCACCTGGCAGAACTTTACAAAGTTCGTTGTTCAAGACATCACCCCATCATTAGGGAGAGTGGTGGCTCTATCCCAATTGGATAGTTGTTCATTTGACAGGGATTTAGATAATATCCTGATACAGGCAGGACGCCTAGTTACTACTGCCTCCCCGGAGGCAAGTGAGGAAACCCGGGATCAGCACACAGAGTGCTTCCGAGTGGTGTCAAACAACACTTCACTATCCATGACCCAACTAGAGACGTGGATAGAGATGTCCAGCTCATACGATGCCTCCTGACCGCCTGCCCTACTTCCCAGCAAATTAATGTAGTAAAGAAATTTCCCACTCAACCCCCGGCTCCTCCAACCATGCCACGTCCGCCCTTGCCTCACACCAACCCTACCCCGGCGCCCAGTCCGCCTAGGGAACACCCCTCTCGCCGGCCTCCCGCACCGCGGGAAAATCCGAATCTGATCCTAGTGAATCCATGGGAATTCACAGCCTGCAGCTCCCGCTGTCCGCTACATGACATACGGGACCAGCTTAAAGCTGCCTGCCGCAGAACCACAGCCCCGGGTTCATGTAAGGTGTCCTCTTTAGAAGGTGAGGCCCCAGAAGACGAACTGGCACCCATAGACGAGCCCCATCCAGAAGAACAGGAGCAGGAACAGGAGAATGAAAGCCCCAGACAGCTGGATATTTTAGGCCCGCCCCCGCACCTACCCACGGTGGTGGGGGCCATTACCCCTAAGTATCGCCCCCCAGTGTACCACAAGACGAAATTAAACGGCATGAAGGTCAGACTGCTAGTCGATACGGAAGCAGCCAGGTCCTGCCTTTACAACCACTAGTTGTCCCGCCACAAATCAACCTTTGGCCCACTCCGCCCCACTGTCACTATCTTTGTGGACGCGGGGGATGGCCCCCTGCCCATCCGTGGGGAGACTCGGGCCCTATGGGTCGACCACCAGCCGGTGTCCAGCCAACATCAATTCTTTATTTTCGACTCCTTCTGCCGGAGCTACGAAGGATAATTAGGACTAGACTTACTCCAAAAACTTGGAGCTACAATTGACTGCCGCTACCGACAGCTCCAGTTCCGTCCCCCACCCCACCCCACCCAGGCCGTTTGCACCTGTATGCCACGGCCCCGGCCGGAAGATTCGCCCCCTCCCGTGCTCCCCTCCTCCTCCCCTTCCTCTGGCCCCCTCTCCTCCTCCAGTGCCCCCCCCTTCGCTACCCCTTCTTCCTTCCCCACCACCGTCTCTGCCGCTCTTACCATTCCCTCCCACCACGAGGCCTGGGTACCCCTTAACCGGACTTCTGGTCCCTCTGTTTTGTTCTCCCCCCTCCTCCCACCGGGAGGCCTTTCTGCCTTCCTTTTATCTCCCACTTTTCTCCCTCCACACCACACCACCGTCCGCATAGCCAACCTCGCCGCTTCCCCCCTTACCCTCCCCAAAGGGCTTGTTATCGGAGAGGTGGAGGAAGCCGAGCTCTGTGCCCCATCCTCCTCCCACTTCCCTGCCCCCCTATCCCCCATTCCCAACCATCTCTCCACCCAGCAGTCAGACACCCTACGTCACCTCCTCCTGGATTTCCACGACCTGTTTACGACAGGACCAGTAGACATAGGGCACACCATGTACCTGTCACATGAAATTTACATGACAGGCCCACCCATTAGACAGCCTTCCCGACAGAAGAACCCCTGACAAAGGGAGGAAGAGGACCGCCAGGTACGTGAAATGATAGAGGCTGGCGTCATTTCCCCCTCCACCAGTCCTTGGTCCTCCCCCATCGTTCTGGTAAAGAAGAAAGACGGCACGATGTGATTTTGCATCGATTACCGCCGCCTGAACAACGTCACCATCAAAGATGCCACTTCCCTCCCACGAATTGATGATTCCTCTGATTCCCTTTACGGGGCGTCTTGGTTTTCCACCCTCGACCTCCAGTCCGGGTACTGGCAGGTCGTTGTACATCCAGAACATCGAGGCAAGACAGCCTTTTCCACGAGCAATGACGAACATTACAAATTCAATGTCCTGCCGTTCGGCCTCTGCAACGCCCCTGCCACTTTCTCCAGGCTACTGGAATCTGTCCTGAGCTGCCTCACTTGGGAGATATGTCTGGCCTATTTGGACGACGTCATCGTTTTTAGCCAGACCTGGGCCGATCACTTGCAGTGCCTCCGCCGAGTCTTCACTAGGATTCGCCAGGCAGGTCTCAAGCTCCATCTCTCTAAGTGTGTCCTGGCCACCAGGACTGTCTTGTTCCTGGGGGATGTTATCTCCCAGGCAGGAATCTCCCCGGACCCTGACAAGCTCCGAGCCATAGAGGACATACCGCCACCACAGGATGCCCACGGCGTCCGTGCCTTCCTGGGACTCACGTCCTACTATCGTCGCTTTGTGAAGGGGTTCGCACAAATTGCAAAGCCTCTTCACGACCTGACCAGGAAGGGGGAGCCGTTCATCTGGACTGAAGAAAGGCAAGCTGCCTTCCAACAGCTAAAAGACAAGCTCGTCTCTGCCCCTGTCGTGGCTTTTCCCGATTATGCCCTCCCTTTTCGCCTCTACACCAATGTTTCCCTCACCGCCATAGGCGTCGTACTAGCCCAGGTACAAATCGGTCGGGAGCACATCATCGCCTGTGCCAGTCGCACCTTGAATCCAGCCAAGAAGAATTATGCCGCGACCATGTGAGAATGCCTCGGCATAATTTGGGCCCTCCAACATTTTAGGGCTTACCTTTCTGGGACCCAGGTCACGATTATCACCGACCACCAGTCAGTCCAGTGGTTACGCCAGTCTGACTCACATAACGCCCAACTTGTCAGGTGGCGCGAAACCCTGGAGGAATTTCAGTATGAAATCTCCTACAGCCCCGGAAAGCTCCACACCAATGCAGATGCCCTCTCCCACCTCCCCATCCACGCGGTACAGCCAGATCCGGACCTCCTACAACTATGGCACCGCAAGGAACGGCGCCCCTGGATTCCCGCCCACCTGTTCACCAAACTATGCCGACAGGGTGACCACCTCCTAACCCCATCCAGGCATATCCTCCTGACCCCTGATATGGTGCGTGACACCCTGAGCCACCTTCATGCCCATAACAGCATCCACCTGGGCACCAAGAAATTATTACAAGTGTTCAACGACACCTATTGGGCGCCAAACCCCTCCACCCTCGCCGAGGAAATCATTCAAACTTGCCGCGCCTGTACACTGGGAAATGATGTCACCCGGACCGTCAGACCTTCAGCCTGCATCACCGCCCACAAGCCCTAGCAACTCCTGGTGATAGATGTAGTAGGCCCCCTCCCTCCCTAATCTGGATATAAATATGTGATCACCTTTGTGGACACATTTTCGAAATTTGTAGTAGCCTGTCCAGCGAAAGAGCATCATGCCGTCGCCATCGCCGATGCCCTTCTCCAACACGTGTTCCCTTATTTTGGCAACCCTCAAGCAATCCATTCTGATAATGCCCCTGAATTCTCTGGGAAAATCTGGGAGGAACTCGCCAGAACCTTTGGGTATAAAATCTCCCACTCCTCTCCTTACTGGCCACAGGGGAACGCAGTATGTGAACATAGCCATCGTACTATCATAAATCAATTATGCACACGCATCGAGGCTACGAAAAATGACGACTGGCCAGCTCATGTGAAGATCGTTCAATGAGGCATGAATTCCTGCCCCCGAGAAGACGGGTTTCCCTACATGAAAGGATATTCGGAGAAGCCCCCCTTCTATTACCACTGCACAAACACCTGCAACCACCCATCTCCGCTCCCACTACAGACCCGTTGCACCTTCTGAAGGGCTGACTGCACCACCTACAAAAAACTCTAGACCTCGGCCCCGACACAGCATCCAACCCCTTCAGCCCGGGTGACACCGTTGTCATCGCCCAATGTCCCACCTCCCACAAACTCGCCCCCCGCTTCACGGGCCCCACACAATCACCCACGTCCCCAAGCCTTACTAGGTTGTCGTAGATTATCACGGTACCCCACGCACTCTCCAAAACCACCACGTGCGGCCTTTCCTCACGCCCGCCTCTGCCATCCCGACCCCACACCCCCAACCTCCCCCTGCTTCCACGCCACTCTCCACTTCCACATACAAGTGATACATTTCCTTCTTTCCTTCTCCCTCCACCCCCCCTACCGCCTCAGTCTCCCCAGCCGCCACCACCCCCTGCACCTCACCTGACATCTCACCCGCCATACCAACCTCCCCTTGCTTTCCGTCACCCCTTCCTTCCGCCGCCCCACCCTCACCGCCCAACCCCATGTGTCCCATCCATGCAGCCACACCCTCACAACAACCACTACCACCGCCCTCTGCCCACCGCCCTTGTGTACGCCCACTCCGATGGCCTCACCCCCCACTGCGCCCCTCACTCGCACAGCAGCCCGTACTACCCAACCCCGCCCACCCTGCATGTCCACTTCTCCACCCACTTCCACCCTCAAAACCACCACCACCCGCTCAGGCCGCCTCTCAAGCCCACCTGCCCGATACATCCATTCTCCTACACCACCCGCCTCCCCACAACTTCACACTGTCATGATACTATCTATCCATCTATCTATTGCCAGACACCATTTTCCCGTAAAGGGTGGCCATTTGACACTGAGTTAGTTGTTTTACAGGAAGGGGCACCAACCCTCCACCAACCCACTTGTTGACACGCAGGAAGCACGTATGGTTTGGTTATATGGTTACCACCCAGTGTTGTAAATGGTTTCTTGGCTTACAGGAAACCATTTGGCTTGTCACTCAATGTAAAGCAAGAGAGAGGTGTCGGCAGTGTTATCGCCCCAGCGTGAGATGAGAGCTCAGACCTCCAGCATCGGAGAACCCCATCGAGGCCTTACGGCTTCCCCTGGCCTCCGCTCCCTATGCCTGGCCCTTGAGAAGACCCACCTGACGGACCCTAGTTCAGGTCGGTGCAGGAGCCCCTCCCTGACGGTGCCCCTCGACTCTGGGGACCGCAGCCCTCAGTCACTCCAGACCCTCCCCAGGACGCCCAGGCGTGATCTCTCCATGCCCCCAAGACGGTGTAAGACCTCCACCTCCGGCCGAGACCTGAGCCAGAGATTCCTGGACCTGTTTGGCCTCAGTTCTGAGGGCCACACTCCTGAACCTAGCCCGGAGACTACGGGCCCCTTCGCCACCTGCAGCCCTGGACGAGAGGGGATGCCCCTGCGAGTCATCCCTTGCCCTCTCAGCATGCACTCCCTTGGCGGTGCCCCTATTCCGGCAGAGTTGTCTCCGGCGTGTCTCCCTGCCCCCACTATATGAGTGAATCATGTTAAGTGTGGTGTTGCCCCAGAATTAGTTAAGTGACTAATGCTAAGTGTGACGTTGCCTCAGAATTAGTGTAACAGTGATACAGGGACTTAATGTATGTTCAATATTGGGGCGAGTGAAATCATGGGTGGATGAGTAAGGATGAGTGCAGAAACTAAGTTCTGGTGAATCAGACTCACAAGTGATGCCCTTGTAGAAAACCAGTAAGACTACTACCCCGAGAAATCCTCTATAGTAAAATACACCAATGTCCTTTGTTACAGGAAACTGTTATGCAGGATGTTTTTAGTCCGATTCCTCATCCTAAAAACGCCCGCAACTGAGCGGGGTCCTCTTTCCGGACCGGAAATAAAGCACCCACAAAGGAACAGGGCACAAAAAGTAGGCAGTTCACCTTAACACATCTATTGTCTTAACTTGCGGTGTCCCGTCGACGATCTTTAACGTCCACACGTTTTGTCACTACCAATCCCGTCGACGTACATAAACGTGAAAAAATTGCAAGGTCCCTAATTTGCACAATTTTCAATTTTTGCGAGTGATTTTTGGTATGTATACACGTGACACCTGCCTCTACAAGATGCCGGGCAGAGACAATGCCTCACCCAGCATGACCTCCTCCCCCCCCCCTGCATGCCATTGTCTCAGCAATTCACGTGTTATCAGTGGCCTGGCCAGTATAGCCATGTCATGCCACGGTACGAAATTCAGGGCCAGAGTGATTCCCCAATCAATGACAATGTGGAGGACAAACTTTACATAGCATTAGAGGAAGAAACAGTTAGAAATGATGATCAGGTAATGTGGCAAAAAAAGGTCAGGTATTAGTGAGTGAAACAATGCTTATAATGCCTATATTACTGCCTGAAAACCAATATACTTTCGTACTACACATAAATTCGTACCAAGTAAATAAACAAATACCGTTTATGAGTGGTGTGAAATAGTTATCCTCCCATAAAACTCGTTTTCTTTGGTGCCAGCCTGATGGAAAACCCAGAAAGGTAAGGAGGTACTCCTACCTGTATCGAGTACTTTAAACCTCAGGTGAGCGATTTCTCTATGAATTTTCGATGTTTCTCACCAAAAGCGAAGGTTTGAGCCAAAAAAAATTTTTTCCTAAAATGGTCGGGATTGGGGGCAGTCAGTGGTGGAAAAGTGGTTGGGATGGGGCGGGTTAATCCAATACACTGTTACAATATAAAAACAAAGAGTTACAGGATATGCTGGAGACAGGTTCACAGAGTTAGCTTCTCAATATAATGTATCACACACAGCACAGGCAGACAGTAGAGATCTTCAGCTATACATCGATGGTGAGGTACAATTTCTCTATACCCGTATTATGTCCATAGGCAGAACTAGCATTTAATAGTCTAAACCAGATGCACTAGGGGTAAAGAGGGCCAGGGGTCGAGAGAGTGAATATTACTATAACTTGTCAGAGAGCGAGTCGCGACACTCGGGATAGTTAGTTGCGGAGACACTGTTCACAGGTTTTTGGTTTTTCCTCGCACCCCACTGTTTCCGTATGTCTCTATGCCCGTGTTTACTAGTCTTTTCTGTTCTGCCTGGGTATTTGTCTCACTGTGTGTCACTTATATTATTCTGGCCTTACTCTTTCACTGTCACTGTTCACTCCCGTCTAAGTGGTTTTTCAAGACACACATGATGCGTTAAAGTCACTACTTGCCCTTGTTTCCTGGGCTTAACAGAGGAGGTGCCCGGGCGTGGGCAAAGGCTCTACTGGGGAGCCCTCCTGCAGGAGACAGTGCACCACCCGCAGGGGTGTCACTGCCCGGGCCTTCTTCGTCAGGGGGGTGCAGGGAGGCTCTCCCGTCTGGGGGCCTCGACCTGAGAGGCCCTCGTGCTGGAGCCTCGTCGGTGGGATGCAGGGAGGCCCTCCGACCTGGGGGCCTCGACCTGAAGGGCGGCCCTCGGGGCTGGGGCCGAACAGCTGCAGGAGGCAGGCCTGTCACCTCTTACTCCGGGCAGAGGGCCATGGGGGAGTGGAGCCCAAGCGGCCTGGCTCTGGGGCCCGCCGGTCCGGTCTGGGAGCCCGGATACTGCGGCCGCCTGTAGGGTGGGGCGCCGTCAGGGGCAGATTGCGGCACCTCTTCCGTCTGGCGTCCGTCAGGGACCAGGACCAACCAGGGGTAGACGGCAGGACCGACACAGGGCCGCACCACCACTCCGGCAGCACCTCCGGGGAACCACACCTGGAGGGAGTAAGTAAAGGGCGTCCCATGCAGCCGAGAGGTGAAAGGCCAGCCGCGCAAGGGACCTCCTTCTCCGGGAGGACCCCAGAAATCATGGATGAAGGGCGTACAGTGACTGCTCCTTCCCCCACACGTACAGTGGCCGTTGTGGCAGTTCCACAAATCCTAAGGTCCACAGCTGAAGGGCGTACAGTGGCCGCTCCTTCCCCCACACATACAGTGGCTGTTGTGGCGGTGCTGCTCCCAAAGGAGGAAGAGGTAGATGAGGGGCATACAGTGGCCGCTCCATCCCCGGCACGTACAGTGGCCGTTACCGCGGTGTTACTCCCGTAGGAGGAGGTAGTGGATGAGGGGTGTGCAGTGGCCGCTCCCTCCCCGACGCGTACAGTGGCTGTTATCGCAGTTCCACTCCTCCTTCCTTTGCCAATCAGAGTGCGCTCAATAGCTAACACTCCGAGGCCGTCTCCAGATGTGGCTGTAGCTGAAGGGCGTACAGTGGCTGCTCCTTCCCCGGCACGTATAGTGACCATTACCGCGGTGTCGTCTGGGACTGAATCTGGCTCAGTCCCACCCCGAACCTGGTGAAGGCTGCCCCGCCCGCAGGGTCGTGTCTTTTGCCGGCGTAGCTTCTGTTGGACCGGTTGGGTGACAGAGGGACTTAGGACAGGGGGACACCAGCGGGTCAAATTTTACACGTTGCCCTCATCCGATTTTCGACTTGTCGTTAACATTTTCTAGTAGAATTGGTCATTCAGAGATTCTTTTCTTCTATGACATTTCTCTCGCAAATTGATCATAAACAAGTTACACGCGATTTACTTCCGCCAATCACAGTCACAGATAGGTGGTATTATTTTGTACTTACACCCAACTCACTGACAACAAAAGTGGCTAACTCACCTTATACTTTACGCAGTTTTAAGCATTTTTTCTTCTATGACACTTCCGTCCTAAATCAACCGTTGATGAGTCATGCAATTTATTACACTTACTATTTTCTATGGGAGAGAGAGATTTTCCCTGCCGTGGTCAGACAGTTGTGTGTTCGTTGGTGCATGTTATGTGTGTGGATGGATAAAGCGCATGCGTAGCACATGAATCAGCCAATCACAAAGTAGAATTTCAAATGCCCCACGCTAGGGCCCGCAAGATTTGAAAGTCAGTTCGTCTCCAACCATGGACTGGGAAGCCTGCAGAATTTATTACTTCACTGCTATTTCACAGTTCTACCAGCAAGAAGATAAAGCTGTAGCCTTTGTGCGATCGCAAGGTATTTTACCATCAACGGGAACAAAGGACCCAAATCAAGGCAAGAGTCTCATTTTACGTGAGGATCAGAAAGTGTTGCGCTGTCACCAGTCACCAGTTGCCGTTACAGCTATAGAGACGACTCTTCAGATGCAGACGAGGAACTGTAAACTGCTAGGTAAATGCATTATTTCTTATTTACACCCGGTTAGGTTAGGTTAGATGAGGTTTGGTTAATGTTATGGGGGGTCTGGGGGGCGAAGCCCCCAGTTAGAAATCATGGCCAGGGTTGGGAGGTCTGGGGGGGGAAGCCCCCCAGTTAGGAAACACGAACTCCCTAAGAAGCTTAAAATTATTTTCTTCTGAAGGATTTTAGTGTTTTTCATTTCATTTTGATGACAGTTCCAATAGATCACTCGCTTTTGCGTTTTTCCCCCACCCGAAACCCCGGTTTCCCACTGGTTCCCCAGTATTCTTGGGGGGAGGGGGAAGAACCGCAAAAAAAATACGTTTCACGTGATAACAGGCATCCAACCTGAGTGTTTTCTGTTGTTTTTGGTGTGATTTTTGTTGATTTGGACCGGTCCTTTCCACCACAAGTCGCTAGTGGCGTTCAACAAAAAACTAGCGACTTGCGATAGAAACGAAGGTCAAAATCGATCAAATCACACCAAAAACAACAGGAAACACTCAGGTTGGATGACAAAATAGGATGAGGGCAACGTGTAAATATTGACCCACAGGCGCCCTTCTTGCCCCGGGTCGACCTCTCGGTGATCCGACCCTCCGTGGTGTCCTCTTGGGGTGGTGGTGAGGCGGCGGCTCGGTGGTAGGGTGGGGCGTGGCGGGGTGGTCGGTCCGGCGGCGGCGGGTATTTTAGAAACAGTAGAGAAAAGTGTTAATAATATTCTCCCGCTTGTATTACCGTAAACACAGTGAATTCCCAGTGTCCTCCACCCTCTCTTTAAGAATCTCCTCCCAGCAGCTAGTGTGAACGTAAACAAGGAATAGAATTGTTATGCTGGGTGTTTTTAGTCAGACCTCTCGTCCTAAGAACACTAGCGACTGAGCGGGGTCCTCTTCCCGGACCGGAAGTAAAGCACCCCCAAAGGAACAGGACATAAAAACCAGGCAGTACACAACACATCTATTGTCTTAATTCTTACACCGTGACAATATACACAAAGAGATATTGGATATGTATAGAGACAGGAAACACAGAGTTAGCCTTTAATACAAATGATTAGGGTTACACTCACAATAAGCCACTCTTCACTTGTACATGGATATTTGGTACTAATATTATATTACCCGGATACTGTTTCTAGGCAGAGATGGCGTTTTATATACTGAGTTCGTTTCACTAGGAGAGGACGTGACTAAGAGTGGGGGAAATGAATATTACCATAAGTGGGTAGGATGCGGGTCGCAACACTCGCGGGAGTCACTTAGTCGCAGTAGCACTAGTTCACAAGTTTCTGATGAACCCCGCACACCTCTGATTTCAACCCACGATTTCTATAAGTCCTCCCTTATATAGTTATTGGTCTTTTCTGTTCTGCCAGGTACCGGGTCACTATGCACTGTGGGTAACTCGAGTCACTTAAGTATCACTTGGGCCTTTACTCTGTAGTTTGTCACTGTACACCGCTGCATTAATTGTTCACTGTACTAGCGTTATTGGTGTCACTATGTACCTGTATTTTCCCTGGGTATCACCTGCTGCGTGCCCTGGGTGTGAGAGAGGAGCCCTATGGGAAGCCCTCCTGCAGGGGGCAACGCACTGTCCGCAGGGGCGTCACGGCCCTGGTTGTAGTCGTCGGTGGGGTGCAGGAAGGCCCTCTGATCTGGGGGCCTCGACCTGGGAGGCGGCCTTCACACTGGGTCCGTGTCGGTGGGGTGCAGGGAGGCCCTCCGGTCTGGGGGCCTCGACCTGGGAGGTGGCCCTCGGGACTAGGACCGAACAGCTGCAGGAGGCAGGCCTGGCGCCTCTGGCTCCGAGGAGAGAAGAGCCCGGTTTGTCTGGGCCTGGGGGCTGCTGGCCAGACCTGGGAGTCCGGGGACTGCGGCCGCCTACAGGAGAAAGCGCCGTCAGGGGTGAACTGCGGCATTGCCTCTGTTGGGTGTCTGTCAGGGACAGGGACCTCCCAGGGGTAGGTGGTAGGGCTTGTACTGGGCCATGCCACCACTCCGACAGCACCTCCAGAGAACTGCTCCTGTTGGGAGACAAAGGGCGTCCCACAGAGCCGAGAGGTAAGGGGTCGGCCGCGCAAGGGACCTCTTGCTCCGGGAGGGCCTTCGGAGTCATGAATGATGGGCGTACGGTGGCCACTCCCTCCCCGTCACGTACGGTGGCCATGAACGCGGTTTCGTGACTCCTAGGGCTCGCAGCTGAAGGGCATACGGTGGCCGCTCCTTCTCCTGCACATACTAAGACAGTGCTGGCGGTGCTGCTTCCGATGGAGGAAAAGGCAGGAGAGGGGTGCACGGGGGCAGCGCCCTCTTCGGTGTGCGCTGAGGCCGTAGCCGAGAGTCTGCTTACCCTTGCACACACTGTGGCCATAGCCGTGTGCCCGCCTACCTGCCGGGAAGTAACTGAAGGGCGTACGGTGGTCACTCCTTCCCCATCACGTATGGTGGCCGTGAACGTGGTGTTACTCCCGCAGGAGGAAAAGGCAGGAGAGGAGTGCACAGGGGCAGCACCCTCTCCGGTACGTACAGAGGCCGTAGCCGAGGGTCTATCTACCCTGGTACGTACAAAGGCCGTAGCCATGGGCCACTCTGCCCGTCGGGAAGTAACTGAGGTGTTACTCCCGTAGTAGGAGGTAATAGTGGATGAGGGGCGTATGGTGGCCACTCCCTCCCCGTCACGTACGGTGGCTGTGATCGTAGCTCCATTATCCCTCTCTCTGCCAGTCGGGGCGCGTTCAGTAACTAACGCCCCGAGGCCATACCCAGAGGTGGCTGTGACTGAGGGGCGTACGGTGGCCACTCCCTTCCTCTTCATGTATGGTGGCCGTGATGGCAGTGTCACAGGGGGAAACAACTGAAGGGCGAACAGTGACCGCTCCTTCCCCGGTACGTACGGTGGCCATACCGCGGTGTTGCCTGGGACTGACTCTGGATCAGCCCCACCCCGAACCTGGTGAAGGCTGCTCCGCCTGCAGGGTCGTTGCCTCTTCCCGCTCACCTGGTGTTGTGACAGTTGCGGGGAAGAGGGACTCTGGACAGAGGTGTCCTGGTGACCCTCTTGTCCTGGGTCACTAACCCCGCTGTGGTGTCCTCCTGGGGTGGTGGTGTGGTGGTGGCTTGGTGGTGGGGTGGGGGGTGGCGGGGTGAGTGGTCCGGCGGCGGCGGGTATTTTAAGAATCAATTGTCAAAGCCCCTTTGCTATAAAAAAATACTAAGTTTGAATTAATAATACTCACTCCCTCCCAATATTACTATTGTTATGCTGGGTGTTTTTAGTCCGACCTCTCGTCCTAAGAACACCAGCGACTGAGCGGGGTCCTCTTTCCGGACCGGAAGTAAAGCACCCACAAAGGAACAGGACATAAAAACCAGGCAGTACACTTTAACACATCTATTGTCTTAATTTCTACACCGTTACAATATATAACAGAGAGATACTGGATATGCTTTGGACAGGGACACAGAGTTAGCCTTTAATACAAATGTTCACAGTTACACTCAAGAAATAGTACTCTTCATTTATACATGGATAATGGGTTCTAATATCGCGATACCCGTATACTGTTTATAGGCAGAGTTGGTATTTTATATCTTAAGTCCGATGCACTAGGGGAGGACAGGGCCAAGGGTTAGTGGAGTGAATACTACTATACGTGTGTAGGGTGTGGGTCACGACACTCGAGCAAGTCACTTAGTTGCAGTAGCACTTATTGACAGGTCTTTGATTTTTCCCACGCACCACTGATCTTGGCCCACGGTTTCTATAAGTTCTCCTGTATATAGTTGTTGGTATTTTCTATTTTGCCAGATATTGGGTCTCAGTATACTATTGGTAACTTAGTCACTTATATTATTCGGGCCTTCACTTCGTCACTTGTCACTATACATTCCCATCTCGACTGTTCACGACACAAGAGTTGTTGAGGTCACTGTATACCCATATTTCCTGGTCATAATCTGCTGCAGTGCCCCGGGGGTGAGGGAGAGGCCCTATGGGGACCCTTCCTGCAAGAGGCAACGCACTGCCGGCAGGGGCGTCACTGCCCGGGTCGTAGACGTCAGTGGTGTACAGGGAGGCCCTACTGTCTGGGGGCCTTGACCTGGGAAGAGGCCCTCGTACTGGAGCCTCGTCGGTGGGGTGCAGGGAGGCCCTCTGGTCTGGGGGCCTCGACCTGAGTAGTGGACCTCGGGACTAAGGCCGAACAGCTGCAGGAGGCGGGCCTGTCGCCTCTGGCTCCGGGGAGAGAGAGAGCCTGGGTTGCTTGGGCCTGGGGGCTGCTGGTCAGGCCTAGGGGTCTGAGGGCTGCAGCTGACTGCAGGGGGAAGCACCGTCAGGGGTGAACTGCGGCGCCGCCTCCGTCGGGTGTCCGTCAGGGGCAGGGGCCTCCCAGGGGTAGGTGGTAGGGCTTGGATCGGGCCACACCACCACTCCGGCAGCACCTCTGGGGAACCACTCCTGTAGGGAGACAAAGGGCGTCCCACGCAGCCGAGAGGGAAAGGGTCGGCCGCGCAAGGGACCTCCTGCTTCGGGAAGGTCTTCAGAAACACAAACGAAGGGCGTACGGTGGCCGTGATGGCGGTGTCACAGGGGGCAAACAACCGAAGGGAGTACAGTGACCGCTCCTTCCTCGGCACGTACTATCGCGGGGACTTATAGCTGGTACAGTCAGCGTTGTCAGTCCTCTTTTTCCTTGGTGTGAATCCCGTGCAGCTCGACTCAGTTTCTCCGAATCATTTACTGGTAAGAGGGAGAGTCGTTGGGAGATGTCTGACGCAAGTGTGGGGGTGGTGGTGTTGGGGGGTGGGATGTTGGGGGGGGAGACGTGACTAAGTAAATGCGGCACAAGTGTAATACAGATGTGACACCAGCGTATTTGTTAAAAGCGTAGGTTTGCAATGTGAATGAGCTAAAACAAGCTCTTTATAATGGTAATGACACTGAGTAATGGATTCCATTTGTATCTCAGAATGCTACTACAATCTGTGTGTTGAGGTTAACATATACAGGAACTGTCATTTAACGACAGTGCCAGAAGTCTGATAAATGCTGACAGTTGGAAGTGGTGGCATATTACGTAGGTTTGACAGGGCAATAATCGGGGAAACTAATTGCATTTTTAACGAACAAGCGGCAAATGGTATTGTAGTAGCATCTGACTTTATAACAGATAACTCATAAAGAACAACTACAGTAAATTGGCATAATAATTATGACCATACTCACAATAATATGAGTTTCTCAAGTGTTCGATATAAGTTAAACTACACAGTGCATAGGAAATACAGCAGATATCGATTCCCTGATGGTTCCATAAATTTCAAGTCAGATTATTATAATGTTAATGGAGTTATCATGTTATGGGCATAGATCAAAAGATATCTTTTCCTTTATCTTATTTGTATTCATGTAATCTTCGCCATGTGAGTCTTTCACTATTGTCGGAGTGACAATTGGCAATTTGTAACACTACAACAACAAAGTAAACGCATTCATTATTATGGAAACGATAACACACATTTTGTAATATTCATTCTATATAAATGTTCAGCCATACTCCATTCTATAACCTCTCGGAGAATATGGGTCTTGTTCAAATCTTTCATAGTCATAGGGCAAGTATAAACCAAACGATTTAGGCCAAGATAGAACAATCAGCTCCTCGTTCCAGCACTCTTTAGGCCTTGTGTCAACTGCCAATATGTCTGCCTGCAGGGGCCAACCTCCAAACCATGCTTCTGGCGATTGCCAACCTCAACACCTGGTTATCCCTTCAAGGTTTGCTAAGACCTAAGGTATACTATACTTGCAAACACCGTAGGGGTTACAGAGATTCATTCATTCATTCATTGCCAGACGCCATGTATCCCAAACGGGGTGGCTAAGGGCTTAGAGTTAATTGTTTTACAGGGAGGCACACTAATCCTCCACCAACCCCACTTGACACGTAGGGAGAACATTATGCCAACAGCATCTGGTGTTCCCAGGCGGTCACCCATCCAAGTACTAACCAGACCCAACGTTACAGAGATACGATACACAAATCTAAAGTATGAGCCGTATCTGATACTATTTGGGCTAAAAATAAATAATCATGTTCGCTTATAAATGCCCTAGCAATGGCAAGATTAATGTAACAGTTATTCATGAACAAGTAAATATAGTAAAATGCTTGCCGCCGGACCACCACCCCCACCCCCCACCCCACCACCGGGCCACCACCACCCCAGGAAGAGACAACGGGGGGGCTAATGACCCAGGGCAAAAGGGTCACCCACCCACCACTGACCTGTGCCCCTTTTCCCAGCAACTGCCCCGACACCAGGTGAACCAGGATCGGAAACAACCTCGCAGGCGGGACAACCATCGACAGCAGTGGGGTGGGACTGAACAAGAGTCAGTCCCTAGTAACGTTTTGGCGACGGCCATAGTTACACCCCTCAAGGGCAGGAGGCCCTTCAGTGAGCCACGAGGTGTCCCTACCTTTGCCACGTCCAGGGCAAGAGACCCTACAGTGTGCCACGAGGGAGCAATACCCTCCGCCACAACTAGGGCAGGAAGCCCTTCAGTGTGCCACGAGGCTCCAGCACTCTCCACCACGTCTGGGGCAGGAAGCCCTTCAGTGAGCCACGAGGTGTCCGTGTCCTCTGCCACGTCTAGGGCAAGAAGCCCTTTGGTGCACCACGAGGGGCCAGTACCCTCTGCCACATCCCGGGCAGGAGGCCCTACAGTGTGCCACGAGGGAGCAATACCCTCTGCCACATCCAGGGCAGGAGGCCCTACAGTGTGCCATGAGGGAGCAATACCCTCTGCCACATCCAGGGCAGGAGGCCCTACAGTGTGCCACGAGGGGCCAGTACCCTCCGCCACATCCAGGGCAGGAGGCCCTACAGTGCGCCACGAGGGGTCTATACCCTCCGCCACACCATGGGCAAGAGGCCCTTTAGTGCGCCACGAGGTTCCAGTATCCTCTGCCACTCCAAGGGCAGGAGGCCCTAGTAGAAAGCGAAAAGTGGGTCCCAGGGTAAAGCAACCTGGAGCCACGGCTGCGACAGAGACAGGAGAGAGAGTCGCCTCTGTGCTTCCCTCCCTGTATATGGGAGAGGACACGGTCTCCGTGTGCACTCCACCTTCCGCGTTCCCCTGTGGGAATAGCTTGACACCACCCGGGAGAGTTGCCCCGAAGGTGTAACCAGAGTGGAGGCAAAGTCCGAGACCGGACCTGCCTCCCACTCCTGGGAGATCTCTGTCTTCCTCAGGCACCAGCAGGAGATGAGGCCACAGCCCAACCCTGACGGCGTATCCCCTGGCAGACCACCGCAGCCCCAGGACCCCCAGGCGAGCCCAGCAGACTACAGGCGAGGGTAACTCTGACCCCCTCACCCCGCGGAGCCACTGACGCCAGACCCGCCTCCTCCAACTGTTTGGCCCCAGCCCCAAGGGCCACCTCTCAGGTCGAGGCCCCCAGACAGGCGGGCCTCCCTGCACTTCACCGACGAGACCCTGAGGTAAGGGTCTACCTTCAGGTCGAGGCCCCCAGACAGGAGGGCCTCCCTGCAACTCACCGACGGACCGGACCCGGGCAGTGACTCCCCTGCGGGTAGTGTGTTGCTCGCCACAGGCAGAGTCCCCCTGAGGTCCTCCCCCTCAAACAGAATGACAGAGTGAATTAACCCAGGAAACACAGGTAAATCAGTGACGCCCCTTAGACCTACGTAAACCCGAGAAAGAGGAACAGTGAACAGTGACAGAGTGACAGAGTGTGATCCATATGAAACCAGCGGCTAATGTTATTTGACCCAACAAACTCACATGTCCCTTAAAGGAAAGTAATTCATTAATAATAAGTAAAGTACTATCACCCTCCCAGAATAAAGGAACTTCCCGTAAGTGTGAATGACAATCAGGGTGCGCGGGGGAACCAAAACCTGTGAAGAGTGACGCCGCGGCTAGTTAACTGAGTCGAGTGTCATGATCCGCACCCTGACTTCCTTATAGTAATATTCCTCACCCAGACTCTTAATCTTGTGTATTCCCCTTGCTACTGTGAATATAGATATTTTGGGTTTAAATGAAAGACGGTCATCCACACTTATAGAACTAAAGCCATTGTTATATGTGTATCATATCGTGTGTTGAGTACAGTTGTATCTCGTGTCATCCCAACCTAACTCTGTGTCCCTGTATCCTATATCCTAAATATCACTCTGTATCATATTATAACGGTTTTAGAATTAAGGCAACAGATGTGTTAAGGTATACTGCCTAGATTTTATGTCCTGTTCCTTTGTTGGTGCTTTACTTCCGGCCCGGAAAGAGGACCCCACTCAGTCGCTAGTGTTTTTAGGGCGAGGAGTCAACCTAAAAACACTCAGCATAACACTGGTGGGAAGCGGTGGTTCTGGATCCGAGTAAAAGCACGGAGGAACAAAAAAGGAAACTTGCACAATGGCAGCCAAACCGCACATTCAATTGCCAAAATTCAATCCGGACCAATGTGACATTGATGCGTATTTAGATATGATCAAACCCCTCTTAGCCCCTACACCGCGGGCTTGTTTACCAGTGACTTGCGTGTCCCGCGGGGTTATTTGGGCTCCGACAGACTCTCAAAAAATATTTGCCAAAAATCAGTTATTAGTCCTAGAATAATAAAATTACGTATGCTTATGGCACATACCTTCAGCTTTCTCCTGGAATGATTGTTGAGCCTTCGTCGGTTACCGTAGGACTTTTGAAGACCTCTGAAGTAGGGTAACGAAGTCTCCACTTTACACTTCCCGACAACCCGTAATATGATTACCACAGCCAGATACAAACACTATAAACACTATTCTACAATTTTCAAGTAGTTTGGGATCCATACTAAAAAAAAAAACACTGTGAAAGCGATGGAAATTACGAGCGCGTCTGATCATCGCACTTGCGCTAGTTCGCTCTAGGCACTCTGTCATTTATTATTCATAAAACCCCTCACACTTTATATTTCTATTACTATATCACACTTATATATATCTGGAGTCTTTCTCCATAAGTTTCCTTCAGTCGTATTAGTTTATTGTCACTGAAGTCATTCAATTTTTCAGTCAGTAATATACGTAGAGAGCCACGGATTCACTCTCACTGTTATAACATAAATTATTTGTACTCATATTCTTATATTACTAATTACTTACATTACTATTTACATTTTCTATTATATTTTCAATATTTACCCTGCTATTTTACTTACACTATGTTATTCACTGTCACTTTCAGTAAGATAAAACTATAATACACTGTTCAATCATATGAACTGAACATCCATTGCTTTCACCTGCTATTTACACATTATTTACACATTATTTCCAAATAATTCTGCTTCCACACTTGCACTGTTAGAACTGCTTCTGGCTGTGGTAATGGAAGAAGCAGGTAACACAGAGGGGAACCTGGCACTCAGCGCACTGCCAAGAGGTGCGTTTATGCTCAGGTGTGCGGCGTGTGGTATGCGCACATACCTGATACCTGCGAATCGCAGCCTTCCTTTTCCCTGTGGCAGGCATTAGCTCAAGTCTGTGCCGATCCATATACGCCCTCTGCTCAAGTCGGTCGGGAAGTATTACTGGATGGCGCCTTGGAGTTGCTGCTTGCACCCTACCATATCTTTCCAGCAGCTGCTGGACACAAGTCCTGGCGAACAACCTCAAGGAGGACTTGGGTGGCTTGACCTTCATCTTGTACAGGATGAAGGCGTTCAGCATCGTCATATCTATGAGATGCAGAAAAACTTTCCTGTACCACCTAGTATTCTTCCTGAGGCAGTCGATCTCACCAATCATCATGTCGGACTTGTCCACCAGCACCATGTTGATATTATAGTCCAACACAGCATCAGGTTTCATCACAGGTTCGCCTGTCCTACGGTCGACCTTCCCACTGTCTCTCATCTCCCCCTTATGTACAGTGGTGAGCATGTGCACGACTCTCTTGTCATGCCACCGTATTGCCAGCATCTTCTCACACTTGCGTAGGTGCACGTCTCCTCGCTGCGAGGTTCCCGCCTCTGGGAATTTGGGGAAGTTGGCACGATTACTTTTCACAGTGCCACAGGAGCCAATGCCGTGCTCAGAAAGGTATTTGGCAAGTTTCGGTGCTGTATAGTAGTTGTCTGTATACAGCACATGATTCCCACCAAAATACTTTTCTAGGAGCACTTTCACTACACGGCCTGAGAAGCCAAGGGGGTGTGTTTTATCGAGATCGACAGTGCTGGCTGAATATATGACGAAGTCAAGGATGTACCCCGTCTTACAGTCGCACAGTACAAAGAACTTAATTCCAAAGCGATGGCGGCTTGGAATGTACTGAACAAACCGAAGACGTCCTCTGAACAAAACCAAGGATTCATCAATGACAACCTTCTGAAATGGGTGGAAGAATGACATGAACTTATCCTTCATTCTGCTCAGAATCTCCCGGATCTTCCAGAGTGGGTCGGTTTGGGAAGGTACATCGTTGTCAGCAAAGTGCAGGTTTCCCATGATGTTCCGGAAGCGATCTCTGGCCATGTACTTATTGAAGGTGGGTGAGGGTAGTAAGGGGTCCATGGACCAGTATTCTTCCAACTCATGCTTCTTGGAGTGTGGCATGAGAAGCATGAGGGCAAAGAACACATACAGCTCCTGTACTCCCAGCATGGACCACTGTTGCATCTTGGCTGCACCTGTACCACTTGCAGCACATTGTGATTCATACCTGTTGGTCTCATCACATATGTGCTGCATGACTTCGTCATCTAGGAAGGCCAAAAGGTAGTCGACACACTCAGCATTTTCGTCCATAGTGAAGGCAGGCTGAACTGAGGAGCTCTCGTCGAAAACAAGATTTTCGGGGACAAAATCTGACCCTTCCGTCCACGCGAAGGCATCCAGGATTCCCTGTCGTGGCGGTGTAGGGCGGGTGGTGGTGGTGGTGGTGGAGGTTGGCTGTGAGGGAGGTTTATCTCTGTCAAGGTCACTCTCACTGACCCTAGGTTGCCGTACAGCACTAGCAGCCCTTACCCTACTAGCTACACTACTTTTCACTCTCCTAGATTTACCTCTACCTCTACGGCCTGCCTTCACTGTTGATGCTGGTGGTGACTCCGACGACGAAGACTCCGGAGATAACTCAGCCGACGATGATGACGAGATGAGTAAAGCGGGGCCTGGGGAACGGGGAGGTGAATGCACTCGTGACTCATGGCGGGCTGGGTCATGTGGGGGCATTGTTCTGGGGCTAACACGCCGCCTTTTCACTCCCTTCCCAAATTCTTGTCCTTCCTGCACTAAAGGCTCCTTTCCCTTGGAGCTAGACACTGATTCACTTATTGAAGCACTCATTGTCGCTGTTTCTGGCGCGATAACCTCACCCGGCTCATCACACGATTCACCCGAATCGTCATAGTCACTGTCCATCATTATCATGGACAAATCTGCCAGTTCTCGTGCCACGCAGAGTCACTGAGGCCTTTCCTGCTTGTCTCACCACTTTTCTTTGGAGTAGAGGTCATGGGGCCCTTTGCAATGGGCGCAGAAGCGGCAGGAATGGCGGGGCGTGAGTGCGACATGTTTTCTCTACAGCGGAGGACAAGGAACTAAATGTCGCGGCTTATCTGAGAAGGGAAGGGTTGACAATAACACTTTAGGCTGACTGCTGCTAACTTACAGGCTAATTTTTTATAGGTAGAAAATCTCGGCAATAAATAAAGAAATAGGTAGTTCCAGGTGAATGTAAATGTCAGTTAGGATTCTCCCTTCCTTTCTGATATATATTTTTATTACAGACATCGATTACAAGGCATAAATCAAAGGGGAAATTACCGTGGTAATGTAGCGAATGAATGCACGTGAGGTTTTGTCAGGTGATAATTAGCCAATTTCTGGAGTATAACACTATCACTTACCTGTTTTTTTTTTTGGTATATATTATTTGGTATAAATATAGGGCATAGGGCTTATTTCAATGGATGAAATCTGTGGAAAAATCAGGGGGAAATTTCCATAGCGCAGCGCGGCGTGGGAGGTGAGAGGAGAGGGTAATGGAGGGCAGGTAGGGAGGGGAGTCACGAAGGGGGTAAAATCGCTAAAATGTCAACAATGGATGGGAGTACAGATGAGATTTGGAGTGCTGACTAGTGTCGGACATTGGCAGTACTGATAGATGATACAAGCCACCACTTGAGAGCCCGGGATAATTCAAAATAACACAGAATCACAAAAGTGACGCCCCGCGGTATGATCCATTGTGGCCGAGCGTCATGAAAGTGACGCCCCGCGGTTAAGGGGTTAGACATGGGTTTGACTCGGATAAGGAGAAAATTGCGGTCACATTACCTAACCTGTGAAAAATTATCACCAATGTCGCACCAAAAGTAGTCCCAGAACTGTCATGGGACCAGTTCATGCAAATTGTGAAACAGGCTTTTATGCCTTGCATGAGCAGAGTTGTCGCTCTCTCACAGCTTGACGCCCTCACCTACGACGGTAACCTGGACGACACTTTCGTCCAGGCTCGGCGCCTCGTCAGCGCCTCTTATCCCGAGGCAGAAATGAATACTCGGGATACTCACACATTCATTGCTCTGCTGAGGATTCTCCCTAGCACAGTCAGGGAGCATTTCTCTATCTATGATCCCTCAAGGAACATGGATAAGGACCTGCAACTCGTCAGACGTCTCCTTGCCGCCCGTCCCACACCACAACCCCTTCACGCAGTAACAAGACTTCCCACAAATCACAACCCCCCACCAAAACCTAAGCCGCCGCCTCACCAGCCGCCTACAGAGCCGCCTACCACAGAACCCAGGGCTTACCCACAAAAGAAGCGCCCAAACCCCAGGGAACAAGGCAATCTAATTACCACAAACCCTTGGGAATTCACGGCCTGCAGTCGCACCTGCCCCCTGAGCGACATAAGGGAGCAACTCAAGGCAAGCAGGTGCAAAAATCTCCACCAAGGGCGTAAGAAAGTCTCCTCGCTTGACGCCGCCGCCCAGGAGGACGACGCGCCACCACTGCTCTACCAAGGACCGGACGATGACGAACACGACGATCTCACCCATCCTCAGCAGATGGATTTTTAGGCCCGCTCCCGCACCTCCCCATGGTGGCGGGGGCCACCTCACACAACTACAGTCCCCCAGTCTACAAAAGATTTGGCTGAACGGGGTCAAGGCAAGATTACTGGTGGATATGGGAGCAGCCAGGTCTTGCCTCTCCTCCCATTTCTACTCCCGCCACATCTCAGCATTCGGCCCACTCCTTCCCACTTCAGCCAACCTCGTAAATGCGGGGGATGGCCCCCTACCCATCCGTGGGGAAACCCGGGCCCTACAAACCAGCACTCACCAACGAGTCTCCACCAACCACCCATTCATCATATTTGATTCTTCGTGTAGTCAATATGATGGATACGTTGGGCTGGACCGCCTTCAGAAACTCCACGCGACCATCGATTGTTATCAACGTTGCCTCCACTTCAGTCCAGCCCGCCCCAACCGAGCATCAATCAACATGGAAAAAAAAAACAAAGGAAAAACAACACCACCACCCCCACACCACCCACACACACACCGCCCTACAACACTCACCCGCCCCAACCCACCTGTACATGTAACCCAACCCCAGCCTCACTCAATGCCTCACTTCATCCCCCTCCAACCCCATCTCCCATTCCACCCTTGCTACCCCCCTCTCCCTCATTCCCTGCCACTATTGCTTCCACCATTACCATTCCACCTCACCACGAAGCATGGGTGACACTCACCAGACCCTCAGGCACATCAGTCCTTTTTTCACCATCCATCCCCACCGGACCCCTATCATCCTGTTTAGTTTCCCCTACTTTCCTTCCCCCCCACACCCACCAAATCCGTATCGCAAATCTCGCCACAACACCTTTAACTCTACCTCGAGGACTCATCATTGGTGATACAGAAGAGGCAGAACCATGCTCAACACCACCCCCCAATCACCCCACTCTCCCCAACTAACCATCACATATATCCCCTTCCCAATCAAACAGCCTCCACCAACTACTCCTGGACTTTCAGGACTTATTCTCCGCCGGCCCGACCGATCTTGGCCACACCACCTATCTCAGCCACGAGATTCACACTACCAGACCTCCCATTCGCCAACCATCACGCCGAAAAATACCCAAACAGTGGGCAGAAGAAGACCGGCAGGTCCAGGAAATGCTCGATGCCAGTGTCATCTCAAACTCCACTAGCCCATGGTCCTCACCTGTAGTACTCGTGCGAAAATAGGACGGAACCATGCGTTTCTGCATCGATTACTGCAGAGTGAACAACGTTACAATCAAAGACGCTACAGCACTACCCAGGATCGACGACTCTCTAGACTCCCTCCACAGATCGACATGGTTCTCTACCCTAGACCTGCAATCAGGCTACTGGCAGGTTCCAGTCCACCCCGATGACAAACACAAAACCGCCTTCTCAACATCAAACGGGAAGCACTATGAATTTAACGTCCTTCCCTTCGGACTCTGCAATGCCCCCGCCACGTTCTCCCGCCTCATGGAATCTGTTCTGAGCGGACTCACCTGGGAAACCTGTTTGGCTTACCTCGATGACGTCATCGTTTTCAGCCACACCTGGGCCGACCACCTCCACCGTCTTAAACAGGTATTCCAGCGTATACGCCAGGCCGGGCTCAAGCTAAAACCCAGAAAATGTGTTTTAGCTGAACGATCAGTCTCCTTCCTCGGACACCTGATTAATGCAGAGGGCATCTCTCCCGACCCCGACAAGCTACGTGCAATCGCCGACATTCCCCCACCCCGCGATGTGCACGAAACCAGAGCCTTCCTAGGGTTAACCTCCTATTACCGGCGTTTCGTGAAAGGTTTTGCGGACATCGCCAAACCCTTGCACGACCTTACCAAGAAAGGAGAACCTTTCATCTGGACAGAACCCAGAAACAATGCATTCACCACCCTCAAAGCCAAACTGACCTCCGCCCCTGTCGTCGCCTTCACAGACTACAACCTGCCCTTCCGTCTGTATACCGACGTCTCACTCCTCGCCATAGGGGCGGTCCTTGCCCAAGTCCAAGACGGCCGCGAGCACATCATCGCCTGTGCCAGCCGCACCTTAAACCCTGCGGAAAGAAATTACGTGGCCACCAAACGTGAATGCCTAGGAATTATCTGGTCACTCGATTACTTCTGCTCGTACATCTCAGGCATCCATGTGATCATCATTACTGATCACCAATCCCTACAGTGGTTGCGCCAATCTAACACCACCAACGCACAACTCATACGATGGCGAGAAACTCTCGAGGAATACGACTTTGAAATATCGTACCGTCCAGGCAAGCTCCACACAAACGCCGACGCCCTATCCCGATTACCCATCAATGCCATCTCAGCAGAACCGGACCTTATCCAAATGTGGCAAGATAAGCAAAGCCCTACCTGGATCCCGCCAAACATTTTCAACAAACTTCACCTGCACGGCGAACACCTGTTCAACCCCAACGGCCACATCGTCCTAAGCCCCACCACCGCCCACGACACCATGCTGCACCTTCACGCCAACAATGGCATTCACCTGGGCACTAAGAAACTCATCCAAGTGTTCAGTGACATGTATTGGACACCAAACCCCTCCACCATCGCCAAGGACATTATACAATCCTGCTGCGCTTGTGCTTTAGGGAAAGACATCACCCGCACCCCAGGCCCCTCAGGAAAACTAACAGCAACAAAACCCTGGCAACTACTTTCCCTCGATGTCGTCGGACCCCTCACGCCCAAAACAGGATATAAATACATAATCACCTTCGTAGACGTCTATTCCAAATTCATAATAGCATGCCCCGCAAAAGAGCACAGTGCAGTATCCGTCGCAGATGCTTTAACTCGCCACGTATTCCCATATTTTGGCATTCCCCAGGCCTTGCACTCTGACAATGCACCAGAATTCACAGGAAGAGTCTGGCAAGAATTAGCAAAAATATTCGGGTTCCACATCTCCCACTCATCCCCCTACTGGCCCCAAGGCAACAGCATCTGTGAAAGAAGTCATCGCTCCCTCCTCAATCAGGTCCGCACTCGCATCATGCAAACAGGAAATGAAGATTGGCTTGCCCATGTCAAAACTGTACAATGGGGCCTAAACACATGCCCACGAGAAGACGGCATAACACCACACGAGCGAGTATTCGGGGAAACCCCGCTTCTCCTACCCCTCCGCCACCACCTCCAGCCACCCACCCTGCCCTCCACTACAGACCATCTCCACCACCTCAAACGCCACCTCCACCACCTGCAAACACAACAGGACCTTACGCCCGACACCAACCACACCAACCCCTACAAACCTGGCCAATCCGTTGTCGTGGCACAACTCCCTACCCCAAATAAGATCTCAGCCCAATTCATCGGCCCCTTCACCATAACCTGAGTCCCCAACCCCTAAAAAGTAATCATAAATCAGCAAGGCCAACAACGCACGTATCGGAATCGCCACGTGCGACCCTTCCACCCACCCAACAATGACCACCCCCACACCCGCGCGCCCCGCACCTCTTCCGCACACCTGGCCACACAGACATTTCCGAGAATTCCCCCCCAAACTCCTACTACTACTACTTCTCACCCCCACCCAGCACCTCACCTACAACCACACCACCCCCCATCACACCTGATCCCGACTCACCACATCCACCGCCCCCATCACCACCCCCGCCCAGCATCACCACCCACTCACCGCCTCCCACACCTCTCTCTACATCCCAACCCCCTACCACCTCCCACACCACGTCGCCCCCACCACCTGCCTCACCACCGCCGCCTCAAGCCGCCACCTCCTCACACCGCACTTCTCAACCCCCTGCCACCTGCACCCGCACCGCTCCCCTACCTACCCCATCAAACACTCTCCCCCTTCCCCGCGACCATGCCCACTATACGCGCCACACCGCACTGCCACCCGCCTCACCTCCCAACAGCCGCACACCCTCACCACCACCACGTGCACAACCACCCTCACCACCCACACTCACACTCACCACCACCACTACCAGATCTGGTCACCTCTCATGCCCACCATCTAGATACACCCCAACACCACCCCCCAGTGCATGCCCAGCCCGCCAACCACCACCACAAACCCCCCCTCCCCCAAACACCTCCCCCATCACCTTCCCTCTCCACCAAGCACGATGGAAAACCCCCAAATCCCAATTCCCTAAAGTGCAATGCTCCTCCCACAGACCCATTCCCCATAAAAACACCTACCCCCATCACTCTCCAGCATACAGCTACTGTCCTTACACCAGGCAACAACCACCATGATGAGGATCACCCGAATCCAATGGCTACCTTACGACCAGCCACCCATCAAGATCCGACAGACACCCCAGCTTCTCTGCCTCCTATGCCAGACAAACCGCCCATCCTCCATCCGTCTCTCTTTCAACCCCACCCGAGAGCCAAGCACTATAACCCACCACTGGACAAACCTCCTGCAACACCTCACCCCGGCCCACAAGACGTTCACCTCCACCACCTACCACATGCAGTCACGAGGTCGTAACTTTTTCAACGACGATGGTGGTAAAATGCCCGCCGCCGGACCCCCCACCCCACCACCCCCCACCCCACCACCGGGCCACCACCACCCAACCACCCCAGGACAATGGGGGGGCTAATGACCCAGGGCAAGAGGGTCACCCACCCACCACTGACCTGTGCCCCTTTTCCCAGCAACTGCCCCGACACCAGGTGAACCAGGATCAGAAACAACCTCTCAGGCGGGACAACCATCGACAGCAGTGGGGTGGGACTGAACAAGAGTCAGTCCCTAGTAACGTTTTGGCGACGGCCATAGTTACACCCCTCAAGGGCAGGAGGCCCTTCAGTGAGCCACGAGGTGTCCCTACCTCTGCCATGTCCAGGGCAAGAGGCCTTACAGTGTGCCACGAGGAAGCAATACCCTCTGCCACAACTAGGGCAGGAGGCCCTTCAGTGTGCCACGAGGCTCCAGCACTCTCCGCCACGTCTAGGGCAGGAAGCCCTTCAGTGAGCCACGAGGTGTCCGTGTCCTCTGCCACGTCTAGGGCAAGAAGCCCTTTGGTGCACCACGAGGGGCCAGTACCCTCTGCCACATCCCGGGCAGGAGGCCCTACAGTGTGCCACGAGGGAGCAATACCCTCTGCCACATCCAGGGCAGGAGGCCCTACAGTGTGCCACGAGGAGCCAGTACCCTCCGCCACATCCAGGGCAGGAGGCCCTACAGTGCGCCACGAGGGGTCTATACCCTCTGCCACACCCCGGGCAAGAGACCCTTTAGTGCGCCACAAGGTTCCAGTATCCTCTACCACTCCAAGGGCAGGAGGCCCTAGTAGAAAGTGAAAAGTGGGTCCCAGGGTAAAGCAACCTGGAGCCACGGCTGTGACAGAGACAGGAGAGTCGCCTCTGTGCTTCCCTCCCTGTATATAGGAGAGGACACGGTCTCCGTGTGCACTCCACCTTCCGCATTCCCCTGTGGGAATAGCTTGACACCACCCGGGAGAGTTGCCCCGAAGGTGTCACCAGAGTGGAGGCAAAGTCCGAGACCGGACCTGCCTCCCACTCCTGGGAGATCTCTGTCTTCCTCAGGCACCAGCAGGAGACGAGGCCGCAGCCCAACCCTGATGGCGCATCCCCTGGCAGACCACCGCAGCCCCAGGACCCCCAGGCGAGCCCAGCAGACTACAGGCGAGGGTAACTCTGACCCCCTCATCCCGCAGAGCCACCGACGCCAGACCCGCCTCCTCCAACTGTTTGGCCCAAGCCCCGAGGGCCACCTCTCAGGTCGAGGCCCCCAGACAGGCGGGCCTCCCTGCACCCCACCGACGAGACCCTGAGGTAAGGGTCTACCTTCAGGTCAAGTTCCCCAGACAGGAGGGCCTCCCAGCAACTCACCGACGGACCGGACCCGGGCAGTGACTCCCCTGCGGGTAGTGTGTTGCTCGCCACAGGCAGAGTCCCCCTGAGGTCCTCCCCCTCAAACAGAATGACAGAGTGAATTAACCCAGGAAACACGGGTAAATCAGTGACGCCCCTTAGACCTAAGTAAACCCGAGAAAGAGGAACAATGAACAGTGACAGTGACAGAGTGTGATCCATATGAAACCAGCGGCTAATGTTATTTGACCCAACAAACTCACATGTCCCTTAAAGGAAAGTAATTCATTAATAATAAGTAAAGTACTATCACCCTCCCAGAATAAAGGAACTTCCCCTAAGTGTGAATGACAATCAGGGTGCGCGGGGGAACCAAAACCTGTGAAGAGTGTCGCCGCGGCTAGTTAACCGAGTCGAGTGTCATGATCCGCACCCTGACTTCCTTATAGTAATATTCCTCACTCAGACTCTTAATCTTGTGTATTTCCCTTGCTACTGTGAATATAGATATTTTGGGTTTAAATGAAAGACGGTCATCCACACTTATAGAATTAAAGCCATTGTTATATGTGTATCATATCGTGTGTTGAGTGCAGTTGCATCTCGTGTCATCCCAACCTAACTCTGTGTCCCCGTATCCTATATCCTAAATATCACTCTGTATCATTTTATAACGGTTTTAGAATTAAGGCAATAGATGTGTTAAGGTATACTGCCTAGTTTTTATGTCCTGTTCCTTTGTGGGTGCTTTACTTCCGGTCCGGAAAGAGGACCCCCCTCAGTCGCTAGTGTTTTTAGAGCGAGGAGTCGACCTAAAAACACTCAGCATAACATATAGCATACTGCACAATAAAAGTCAGTCCTAATCTCATGGCAAACATTATAATTATCTATGTCAAAAGTTAAGGGATCATCATGGATTCAATAACTGCAGCCTTTCTTAAGCAATGTCGAACACACTTGAAAAATCATTTTATTGTGGGTATGGTCATAATAATTATGCAAACTTACTGCAGTTGTTCTTTATGAGTTATCTATTATAAAGTCATATGCTACTGCAAAACCTTTTGCCGCTTGTTCGTTAAAAATGTAAATAGTTTCCCCGATTATTGCCCTGTCAAACCTACGTAATATGCCACCACTTCCAACTGTCAGCATTTATCAGACTTCTGGCACTGTCGTTAAATGACAGTTCCTGTATATGTTAACCTCAACACACAGATTGTAGTAGCATTCTGAGATACAAGTGGAATCCATTACTCAGTGTCATTACCATTATAAAGAGCTTGTTTTAGCTCATTCACATTGCAAACCTACGCTTTTAACAAATACGCTGGTGTCACATCTGTATTACACTTGTGCCGCATTTACTTAGTCACGTCTCCCCCCCCAACATCCCACCCCCCAACACCACCACCCCCACACTTGCGTCAGACATCTCCCAACGACTCTCCCTCTTACCAGTAAATGATTCGGAGAAACTGAGTCGAGCTGCACGGGATTCACACCAAGGAAAAAAAGGACTGACAACGCTGACTGTACCAGCTATAAGTGCCGGCGATAGTACAGTGGCTGTACCGCGGTGTTGCCTGGGACTGACTCTGGATCAGTCCCACCCCGAACCTGGTGAAGGCTGCCCCGCTCACAGGGTCGTTGTCTCTTCCCGCTTACTTGGTGTTGGGACAGTTGCGGGGAAGAGGGACTCAGGACAGGAATGTCCCGGTGACCCTCTTGTTCCAGGTCAATAACCCCGCCGTGGTGTCCTCCTGGGGTGGCGGTGTGGTGGTGGCTTGGTGGTGGGGTGGGGGGTGGCAGGGTGGGTGGTCCGGCGGCGGCGGGTATTTTACCACCCTCCGTGGTGAAAAAGTCACGGCCCCGTGACTGGAGGTGGTATGTTGTGGTGGCAGATGTCTGGTGGGCCGGGGTGAGGTGCCGTAGGAAGTTGGTCCAGTGGAGGGTGGTGGGGTTTGGCTCTTGGTGGGGACTGAGAGTGAGCCGGAGGGAGGATGGGCGGTCGGTCCGTCCGTCTTAGGATGCGGAGGAGCTGGTGTGTTGCCCTGAGCCTGACCTGTGGGTGGTCGCGGGGTTGCCAGTGGATCCTCTCGATGTTCATCTCGGGTGGTGGTGCTTGGTGTGGAGGCAGGAGCTTGATGCTGGCGAGTGAGGGGAGTTTGGGGCTTTTATAGGGGACGGGTTGGTGGGAGGAGTGTTGTACTTTGGGGAACTGGGATTTGGGGAGATTCCATTTTACCTGTTGGAGAGAGAGGGTGATGAAGGGGTGTCTGGGGTGTGGGTGGTTTGTGGTGGTGAATGGTGGGTCGTGTGGGAGGCGGGCGGTGGTGTTGGTGTGTATCTGGAGGGTGGGCATGAAAGGCGTCTCGATCTGGTGGTGGTGGTGGTGAGGGTGGGTGTCGGTGGTGAAAGTGGTTGGCCACGTGGTGGTGAGGGAGCGTGGTCGGGGGTGGGTGGGGTAGTGGGTGGGGGTGTGGTGTGTCGTGTGTAGTGAGAATGGTCGTGGGGTAAGGGGGGTGTGGGTGGATGGGTGGTGCGTGTGTGTGGTGGAGTGGTTGCACGTGGTGGGCTGTGGGGTGGTGTGTGGACTGATGGGAGGGGGGTCCGTGGTGGGTTGTGGTGGTGTGGCAGTCGGGTGGGGTTTGACTTAGTAGGGGGGCCAGAGGTTGGGTTGTGGGCGGCAGGGGCGGCGATGCAGGATCTTGTGGTGGAGATAGTGGCACGGAGGTAGGGTGGTCATGGGGGGGAGTGTGGGGTTGGAGGTCGGTGTCGGCGAGAAGGGGTGGTGTGTTGCGGGTGGGTGTGGTGGGAGGTGGCGTGCTCGTGGGTGAGGTGGAGGGCGGGGGTGAGAAGGAGTAAGAGTAGGAGTCTGGGGGGTAATTCTCAGAGGACGCCGAGGGGACAGGTGTGCAGAGAGAGATACGGGGCGCGCGGGGGTGAGCGTGGTCATTGTTGGAGGGGTGGAAGGGGCGCAAGTGGCAGTTACGATACGTGTGCGGTTGTCCCTGGTGATCAATGATAACTTGGTAAGGGTTATGGACTCTGATGATTTTGAAAGGACCATCGAATCAGGGGGAGGTCTTGGTGGGGGTGGGTAGATGCGCCACAACAACGGAATCTCTTGGTTTGCAGGGGTTGGAGGGGTTAGTGTCAGGTGTTAGAGCTTGTTGGGCTTGGAGGTGGTGGAGGAGTCGTATGAGGTGATGAAGGGGGTCAGTGGTGGAGGGAGGGGTGGGAGGGTGGAGGTGGTGGAGGAGGGGTAGGAGGAGTGGGGTTTCCCCGAATACTCGCTCGTGGGGGGTTATGCCTTCATCTCATGGGCAGGTGTTGAGGCCCCATTGAACAATTCTGACATGGGCGGGCCAATCGTCATTCCCCGTTTGCAGGATTCTCATCCTGACTTGATTCAGGAGGGACCAATGATTTCTCTCGCATACGCTGTTCCCCTGTGGCCAGTATGGGATGAGTGGGAGATGCGGTAGCCAAATATTTTCACAAGTTCTTCCTGTATTTTTCCCGTGAACTCTGGGGCATTATCTGAGTGTAGGGCTTGGGGAATGAATGCCAAAATAAGGGAAGACTTGGCGGATCAGGGCGTCGGCGACTGCTACGGCGTTGTGGTCTTTGGCGGGACAAGCGATGATGAACTTTGAGTAAACATCTACGAATGTGATAATGTATTTGTATCCTGCTTTTGGTGTAAGGGGGCCGACGAAGTTGAGACAAAGTAGCTGCCATGGTTTTTGTGCAGTTAGTTTGCTTGAAGGGCCGGGTGTGCGAGTGATGTCTTTACCCAAGGCACAGGCGTGGCATGCTTGGATGATGTTTTTAGCAATGGTGGATGGGTTAGCTGTCCAATACATATCGGTGAAAACTTGTAAAAGTTTTTTGGTGCCGAGGTGGATGCCGTTGTTGGCGTGCAGGTATAGCATAGCGTCATGTGCCGTGGCAGGATCGAGGACGATGTGGCCGTTTGAATCGAACAGGTGATCGCTGTGGAGGTGGAGCTTGGCGAATGTGTGTGGCGGGATCCAGGTAGGGGGTTGTTTATCTCTCCACATTTGGATTAGGTTTGGTTTTGGGCAGATGGCGTTGATGGGTAGGCGGGAATGGGCGTCGGCGTTAGTGTGCAACTTGCCAGGCCGGTATGATATTTCAAAGTCGAACTCTTTGAGTGCTTCCCGCCATCGGATGAGTTGGGCATTGTTGGTATTGGATTGGCGTAGCCATTGCAGTGATTGGTGGTCCGTGATGATGACTACGTGGGTGCCAGACATATATGAACGGAAGTATTCTAGAACCCAGATGATACCGAGGCACTTGTGTTTGGTGGCCGCGTAATTCTGTTCAGCTTGATTTAGAGTGCGGCTGGCACAGGCGATGATGTGTTTGCGGCCGTGTTGTACTTGAGTGAGGACAGTCCCTATGGCTATGAGGGAAACGTTGGTGTACAGACGAAAGGGGAGGTTGTAGTCTGTGAAAGCAATGATGGGGGCTGAAATTAGCTTGAATTTGAGGGTGTTGAATGCGATCTTTCTAGGCTCTGTCCATACAAATGGTTTCCCCTTTTTTGTAAGACCATGGAGTGGTTTGGCGATGTCGGCAAACCCCTTAACAAAACGTCTGTAATATGAAGTTAGGCCTAGGAAGGCCCTGGTTTCGTGCACGTCTCGTGGTAGAGGGATGTCAGCAATCGCACGTAGTTTATCGGGGTCAGGTGAGATGCCCTCGACTCCGATCACGTGTCCTAAGGAGGAGACGGATTGCTCGGCTAGGACGCATTTTGTTGGTTTGAGTTTAAGGCCAGCCTGGTGTATGCCAGGAACACCTGTTTGGGGTGATGAAGGTGGTTAGCCCAGGTGTGACTGAAGACTATGACATCATGTATATAGGCCATGCAGATTTCCCAGGTCAGGCCACTCAGGACGGATTCCATGAGACGGGAGAACGTGCTGGGCCATTACAGAGTCCAAAGGGGAGGACGTTAAACTCATAGTGTTTCCCGTTTGAGGTTGAGGAGATGGTTTTTTGTTTGTCGTCTGGGTGAACGGGGACCTGCCAGTATCCCGATTGCAGGTCTAGGGTGGAGAACCATGTGGAGTGGTTGCTCCTTCCCCATCACATACGGTGGCCGTGAATGTGGTGTTACTCCCGTAGGAGGAAAAGGCCGGAGAGGGGTGCACAGGGGCCGTGCCCTCTCCGGTACGTACAGAGGCCGTAGCCATGGGTCTGTCTACCCTGGTACGTACAATGGCCGTAGCCGTGGGCCTGCCTGCCCTTCGGGAAGTAACTGGAGGGCGTACGGTGGCCGCTCCTTCCCCATCACGTACGGTGGTGAACGCGGTGTTACATCCATAGTAGGAGGAGGTAGTGGATGAGAGGCATACGGTGGCCGCTCCCTCCCCGTCAAGTACGGTGGCCGTGAACGCGGTTCCACTACTTCTGTCTCTGCCAGTCGGGGTGTGTTCAATAACTAACGCCCCGAGGCCGTCCCCGGAGGTGGCTGTGACCGAAGGGCGTACGGTGGCAGCTCCTTCCCCCTCACATACGGTGGCTGTGATGGCGGTGTCACAGGGGGCAAACAACTGAAGGGCGAACAGTGACCGCTCCTTCCCCGGCACATACAGTGGCCGTACCGCGGTGTTGCCTGGGACTGACTCTGGATCAGTCCCACCCCGAACCTGGTGAAGGCTGCCCCGCTCGCAGGGTCATTGTCTCTTCCCTCTTACTTGGTGTTGGGACAGATGCGGAGAAGAGGGACTCAGGACAGGAGTGTCCCGGTGACCCTCTTGTTCCGAGTCAATAACCCCGCCGTGGTGTCCTCCAGTGGTGGTGGTGTGGTGGTGGCTTGGTGGTGGGGTGGGGGGTGGTGGGGTGGGTGGTCCGGCGGCGGCGGGTATTTTACCGGGGTAAGGGGGGTGTGGGTGGATGGGCGGTGTGTACGCATGGTGGAGCGATTGCATGTGGTGGGCTGGAGAGTGGTGCAGTGGGTGGGGTGGTGTGTGGACTGATGGGAGGGGGGTCCATGGTGGGTTGTGGTGGTGTGGCAGTGTTGGGTGGGGGTTGACTTTGTTGGGGGGCCAGAGCTTGGGTTGTGGGCGGCGGGGACAGTGATGCAGGATCTTGTGGTGGAGATAGTGGTACGGAGGTAGGGTGGTCATGGGGGGGAGTGTGGGGTTGGGGGTCAGTGTCGGTGAGAAGGGGTGGTGTGTTGGGGGTGGGTGTGGTGGGAGGCAGAGTGCTCGTGGGTGAGGTGGAGGGTAGGGGTAAGAAGGAGTAAGAGTAGGAGTCTGGAGGGTAATTCTCAGAAGACGCCGAGGGGACAGGCGTGCGGAGAGAGGTGCGGGGTGCGCAGGTGTGAGCGTGGTCATTGTTAGAGGGGTGGAAGGGACGCATGTGGCAGTTATGATACGTGCGCGGGTGTGCCTGGTGATCAATGATAACTTGGTAAGGGTTAGGGACTCCGATAATTTTGAAAGGGCCATCGAATCAGGGGGAGGTCTTGGTGGGGGTGGGTATATGCGCCACGACAAAGGAATCTCCTGGTTTGGAGGGGTTAGTGTCTGGTGTTAGATCTTGTTGGGCTTGGAGGTGGTGGAGGCGTCGTTTGAGGTGGTGAAGGGGGTCAGTGGTCGAGGGAGGGGTGGGAGGATGGAGGTGGTGGAGGAGTAGGAGGAGCGGGGTTTCCCCGAATACTCGCTCGTGGGGGGTTATGCCGTCATCTCGTGGGCAGGTGTTGAGGCCCTATTGAACAATTCGGACATGGGCGGGCCAATCGTCATTCCCCATTTGCAGGATTCTCGTCCTGACTTGATTCAGGAGGGACCGATGATTTCTCTCGCATACGCTGTTCCCCTGTGGCCAGTACGGGGATGAGTGGGAGATGCGGTAGCCAAGTATTTTCGCAAGTTCTTCCCGTATTTTTCCTGTGAACTCTGGGGCATTATCCAAGTGTAGGGCTTGGGGAATGAATGCCAAAATAAGGGAAGACATGGCGGGTCAGAGCGTCAGTGACTGCGACGGCATTGTAGTCTTTGGTGGGACAAGCGATGACGAACTTTGAGTAAACATCTACGAATGTGATAATGTATTTGTATCTTGCTTTAGGTGTGAGGGGGCCGACGACGTAGAGAGAAAGCAGCTGCCATGGTTTTTGTGCAGTTAGTTTGCCTGAAGGGCCGGGTGTGCAAGTGATGTCTTTACCCAAGGCACAGGCGTGGCATGTTTGGATGATGTTTTTAGCAATGGTGGATGGGTTAGCTGTCCAATACATGTCGGTGAAAACTTGTAAAAGTTTCTTGGTGCCGAGGTGGATGCTGTTGTTGGCGTGCATGTGTAGCATAGCGTCATGTGCCGTGGCAGGGTCGAGGACGATGTGGCCGTTTAAATCGAACAGGTGATCGCCGTGGAGGTGGAGATCAGCGTATGTGCGTGGCGAGATCCAGGTAGGGTGTTGTTTATCTCTCCACATTTGAATTAGGTCTGGTTTTGGGCAGATGGCGTTGATGGGTAGGCGGGAAAGGGCGTCAGCGTTAGTGTGCAACTTGCCTGGCCGGTATGATATTTCAAAGTCGAACTCTTCCAGTGCTTCCCGCTATCGGATGAGTTGGGCATTGTTGGTATTGGATTGGCGTAGCCATTGCAGTGATTGGTGGTCCGTGATGATGACTACGTGGGTGCCGGAGATATATGAACGGAAGTATTCTAGAGCCCAGATGATACCGAGGCACTCACGTTTGGTGGCCGTGTAATTCCGTTCAGCTTGATTTAGAGTGCGGCTGGCACAGGCAATGATGTGTTAGCGGCCGTGTTGTACTTGAGCGAGGACAGCCCCTATGGCTATGAGGGAAGCGTCGTTGTACAGACGAAAGGGGAAGTTGTAGTCTGGGAAAGAAACGATGGGGGCTGAAATTAGCTTGGATTTGAGGGTGTTGAATGCGGTCTTTCTAGGCTCTGTCCATACGAATGGTTCGCCCTTTTTTGTAAGGTCATGGAATGGTTTGGCGATGTCGGCATACCCCTTAACAAAAAGTCTGTAATATGAAGTTAGGCCTAGGAAGGCCCTGGTTTCGTGCACATATCATGGTAGAGGGATGTCAGCAATCGCACATAGTTTGTCGGGGTCAGGTGAGATGCCCTCGGCTCCGATCACGTGTCCTGAGAAGGAGACGGATCGCTCGGCTAGGACGCATTTTGTTGGTTTGAGTTTAAGGCCAGCCTGGCGTATGTGTAGGAACACCTGTTTGAGGCGGTGGAGGTGGTCGGCCCTGGTGTGACTGAAGACTATGACGTCATCTAGATAAGCCAGGCAGATTTCCCAGGTCGAGCCGCTCAGGACGGATTCCATGAGGCGGGAGATGTGGTTGGGGCATTGCAGAGTCTGAAGGGGAGGACGTTAAACTCATAGTGTTTCCCTTTTGAGGCTGAGAAGGCGGTCTTTTGTTTGTCGTCTGGGTGAACGGGGACCTGCCAGTATCCCGATTGCAGGTCTAGGGTGGAGAACAATGTGGAGCCGTGTAGGGAGTCGAGGGAGTCATCGATTCTGGGTAGGGGTGTGGCGTCTTTGATGGTGACATCATTTACTCTGCGGTAATCAATGCAGAATCGCATGGTTACGTCTTTTTTTCTCACGAGTATGACGGGGGAGGACCACGGGGTGGTGGAGTTGGAGATGACACCGGCATTGATCATGTCCTGGACCTGCCGGTCTTCTTCTGCACGCTGCTTAGGGTTTTTGCGGCGTGATGGTTGGCAAATGGGTGGTCCAGTCGTGTGTATCTAGTGACTGAGATAGGTGGTGTGGCCGAGGTCTGTCTGGCCAGATGAAAAGAGGTCCTGAAAGTCCAGGAGTAATTGTTGGAGGCTGTTGGTTTGGGGTGCAGAGGTAGGTCAGGAAGGGTGGGGTGGTTAGAAGGTGGTGCTTGGCATGGCTCGGCTTCTTCCGTGTCGCCAATGATGAGTCCTCTTGGTAGGGTCAGTGGTGTTGCAGCGAGGTTAGTGATACGGATTGCTCGGGCAAGGGGGGGGGGAGAAAGGTGGGGGATACTAAACAGGATGAGAGGGGTCCGGCAGGTAAGGAGGGGGAGAAAATGACAGAGCTACCGGAGGGTCTGTTTAGTTCAACCCAAGCTTCGTGGTGGGGCGGGATGGTGACAGTGGAGGCGATAGTGGTGGGGAAAGATGGAGAGGGGGCCGGTATAGGTGGGGAGGATGATGATGATGGAGAGTGGGGAAGTGAGGTGTTGGGTGAGGTTGGGGTGGGGTTGCATGTACAGAGGGGTTGGGGGAGGTGAGTGTCAGGTGTGTGTGTGTGTGTGTGGGGGGGGGGGTGGTGGTGGTGTTGTATTTTTTTTTTTTGTGATTGATGATTGGTGGGGGGGGCTGGACTGAAGTGGAGGTGGCGTTGATGACAGTCGATCGTGGTGTGAAGTTTTTGCAAGAGGTCCAGCCCTAGGTACCCATCATATTGACGGCATGTGGAGTCGAATATGATGAAAGGGTGATTGGTGGATACTTGTTGGTGGGTTTCGGTCCGAAGGGCCCAGGTTTCCCCATGGATGGGCAGGGGGCTATCCCCCGCGTCTACGAGGTTGGCTGAGGTGGGGAGTAGGGGGCCGAAAGCGGAAGTGTGGCGGGAGTAGAAGTGAGAGTACAGGCATGACCTTGTGCTCCTGTGTCCACCAGTAGTCTAGCCTTGACCCCATTCAGGCGAATTTTGTCGTAGACTGGGGGTCTGTACTTATGTGAAGTGGCCCCTGCCACCGTGGGAAGGTGCGGGGGCGGACCTAAAAATCCATCTGCTGAGCGTTGATGTGTTCGTCGTGTTCCTCGTCGTCTGGTCCTGGGTAGACTTGGGGCGGGGCGTCGTCTTCTTGGGCGTCGTCCTCCAGGGAGAATACTTTTCTATGCCCCTGTGTGAGGGTCCTGTGTCTGCTTGCCTTGAGTTGTTCTCTAATGTCGTGCAGGGGGCAGTTGGGATTGCAGGCCGTCAATTCCCAGGGATTAATTGAGATGAGGTTGCCCTGGTCCCTGGGGTTGGGGCATTTTTTGTGGGTGGGCCCTGGGAATAGTAGGAGACAGCTCCGTGGTGGGTTGGTGGGACAGTGGGTTTATTTTCGGTGGCGGGGTCTTGGTTGTAGGGAATTTACTCACCACGTGGATAGGTTGTGGGATGGGACGGGCAGCAAGGAGGCGTCGGATGAGTTGTAGGTCCTGATCCATGTTCCCCGAGGGGTCATAGATGGTGAAGTGCTCCCTGACTGTGCTAGGGAGAATTCTCAGCAGGGCGTTGAGAGTGTGTAGATCCCGAGTGTTTGTGGTTGCGTCAGGATAAGCGGCGCTGACGAGGCGCCGTGCCTGGACGAAAGTGTCGTCTAGGTTACCGTCGTAGGTGAGGGCATCGAGTTGAGAGAGAGCGACAACTCTGCCCATGGAAGGCATGACAGCTTGCTTCACGATGTGTGCGAATTAGTCCCATGTTAATTCTGGGACAACTTTTGTTGCGACAGTGGCGATTATTTTGCCCAGGTTGGGTAAGGTCACGGCTATCCTTTCTCTGTCAGAGTCGAACCCGATGTCTAGGAGACGTTTGACCATATCCAAGTATACATCAATGTCATATTGCTCCGGGTTGAATTTTGGCAATTGGATGTGAGGTTTGACTGCCATTGTGCAAGTTTCCTTTATTGTTCCTCCGTGCTTTAATCGGGTCCAGAACCACCGCTGGCCACCAGTGTTATGCTTGGTGTGTTTAGTCCGACCTCTCATCCTAAGAACACCAGCGACTGAGCGGGGTCCTCTTTCCGGACCGAAGTAAAGCACCCACAAAGGAACAGGACATAAAAACCAGGCAGTACACCTTAGCACATCTATTGTCTTAATTCCTACACCGTTACAATATAAAAGAGAGAGATACTGGATATGCTTTGGACAGGGACACAGAGTTAGCCTTTAATACAAATGTTCACAGTTACACTCAGGACATAGTACTCTTCATTTATACATGGATAATGGGTTCTAATATCGCGATACCCGTATACTGTTTATAGGCAGAATTGGTATTTTATTTCTTAAGTCCGATGCACTAGGGGAGGACAGGGCCAAGGGTTACGGGAGTGAATATTACTATAAGTGTGTAGGGTGTGGGTCACGACACTCGAGCAAGTCACTTAGTCGCAGTAGCACTTATTGACAGGTCTTTGATTTTTCCCGCGCACCACTGATCTTGGCCCACGGTTTCTATAAGTTCTCCTGTATATAGTTGTTGGTATTTTCTATTTTGCCAGACATCGGGTCTCAGTATACTATTGGTAACTTAGTCACTTATATTATTCGGGCCTTCACTTCGTCACTTGTCACTATACATTCCCATCTCGACTGTTCACGACACAAGAGTTGTTGAGGTCACTATATACCCATATTTCCTGGTCATAATCTGCTGCAGTGCCCCGGGGGTGAGGGAGAGGCCCTATGGGGAGCCTTCCTGCAAGGGGCAATGCACTCCCGGCAGGGGCGTCACTGCCCGGGTCATAGTCATCGGTGGTGTACAGGGAGGCCCTCCTGTCTGGGGGCCTCGACCTGGAAGGAGGCCCTCGTACTGGAGCCTCGTCGGTGGGGTGCAGGGAGGCCCTCCGGTCTGGGGGCTTCGACCTGAGTGGTGGGCCAAACAGCTGCAGGAGGCAGGCCTGTCGCCTCTGGCTCCGGGGAGAGGGAAAGCCTGGGTTGCCTGGGCCTGGGGGCTGCTGGTCAGGCCTGGGGGTCCGGGGGCTGCGGCCACTTGCAGGGGGAAGCACTGTCAGGGGTGAACTGCGGCGCCGCCTCCATCGGGTGTCCGTCAGGGGCAGGGGTCTCCCAGGGGTAGGTGGTAGGGCTTGGATCGGGCCACGCCACCACTCCGGCAGCACCTCTGGGGAACCACTCCTGTAGGGAGACAAAGGGCGTCCCACGCAGCCGAGAGGGAAAAGGTTGGCCGCGCAAGGGACCTCCTGCTTCAGGAGGGCCTTCGGAATCACGAACGAAGGGCGTACAGTGGCTGCTCCTTCCCCATCACGTATGGCGGACGTGAACACAGTTTCGTGACTCCTAGGGCTTGCAGCTGAAGGGCGTACGGTGGCCGCTCCTTCCCCCGCACATACAGTGACCGTGCTGGCGGTGCTGCTCCCAAAGGAGGAAAAGGCAGGAGAGGGATGCACGGAGGCCGTGCCCTCTCCGGTACATGCAGAGGCCGTAGCCGTGGGTCTGTCTACCCTGGCACGTACAATGGCCGTAGCCGTGGGCCTGCCTGCCCTTCCGGAAGTAACTGAAGGGCGTACGGTGGCCGCTCCTTCCCAGTCACGTACTGTGGCCGTGATGGCGGTGTCACAGGGGGCAAACAACTGAAGGGCGTACAGTGACCGCTCCTTCCCCGGCATGTATGGTGGCCGTACCGTGGTGTTGCCTGGGACTGACTCTGGATCAGTCCCACCCCGAACCTGGTGAAGGCTGCCCCGCTCGCAGGGTCGTTGTCTCTTCCCGCTGACTTGGTGTTGGGACAGTTGCGGGGAAGAGGGACTCAGGACAGGAGTGTCCCGGTGACCCTCTTGTTCCGGGTCAATAACCCCGCCGTGGTGTCCTCCTGGGGTGGCGGTGTGATGGTGGCTTGGTGGTGGGGTGGGGGGTGGCGGGATGGGTGGTCCAGCGGAGGCGGGTATTTTTACTATAACTCTGTTCTGACCTGCCGCGAGTCACTCCCCCCCCCCCGTGTGAGACCCACTCCTCGCGCTTCCATGCGCACCTGTATTCCCTGTACACCTGTGCACTAGAATTACTGCGTTGGCGTCAGCATCTGTTAAGTCAGTATCCTGCGAGACACTAATATCCTAGTTAAGGTTTTATTTCTCTACCACATACTGTGTTGTAATATCTGCTGTTTTGTCCTGTGGCTGACTGTGGTAATATACGTGTAAAGGTTATTGCCTGGAGTTTTTGTGTCCTACCTCTCTTTACTGCACTAAGCCGCGGTCTCGAAGGAGGACCCGCTACACGTTAGGTGTTCTAGGACCGTGAAGTCGGAACTTTTTCACCTAGCATTACAATCCATGTAATTTGAAAATATGTCAATCGTTCACTTAAGGTCATTAGGCATATATAAATGCCAATGTCTCTTATGTAGCCTTTTGTTAAACGATGACGTGAAACTTCGTACATCGCGAGCTTCGTTTCATTATAATTTTATTTTTCCAGTTAATACAGACTATCTGATGCCATATTTTCCATTTATTATAAAAACAGTAAACCACCATCACTATTTTAACTCATATTACTTAGAAACTAATATACTTGCTAAATAAAATTATATATATATATATATATATATATTGTTACATAGCCTATGATTTCATCATCCTTTGTGTAATTTTAACGTACAGTATGCTGCATGTTTGATCACGAGCGTGTTCTGCCTCAGTCCCCCTTCTACCGTTTGTGGGGGAAAAATTAGAAAAATTTAGAATATACCCCCGGTAGTGTCGTAAATATTTAACTGGCTAATCACTTGCACTAAACAAGACAAAAATAGGCCTACAACACTACATAATTTGTCCGGATATATATGTCTTACTCCCAGGACTCACCTGGATCGTAATGACGTGTAGGTTGTGTTCCCTACTAAGCAACTAAACGATCTATTTAAGGATCCTCAAATAAAAAGCTGGAAACCCTGGTGAAATATTATTCGCCCAGTCTTTCGCCACTAAGGGTCATTTAGTTACTTAGCTTAAGAATAGCAATAGAGAGGCTTGTAGGTTGTTGCCATATGGTCGGAGTTGTTGAAGATGTTGCTTGTTGCTAGTGCTTGGCGGATTACTGGAGGTTACGGCCTGGACCAAATACGTACTTTTTACGTAAGCATTACTATTTACACTATTTATAAATTAAAGTGAACTGATAATGTTCATTCCCATCTAGGAGGAAGCACTGTCGTAAATTAATTAATCAGTCCAGTTTGTCCCAACCGAATTCTCTCTCAATACCACGAGAGTGGTTAGACTGCTTCCAAGCGTGACTAAGGCATGACTGGTACTGCCTCTCACTCGACCCGAGATCATCTGAGACTAAGACTCAATGAATTAGGACTGAAAGCGTGGGCGAGAGCCCGAGCAACTGAGGTCTCGAGACTCGTCATTGACCGAGGCCTAGCCGAGACTAAAACTTAGACCTCTGGAGAGAAGAACAGAGGCGATCCACCAATCAAATAACTAAAAATGCATATGTGCACATTCCATCCATGGCTGGGAAAAAGACTAAATTATGAACCATAGTATAAATATACGTAATCCTATATACTCATCACCCTGGGTTACGTATAATACATTATACTTCCAAAATACGACTGCCCATCACCAACTAAAATAGAAAAATGGGAGGAATTATTCCTAAATTTCCGACACCGTTATAGTAGAGTAAGTCGTCCTTTCTGTTGTTCAGAGCGGGATTGTCAACTCTTTGTTCCCATGGCTTCATTTGCGCGTCCTTCTTACAAGTTGTATCAAGCTCTGCTGGCCCCTATATAATGAGCTCAGTCTCTGCATTATTGCCACTTAGATCTACTCCTCATTTTGTTCACATCTCTGTCCTCCACTGTACAGTTATTATTGTGAGTGCTCAGGAAGTCTCCAACCATCTAGCAGCTGTGTAATTTTAGTATAGGTGTTTCTGCATTTTGTTCTTGTACTGTATAGCATAAGTTGTTAATTTGTAGGCCTAGTGAGGTTTTTGTAATTCATGTAAGGTTCTTATTGTTAGCCATTGTTCATAATAGTTTGTATCTGTAATAATTTATCTTGCATTAACTGAGCATTACCCAGTGTATTTTCATTTTAACAGGGCTGACTTAGATAAATTTACTCATGCTACTTTCGTGTTAATAGAGGCTATTGCAGTTAACCATATATTTAACCTGTTTTTTGCCATCACATTATCCTTATGAGTCCTGAATGTTTTGTTGTTAGTTTGAGCATTAAACTTTAATTTGTAATTTTACCTAACTCTTTTTTTTTTAACCTGGACCTTTACGGGACAGTAGTGATTATTAGTATTCTCACTTAAAGTGCACATTATCTTTCTCTGTTCCGTAACATAAATTTGGCGACCTCGCCAGGATATTCAGGATATTATCATAAGGATATTGCTTGATATTTTGTGACTGTGATTTATTCATGATGTCTACTATTATTACACTTGATGAAGCCAAAGATTTTTTTGTCAAATGTGCAAACAGTGTGTGATGTAGAAAACAGAACAAAGAATGAACTTAAGCTTGTTGCTCAACAATTGGGAATTGCTGTTCGCTCTCATCATTCTAAAGATCAAATTGTTGACATGATTAATGAAAGCTTGTTTAATGTAACTCCTCCAAATGAGCAAACGCAGATTGAATTAGCTAAGTTACAGCTAGCCCTGCAGGAGGCTCAGGCTAAGGAGGCGGAGTCTCGTGCTAAGGAGGCTGAATTTCAGGCCCGTTCTAAGGAGGCTGAGGCACAAGTTGAAATTGCTAGGATTCAGGCAGACCATGAGTATCGCATGAAACAAGGTGGAACTAGATCATCTAGCTCTGATGATTTTGATGTGGCTAAAAATGTTAAACTTGTCTCTCCTTTTAATGAATATGATTTAACAAAGTATTTTCAGTTGTTTGAGAGGGTAGCTACAGGTTTTAATTGGCCCAAAAAGTATTGGCCAGTACTCCTTCAAACTGTTCTCACCGGTAAAGCTCAAGTAACTTATGCATCTTTGCCTCAGGATCAATCTGATAATTATGATGCAGTTAAGAGCTTGATTCTTAAGGCCTATGAGCTTGTTCCTGAAGCTTATAGAGTAAAATTTAGGACAACTTATAAGCAAGATAAGCAATCCCATGTTGAGTATGCAAAAATCAATGAAGATCTGTTAGAGCAGTGGTTAAATTCTAAGAATGTGGATTCTGATTTTGGTAAATTTAAGCAGATGATTTTGCTGGAGGACTTCAAAAGGTGTATTTATAAAGATGTAAGCCTATATCTTGATGAGAGAAGAATAGATAATTTGTCTGATGCTGCAGTTTTAGCTGATGAATATGTTCTCACTCACAAGAGATATTCTAAAGAAAAAGGGAAAGCTGAGAGTAAGTACGTTGCCTCTACTCAGAGTACAGGTAACAGGAAAGAGAATAAAGATGATGTTTCTCAGGAAGTAAATACCAGCTTCACCTCTAGATTTCAGAAAAGTAAATGTACTTATTGTAGTAAGCTTGGTCATACTACGGAGAAATGTTTCAGGAGACAGCGTGATGTGAACAAAAAGGAGTCTTTAAATATTCAGTCAATTGGTCTAGTGTCCACTCTTGAGAGTTCCCAGAATTCTTTAACTGAGTTAACTGAACCTGCTTTGAGGGGTAACTTAAATTCTCATGATGGAGCTCCTGTTTTGAGCAGTAACGTGGGTGACACTCTCAAGAGTTCATGTGCTAATTTCCTGTCTGATGGTTTTGTCAATCCTCTTGACAGTAATGACAGGAAATCAGTTAAAATATATCGTGATACAGGTGCTTGCCAATCCCTTATGCTGACCAGTGTTCTAGGCTCTAATGTTAATTCCTTTGATGAAACTGTGATCTTACAAGGTGTAGGGAATAATTACTTCTCTCTCCCTCTATGCAGAGTGAATTTAGAGTCTGGTTTTGTTAATGGTTCCGTTATGGTTGGGTTGGTTGAGACACTCCCAATGTCAGGTGTAACTTTCTTACTTGGAAATTATATTGGTGGAAGTCAAGTGTGTCCAGCTCCTCAGTTGTCTAGTGATCCAGTGGCTGCGGCCCAGGATTGTGATGTCCCTGATGTGTTCCCTGCATGTGCTGTCACTAGGGCTAAGTCTAAAGTTACTGGTGATTTAGAGGATAATGATGATGATGATGTTATCCTAGCTGACACTTTTCTTGCTAATTTGGACCACTCACCAGATGAGGCGGTACCCCGTAGTGTTGATAATTTGTCCCGTCAAGAGTTGGTTGAGTTGCAGGTTGCTGACCCTGAGTTGATAGGTCTAGCTAACTCTGCTTACAGTGAAGAAGAGTCAGTCGGTGCTTCTGCTTGTTATTATGTAAAGTCAGGAGTACTTATGAGGAAGTGGAGACCCCCAACAGCATCAGCCGACTGTGAATGGGAGGTTGTACATCAAGTTGTCATCCCTCGTGTTTGTAGGCAGGATATCATTAGAGTGGCTCATGATTCCAGTTTGGCAGGACACCTTGGAGTGAGGAAGACTGTGGCACGCATTTTGAAACACTTCTACTGGCCAGGTATCTTCAGGGATGTTTCCTGGTATTGTAAGTCTTGTCACACCTGTCAAGTTGTGGGGAAGTGTAATCAGACCGAAAAGGTTGCACCTCTAGTTCCCATTCCTCCTTTTGAGGCGCCTTTCACCCGTGTGTTGGTGGATACTGTGGGCCCTCTTCCTAAGACTTCTTCAGGATTTTCTTATGTGTTGACCCTGATTGATATGGCTACTCGTTATCCTGAAGCCATTCCACTTAGAAATATCTCAGCAAAGAACGTGGTTAAGGAAATGCTAGGGTTCTTCACAAAGTTTGGTCTGCCCAAGGAGGTACAGTCAGACCGGGGAAGTAATTTCATGTCAAATGTTTTCAAGCAGTCTCTGAAAGAGTTGGGCATCACCCAGATCACGTCTTCAGCTTACCATCCCCAGACCCAAGGAGCGTTGGAGAGATATCATCAAACACTCAAATCGATGCTCAAGAGATACCGTTTGGAACATCAGAAAGACTGGGATAAAGGTCTTCCATTCGTTGTGTTTGCCGCAAGAGAATCTCCAGATGAATCACTGGGCTTCTCACCTTTTGAACTACTGTTTGGCCATGAAGTAAGAGGACCCCTTAAGTTACTCAAGGAATGCTGGCTGTCGGAGGAAGATGACGTCAACCTGCTGGAGTATGTGATGAAGTTCAAAGAACGGCTGTCCACTGCTTTACAGCTGGCGAGAGAGAATTTAGGAGCTGCTCAGAAGATGAAGACTTGGTATGATAAGAAGTCCAGGTTACGCCACTTTCAGCCAGGAGATCAGGTTTTGATTCTGCTACCAGTTCATGGGCAACCTCTTCAAGCCAAGTTTAGTGGTCCTTATTTCATGGAGAAGAAACTCAGTGATGTCAACTATGTCATCGCCACACCAGATCGTAGAAAGAACAAGCAACTATGTCACATCAACATGCTAAAGTTATATCACAGGCGGGACGAAAATAATCCAGTCTGCACTGTAGCTGTTCCACCCGAGTCTGCAAGTGAAGCTCTCCCATGCAGTATGAGCCTGAGTGATAGTTTGGGGAAGAATCCTGATATCATGAATGATCTCCAGACTAAGCTTTCTCATCTACCTCCCGAGGAAAGGCAGGAGTTTTCGGCATTACTGCAGGAGTACCCGCAAGTGTTCCGTGCCACTCCAGGAAGAACCACTGTGTTGATGCATGATGTCAATGTTGGAGACGCAAAGCCAATTAAACTGCCTCCTTACCGTGTGAACCCAGTAAAAGTTCCTCTCATCCAGAAGGAGCTTGGCTACCTGTTGGACCACAAGATGATTGAGCCCTGTCAGAGCGAGTGGAGTTCTCCTGTCACTCTAGTCCCTAAGCCAGGTGGGTCACAGCGGCTTTGCATCGACTACAGATGTGTTAATCAGATAACCAAAACAGACACTTACCCTCTCCCTCGCGTGGAAGATTGCATAGACAAGATCGGAAAGGCTAGGTACATAGGTAAGTTTGATTTGTTAAAGGGATACTGGCAAGTACCTATGACTGAACGTGCTAGGGAGATCTCATGTTTTGTAACACTAGGAAAGACTTTTTCATGTTCTGTAATGCCATATGGTATGAAGAATGCACCAGCCACATTTCAGAAGCTCATGAATGTTGTAACAGAGGGTTTGGCAGGGTGTGTTGTTTATATTGATGATGTATTAATCTTCAGTGACAACTGGAAAGATCACCTATGCCATGTCAGTAAATTTCTTGAGCGTTTGGTTCAGGCTAATCTTGTAGCTAATTTATCAAAGTGTGAGTTTGGTCAAGCTAAAGTTCAGTACCTTGGGTACGTAATTGGTGATAGACATGTTGCACCACCAGGAGCTAAGGTTCAGGTTATAAGTGATCTTCCCAGACCTAAAAGTAGGAAAGAGCTACAAAGATTTTTGGGAATGGTAGGTTATTACAGAAGATTTGTTCTTAACTTTTCAATTCTTGTATCACCACTTACAGACATACTGAAAAAGGGAGTTAAATTTGTATGGACCGATAACTGTGAATCCTCTTTCAACAAACTTAAAGCTATCCTATTAAGTCAGCCAGTGCTCGCTACTCCAAATTTTGCTAAGCCTTTTAAGATGGCTGTTGACGCAAGTGATACAGGAGCTGGGGCTGTTTTGCTGCAAGAGGATGATCAGGGTATTGAACACCCTGTATCTTATTACAGTAAGAAGTTCACTCCACCTCAAAAAAAACTACTCAACTATTGAGAAAGAGCTTCTGGCCTTGATTTTGGGTTTACAGCATTTTTCATTTTATTTGTGTTCTGGTTTTGACCCCATAGTCATTTATACCGATCATAACCCACTGAAATTCCTTAGTAAGTTTAAAGATAAAAATCAGAGATTGACAAGATGGAGTCTACTTCTTCAGGAGTATTCATTAGACATACAACATGTCAAGGGGAAAGAAAATGTTATTGCAGATTGCTTATCTAGACTATAGACAGATTGTTTTAGAGTAATAAGAAATTTCCTTTGTAAATTTCTTTTTTCTTTGTGGGGAGGTGTTACATAGCCTATAATTTCATCATCCCTTGTGTAATTTTAACGTACAGTATGCTGCATGTTTGATCACGAGCGTGTTCTGCCTCAGTCCCCCTTCTACCGTTATAGTAGAGTAAGTCGTCCTTTCTGTTGTTCAGAGCGGGATTGTCAACTCTTTTTCCCCATGGCTTCATTTGCGCGTCCTTCTTACAAGTTGTATCAAGCTCTGCTGGCCCCTATATAATGAGCTCAGTCTCTGCATTATTGCCACTTAGATCTACTCCTCATTTTGTTCACATCTCTGTCCTCCCCTGTACAGTTATTATTGTGAGTGCTCAGGAAGTCTCCGACCATCTAGCAGCTGTGTAATTTGGGTATAAGTGTTATTGCATTTTGTTCTTGTACTGTATAGCATAGCCTAAGTTGTTAATTTGTAGGCCTAGTGAGGTTTTTGTAATTCATGTAAGGTTCTTATTGTTAGCCATTGTTCATAATAGTTTGTATCTGTAATAATTTATCTTGCATTAACTGAGCATTACCCAGTGTATTTTCATTTTAACAGGGCTGACTTAGATAAATTTACTCATGCTACTTTCGTGTTAATAGAGGCTGTTGCAGTTAACCATATATTTAACCTGTTTTTTGCCATTACATTATCCCTATGAGTCCTGAATGTTTTGTTGTTAGTTTGAGCATTAAACTTTAACTTGTAATTTTACCTAACTCTCTTATTTTGAACCTGGACCTTTAATTACGGGACAGTAGTGATTATTAGTATTCTCACTTAAAGTGCACATTATCTTTCTCTGTTCCGTAACAATATATATATATATATATATATATATATATATATATATATATATATATATATATATATATATATATATATATATATATATATATATATATATATATATATGACGTGGAATTATCTTGACAGCGGATTGTGACCACTGATCTCTATAATATGAAGAAGCAATCTCCGCAGCGAGCGCGTAACTTTGGCCGCCACATTGAAACACCACCACTCGTCGCCTCCACCATGGTAATATCAATTTTATCACTATTCTTAACTAGCTGTTTCTGTTTCGCTGTTGCTTACTTAAGCAAAGTAGTGGACCATGGCGCTGTTGTGCATAAACAACATCAGCGCCACGCTGGGCCCCTGGCGGCAGTTACACAAACTACGCGGTGCTGCCATGCATCTCCAGTGGAGGATCCAATCTCCATAATATAGAGGTCAGTGGTTGTGACGCCTGCGCCTGGGTTAAGGTGAGTAAGCCCATTTCGTTTTCATTAATTTGGTGCATTTACGAAAGCAGTACCGATTTTTCCATCCTCCTTTGAAGATCTGTTGAGCAGTTCGATTTTACCAAAGCTTAATTTTGATGTGGTAAGTCCTGGCATTAATTATATGTACGACAGTGACGCGGTATTTCTGAATTTCCCATTGGAATAAAGTGTTGACAGGATCCATTATTGTTTTTTATAGATTAGCGTATAATTTTTTTTTTTGGGGGGAGGGGGGAGGGTTCTGTTATCTGTTATCGCTTCAGCCCCTAATGGAATTCATTATTTTTCTGTTCTCCAATGGAGAGTTCTCCCAGCGACGAGAATTTTGAGGCCCAGTTACTTCAGTTAATACAGCACAGCCTCATATAGGTTAGGTTGGGTTGGTTAAAAAGTAATATAGTGAGGTTTTAAATGATAATTTTACTTTTTTTTGGTAAACATATTCTTTACATGAAGCAGTACCTTACCAGTTCAATCTATATTCGTCCAGTTTGTTTTCTGTATTTTTCTATTTTCAGGGTGGTAAAAAACCTTTCCCAGGTGAAAAGTTTCCCACTGTTTTTATCATGTTCTTTAATCCGTACCTTTGATTGTTTTTTTTTTTTACTGTACTCATAGGTGGTTTTTTGTTTCCCAACTAGATGCTTGGTTAGATTGGTTTGGGTTAGGTTATGTTAGATTAGATTAGAGTAAATTGTTAGGTAGTTAAGCTAGGGCAGGTTAGATTTAGTTAAACACTTAGGTTAGGACAGTCCCTTCTGCTATTGCCACTGACGAATCAAACGAGTTGACACAGTGGAACATACTTAAAAACAACGGGGAAACAGATTTCACATGAAGCGTTTATTTACCACCCCAGAAATAATCAGACATATAGACTATCAGGAAGAAGAAAAACTGATTTGGTAAGGTGCTTCTACTGCTTGAAATAAAGTGTGTTTACCCTTTTTTTTTTTTTTTTATGCTGGACTTTTAAAAAATTAAGCAAATAGCAGGTTTCATTGCTGTACGTAATACGGTACTGTGTGTATGTTATATTTTATGGATCTTAAAGTTATTTAATATAATCACTAAGCACAGTTTTACTAACCTGTATCATATTTTAATGGATGTGTCCTGTGTAGTGTACAGCTTGGGAAGAGGGAAGGGTTCCAGAGGACTGGAAGTCAGGTATAATTGTGCCTTTATACAAAGGAAAGGGGGAGAGAAAAGTATATGGTAACCATAGGGGTATTTGCCTTCTTAGTGTGACTGGAAAAATATATGGTAGAATACTCATTGATAGGGTTAGGCATATAACAGAGGAACTAGTTGGAGAAGAACAAGGGGGAAGGGAAAAGGATGTGTAGATCAGATATTTGGGCAAAATTATCTTTAAAGCCCTCAACCTCATTTTATTTATTTTTTTCACAAACGTAATGATTTTAATGTTTTCTGTATGATTGTGAATATAAATTTTACTGCAAAATACTTGTTTGCCAGTTTTGGCCCCTTCCCTCCCCATTTCAGCCCCCAAAACGGTCATGTTGCGATATAATCGGCCAAAAAATATATTACAGAAATCACTAAAATAGCCAAGAAAAATAACCAATTGTTTGAATAAATGTGTATGTTATCATTACCCTAACCTAACCTATATAACCTACGGTAACCTGACTGATATAACCTAACCCAACCTAACTGGTATAACCTAACCTAACCTATCCTATCCTCTATAACCTAACCTGTATGAGGCTCTGCTGTATCATCTGAGCTAACGTTATTTCTCTGGCTGTTTGCTTGCCTGTGTGGTTTGTAAAGACAGGCTGCAGCGATGAGGAAGCAGTGGAATGTTTCAGTGGTATTCTTTAGGAATAAATATATGGCGAAATACTGACGGAAGTACTCGGTAGAAGGCCGTGATCTCTTAGAAATTTAATAGAATCATCATTTTCGAAAAACTTCACAGTAACTTCGTAAAATCCATAGTCACAAATCGAGCAGGAGCACTGGACGGTCGCCATAGCTAGACTAAATTCAAATTAATTTAAATGCCCTCCTAGGCTTAATTAGCAAAAATAGGTTTGAAATGATTGGCCTGAAACAAAGGAAATTGTAAGGAGGTCGTTCATTGGCCATACTCCATGATTCATTCAAAATGGCTGCCCTTGACATTAGGTCACTGATTGGCCACCGCTCTAGGCCTGTAAAGCGCGGTGGAAACCAACGTAGGCTATGCACGCACTCATTACCTACCAGATCTGGCCACAAGACCAACTTCGGACCAAAATTTCAGAAACTTAAAAAAAATTCTGTGCTGCGGTGGTAAGTGTTGGTACCGGTACTCAAAATTCGTGGCATGGAGAGAACTATCCATTGATGAACAAAAAATACTGAATTCCATTAGGGGTTGAAACAATAATAGAACCGATATTTGTTCTAAGATGTTTAGTGGAGAAGTATCTAGAGAAGGGAAAGAAAATGTATGCTGCCTTCATGGACTTGGAGAAAGGTTATGACTGAATAGATAGGCAATGTATGTGGAAGGTATTAAGAATATATGGAGTGGAGGGGAAGTTATTGAGTGCTGTGAATGGAGTGGAGGGGAAGTTATTGAGTGCTGTGAAGAGTACGTACGAAGGAGGTAGGGCTACAGTGCAAGTGGATAGTGAGCTGAAACAGGGATGTGTAATGTCTCCATGGCTGTTTAATATATACAGTAGAAGTCTGATTTTTCGGCATCTATGGGACCAGGCAAGTGCCGAAATATCAAAATTGCCGAATTATCGAAAACCCTACCCACTCAGTACCTTGTATGTTTCGGTGAACACTATCATCATTACTCATATCATTACAAATGTGTTTGGAGAGAGTACTGTATACTGTCTGATACTGTACAATACTGTAATGAATACAGTACTATACATGAATATGAAAAATAAAGAAATTAGTGAACATACTGTATATAAATGTAATTGTACAGTAGGCCTACAAGTTCACATGCACTTACCTAAACTTATAGTAGGTTCCTTATTTACATATGTACAATAGAAGGGGTTGATTGGAGTCTGCTACTGCTGGAAGAAGTCCCCAGCAGTAGAGGGTCCTGCAACAGGCTCTAAGGACTCTTCTCCCTGTTGCTGCGGCAGTAGAGCTTGAGGATCAGAGACTGCTGTTGGTGATGGAGAGGAGGGAGCAGAGGAGCTTACGTTAAACTCATCCATAATCTGTTTCCTATTCATGCCAGCCTCTAATTTTTTCAACAGCTCAATTTTCCGAGCAATAGTCAACATCTTATGTGTACGCTTCTTGCTAACACCAGTTAACTTTCCACACGTGGAGGCCATTTTCAAAGCACGCAGAAGATGTTTATACTGTTCACAACACATGGCTGGTCCACTCAGGTGTTACAAAGCTCCTGTCTGATGTTACGGTGCTTACAGCACACTCGAATAGTAATTTCAGAGGTATTTCAGTACGAAGTTCACAAAGCACACAGAAGAATCAAGAGAAGTCGGCAGCAGCACGGCAACAACTCGGAAGAATGGCGAAACAGATTCTCTTTCCCATGCAAGACTCACTACATGTTTGTCTTCTCTTTATGCTATAGGAGAAAGAGCTAGCCTCTGAGCTTCATGGCAGTGGTAGACTCGTTCCATCACTTTCACTATCTCACTCACTAAGGCGGGTAGCTAGCTGGCGAGCCTCATGGAGAATTTCAAGACTGACGAAAAAAATCGGATAATCTGCCGAACGATCGGAGATTTTCGTAAATGGGACTACAGTAACCCCTCCAATATCCGGATCAATAGAGCCATAGGCAGGTCCGGATAGTGGTCCTGTCCGGATATTGGGCCCCAGCTTATGGACTAGTACTTACGGACCCTAACTCTGAAAAACACCTATACAACTCCCTCTGGACATGCATAGCACCTATTTAAGACCCAAATCACACCAATAAGGGACATAAAAGACTGAAATAAATGCAAAAGAACCATAAAATGAGGTTTTAGAGGAGAGTTTATACAATATTAAACATTCTGGGTACTTACAAGTCCCTTGGTCTTGGACTGGTTTGAACCGCCAGTTTGCAGTCCACAGTTAATCCTCTGCACTCTAAATTCTAATTTCTTAACACTGCACAACACTGTAAATTCCTGTGTGTTCTAGTGGCAAGGTATTGCAGTTTATTCACTGTTTATTCACAAAAAACAAGCACCTGTGGCTTGCACTGTTATGAGTATCTGCTCTCCATCGGAGTTAAGCTGTGACTGTTGATGTTGGTGGGGTAACAGAGTTGCCAGATCGCAACAGCCACATTACCAATCTCCTCAACTTTCATTGTCAAATATAACTTTTCATTACAAAATTAGTAAAGCTAGCATATATTCTTCACTAATTATATATACAAGTGGAAATACATGTAATCACTCTCCTTATAACTAACACCATGTTGATTATTTTCACACTATGTAGGGTAGCAGATTAATCAGAGAGAGCAAACAATCCACCATCTCCATCCTGTGTATCCTCATACATGTGAAAAATCCATTTGGTAATGCATTATTCTAATGCATTACCAAACGAATTTTTCATTACCAAATTGGCCCACACTTGGTAATGAAAAATACCAAATGGCAACCTGACAGGGGAGGGGGGAGGGGGAGGAAGGAAGGGGTGAAGGGACCATGGTGTAACAGCTGTTTGGCGCCAGGCGGGAATTTCAAATTATGGGAGGGAAAAAAAAAGTCAGATTTTTTTCGAATTTTTTGCAGTTTTTGGCCCATTTTGGGAATATTGGATCCCAGGAGGATTATGTCCGGTTAGTGGGGATGTTCGGATATTGGGCGTTCGGATATTAGAGGGATTACTGTATTTCTCAAAACTGCCGAAATGTCAGATTTGCCGGGGAATTGGATGCCGAAATATTGGACTTTTACTGTACATAGATGGGGTTTAAAGGAGATGCAAGGTAGGGCAGTGGATGTGGGAGTGACTCTAATGAATGAGGGCGAGATGTGGAAGATTCCCGTGTTGCTGTTTGCTGATGATGCAGTATTGTTGAGTGAAGGTGAATGGGAGTTGCAAGGTTTGGTGAATGAATTTGGGACAGTGTGTAGGAAGAGGAATCTGAAAGTTAATGTAAACAAGAGCAAAGTTATGGTGTTTGAGAGGAATGAAGCCACAGAATGCACCGTGAAGTTGGGTGGTGAGGATATGGAGAATGTGAGTGCATTCAAGTACTTGGGTAGTGTGATGAGTAAGGATGGAAGTTTTGGGGATGAAGTGCTTGAAACGGTACAGTAGGGAAGGAAGGTTGTTGGTTCACTGAAAGCAGTGATGAGAAATAGGGAGGTGAGTATGGAAGTTAAAAGTTACTGCATGATAGTACTGTGATCCCTTCCCTGACGTATGGAAGCGAGGCATGGACCTTGCTAGAGGGGAACAAGTCAAGAGTGAGAACAGTGGAAATGAGTTACCTGAGAGGAGCATGTAAAGTGACATGGAGGGACAGGTTGATGAATGCAGAAGTGAAGGAACATTGTGGGGTGGATGTGGTTGAGAAAATTAGCTAGGAGAAATACACTGAGGTGGTTTGGACATGTGGAGAGAATGGAGAATGAAAGACTGACTAAGAGGGTGTATATATGTAGGTGAAGTGGAGGGAGGGGAAGACTGAGGATGAGGTGGAAGGATAAAGTTGAGAGGTACCTTTATATGAGAGAGGGGGGAGTGAGTTGGGGGGGGGGGAGGCAGTCAAATGGTGGATGGCAATGACTTGGAGGCGTTTTGTCTGCGTCCACCCTTTGCGGGATTAGGGTGTCGGGCTGTAGATAGATAGATAGATAGAACTCACAGTAGATCTTCTGGAAGAAGCCCAGCTAGGCCTGTACATCCAGCTCTGAACTTTCAGCTGAATATGTGGCAGCGGCGGCAGAACTAACAGTCTTAATATACTTAATTTTGGCTTTATGATTAAACGATAAATCTTCATCACTCCAAATCTTGTCTAAATTGATCTCAGATTTAGTTACTGCTTCTGATTCTGTCACCTACTGGGGCAGTTCATTCCAGTTATCCACAACTCTGTTACAAAATGAGTGTTTTCTCTTTTCTAAGCTTGCTCGTTCCTTGAGATTTTCTTAGGGTGCCCTCTTGTTCTTGTACGGTATCCTCCCATAGGACAAAGACACCTTCACACACATCCTGATTGTAGGCTTCTGACAGTATCTTTTATGTCTCTATCATGTCGTCTCCTGCTCTTCTACAAGCTATGGTCCTTCTAATTTATCGAGATCATTTGGGCATTGTTCCTCACGGGAGTTCCTCTTCGAGCGACACTGCCAAATCTGTACCAAAACACACCTCTCTGTCTCATGTCAGCTATTTACTACTTCTAAATGAAATTTATTTACGGTATATATATATATATATATATATATATATATTTGTATATAATTCTCTAATATGGCTGTATAGTGTAAGAAAATGCCTATTGTTTTTAGTAATAATAATGACTTTTTATAAATACCTCAACACCTGGCAACGTTGCTTTCCAATGTTGTCGCGCTTGTAGGTGAGTCAGTGAGGGTAGGTCAGGTGTCAATCTGCAGGTCACTTTCTCTGACCGCCATTAAAAGATAAGCTCCAACCCCTACTACTTGCCCTCATCTGCTCCACAATCGAGCAAAAGAACTTATGTACAGCATAAATAAGTATTTTTTAGAAGAGAAAGCAAACAGGGAACCTATAATTGATCCCTCAAAAGCTGTTGCTCGAACAGCAAAGGCCACCAACGTGAGTGACGTAACAGTCAGACGAATTTGCTCTTCCTTCAATCAAGCATGCATTACACAAAAGTCACCAGAACAAACTATAATAATTCATAAAAGTTAAAACCGTATAGACTTTTTTTAGAAATAAATCACCATAAACTGAACATAGAGGATGGAAGTAATGCGAGTATAAGTGGCTGGGGAATGGCTGGGAGAAGGAGGGAGGTGAGAAGACAGGAAGAAATCAGTAGGATAGAAGTTGTGGAAGCAGTGAAGAAAGTTAAATCGGGGAAAGCCCCAGGAATTGATGGAGTGTGTGGTGAAATGCTGAAGCATGGGGAAGAGATAGTACTGTAGTAGAATGGATGTGGAAGATGTGTAGATTGGCCTGGGAGGAAGGTAGAGTCCCGGAGGATTGGAAGTCAGGTATAATTATTCCCTTGTACAAAGGAAAAGGGGAAAAAGAAGTGTGTGGTAATCATAGAGGCATTTGTCTTCTTAGTATAATAGGAAAAGTGTATGGTTGGATACTTATTGACAGAGTTAGAGAAAGAACAGAGAAATTAGTTGGAGAACAACAGGTAGGCTTTAGGAAGGGAAGAGGTTGTGTAGATCAGATATTCATTCTTAGTTCTTTAGTGGAAAAGTTTCTAGAGAAGGGAAAGAAGTTGTATGCGGCTTTCATGGAGTTGCAGAAAGCATATGACAGGGTGGATAGACAAGGATTGTGGAAAGTGTTAAGAATATATGGAGTAGAGGGGACGTTGAATGCTGTGAAGAGTATGTAAGATGGTGCGAAGGCTGCAGTGCGTGTGGATGGTGAACTAAGTGAATTTTTCTCTTTGAAAGTTGGGTTGAAACAGGGATGTGTCATGTCTCCATGGTTGTTCAATTTGTACATGGATGGGGTAATAAAAGAGGTACAAGGTAGGGTAGTGGATGTTGGAGTGGCCCTGGTGAGAGAGGATAATGTTTGGAAACTCCCTGTACTGTTGTTTGCAGATGATACTGTGTTGTTGAGTGAAGACGAAGGGGAGCTGCAAGGCTTGGTGGATGAGTTTGGGAGAGTGTGTAAGAAACGGAATCTAAAGGTGAATGTAGGGAAGAGTAAAGTGATGGTCTTTGAGAGAGGTGAAGTCAGTGAATGTACAGCGAGGTTGGATGATGAGGAATTGGAAAATGTGAGTACAGTAATCGCTCTAATATCCGGACGCCCAATATCCGAACATCCCCACTAACCGGACATAATTGTCCCGGGATCCAATATTCCCAAAATGGTCCAAAAACACCCCCCAAAAAAAAACAAAGAAATTTTCCCGCCCGTAATTTGGACTTGCCGCGCGCGGCACGGGAGAGCATTGTTGTGGCGCGTCATTCTTCCGACGTCCGATAGAGCGCCGCTGCATCCTCCCCACTTTCCGCCTGTCTCTCGCCGCGAGTGCATGCTTGTCGTTATGGCTGCCCAAGTGATCACTTTTGTGGTGGTGCCTTACCTGCTGCAGGCACTCCTGCTGCTCTTGGGCCTCCTCTTAGTGTGTGTGATGATGGCCCCGCCACCTGAGAAAAGGAAGTGAGTGGTGTTGACTCTGGAGAAGAAACGGGAGATATTGGAGAAAGTAGTTGCGGGGTGGTCTTCTTCCCGCATTCTCCACGAGTTTAACCTGGCCCGATCTACTTTGTTCGATATTAAGAGATCTCGAGACAAACTCATGCAGTACACGGCTGACTTCTCGTCGAGAAGCAAACGCAACGTGAGAGGAAGGTGATGTTTACCCCCAAGTTTGCAGAAATCGTACGCTCCATGTTGATTTGGTATCGACGACAACGTGCTGCTGGTGTGATGGTATGTGGAACGGAGCTGAAGGCTGCTGCTGAGAAGTTCGCCAGGCTTCATGACGCCCTAGACTTCAAGGCATCCGAGGGTTGGCTCTTTGCGTTCAAGTTACAGCATGGCCTTACCAACCGTAAAGCTCATGGCGAAGCTTTGGACGCTAACGAGGATGGAGTTGACGAGTTTTGGCACAAGGTGAAGGGCTTGATCAACAGGGAGGGCCTCACTCTCGGTCAAGTCTACAACGCAGACAAAACTGGTCTGTTCTATCACTTGCTGCCAACGAACACTCTAGCCGAGGAGACGGAGAAGCGTGTACCTGGCCGCAAGCTCTCCAAGGAACGGATATCTGCTTTGTGTTGTGCCAATGCTAATGGCATGCACCGGCTTAAGCCTGTTGTTGTTGGCCGCGCAAAGCAGCCTCGGTGTCTTCGTGGGGTGATGGATGTCCTTCCTGTCGTCTGGTACCATTCTTTGAAGGCATGGTTTACAGCTGTGATCTTCAAAGACTGGTTCCACTGCCACTTCATCAAGGAGGTCATCAATTACCAGACGAAGAAACTGGGAATCCCACGCGACCAGGTAAAGGCCCTCCTTCTCCTCGACAATGCACCTGCCCACCCGTGCGACAAGGACTTGGTTGCTGTGAATGGCCGGATTAGGTGCATGTTTCAGCCACCTAATACGACTGCTCTCATCCAACCAGTGGACCAAGGAGTGATCGTGGCAACAAAGCGCCCATACCGAAGGAAGTTCCTGGACGAGGTGATGGTTGTTCTCGAGGACGAGGATGAGCGCAGGGAGGGACGGGACAAACGAGGCAAGCGGACTTTGGAAAACCTTCGCCGCTACAACATCAAGTCTGCGCTGTACAACTGGGCTAGTGCATGGAAGGAAGTCCCTGTGAAGATTCTGGAAAATGGTTGGTCTTGTCTGCTTCTGGGAACGGATGTGGAGTACGATTTTCTAGGGTTTGACGTGGATGACTTCCATGCACGGCTACGTACGCATGGCGACAATGTTGATGTGGACGATGTTCGTGAGTGGTTGGATGACGACGAGGGTGATCCTAGGTATCAGACATTGTCTGATATCGAGATCGCGTCTTCAGTTGCAGGTGTCAGTACCGAACTTGAAGATTCCGATGAGGAAGGCGACGATGATGCGGACTCCTCTCAGCAGGACACTACTCCAGCCATCCCCAAGCTGAGCGCACTCTGAGAACATCTAGAGTTCGTCCTAGACTACCTGGAACACCCGGACTGTGACAGGGAGATCGGGCCCTTGAGATTTGTGGAGGAAGTGTGTACTTTCAGGCAGCGCATCATCAATCGTCAGAATCGTCGGTCATTGCGTCAATCAACCATTGACAGTTTTTTCAGGCCCGTGACCCCCGCTGTGCCCAGCCCTGGCTCCACTCCGTTGCCTCCCCAAGACAGGCCCTCATGCTCCGAGCCACAGCCCAGCACATCAGCCATGGTGGAGTCACTGCTCGACGTGAGTTTGCGGCTGTCTTCAGAGTCGTCTGCAGTGGGTACGCCATCACCACAACCCAGCGACGCACCCCTAGGTCACCTGCCAGTGATACTCTCGGACTCTGACAGTGAAAAAACAGCAAGAACTTCTCCACTAGACCACACAGGAATTTAGAGTGTTGTGCAGTGAAAAAAACAGTGTGTTGTGTTAAGGATTTACAGTTGTGAGAGAAAAGACTCATTTGGAACAAAATTTGACGTAAATAGACTTGTTTGTTTTGGCTTTGGAAAATTATTAGAAGAATGGGAAAAGTTAAAGTGCAGAGTGCAACACTTAGTAAGTTACAATGGAGCATTAGTTAGACAAGAGTGCGCACTGTGAAGAGAACGGACTTCTGTGTGCGATTGACTAAGTTCAGTGGAAGACTTCAGGAACAGTGTACTGCAAGTCATCATCATCATCATTGCCAGACGCCATGTATCCCAAATGGGGTGGCCAAGGGCTTAGAGTTAACTGTTTTACAGGGAGGGGCACTAATTCTCCACCAACCCCACTTGACACATAGGGATGCCAAGAGCATCTGGTGTTCCCAGGCGGTCACCCATCCAAGTACTAACCAGACCCAACGTGTACTGCAAGTGCTTCAGGAAATCCTTCTTACTGTCAGAGTCCGAGAGGAGGCAGTTATTCATCAAGGTGGCCATTGACTTGCTGTAAGTAGGCAGAATGTTTCATACTGTACGTTTTTTCCATACTATACTTACCTCATTTCACTCTTTAATGGCCTTTATTGGTGTGAATAGGGTGTTAGGAGCTATGCATGTGCAGTAGGAAGGTGTTTTTCTGAGTTAGGCTAGGTTAGGGTCCATAAGTACCAGTCCAGGAGCCAGTCACCAGAATGTTTAATATTGTATGAACCTACTTCTAAACCCTCATTTTATGCTTCTTTTGCATTTATTTCAATCATTTATGTGCCTTATTGGTGTGATTTGGGTCTTAAATAGGTGCTATGCATGTCCAGAGAGAGTTGTATAAGTGTTTCTCTGAGTTAGGGTCCATAAGTACAAGTCCATAAGCTGGGGCCCAATATCCGGACAGGACCACTATCCGGACCTGCCTATGGCTCTATTACGTCGGATATTGGGGTGATTACTGTATGTTTAAGTACTTGGGTAGTGTGATGAGTAAGGATGGAGGTTTGGAGGGTGAAGTGCTTGAAAGGGTACAGCAGGGAAGAAAGGTTGCTGGTTCTTTGAAAGTAGTGATAAGAAACAGGGAAGTGAGCATGGAAGTGAAAAAGTTACTACATAACAGTATTGTGATACCAACTCTAACGTATGGAGTGAAGCTTGGACGTTGTTGGAAGGACACAAGTCAAGAGTGAGAGCAGTGGAAATGAGTTATTTAAGAGGAGCCTGTGGAGTCACATGGAGAGACAGGCTGACGAATGAGGATATGAAGGAGCGTTGTGATGTGGATGTGGATGTGATAGGAAGCGTTATGAGGAACACACTGAGGTGGTTTGGCCATGTGGAGAGGATGGAGGGTGAAAGACTGACGAAGAGAGTGTATGTGAGTGAGGTGGAGGGGGGAAGAGGGAGGGGGAGGCCGAGGATGAGATGTAGGGATGGGGTGGAGAGGTATATGAGAGAGGGGGGTGTGAGTTGAGAGCAGGGCAGTGAAATGGCGGGGGACGAGGCGACTTGGAGGCGATTTGTTTGTGGCCACCCCAAACCGGATTGAGGCATCTGGCAATAGATAGATAGATAGAAACTGTAGATTTTATATGCAGAGAGAGAGAGAGACAGAGAGACGAAGTCAGGAAGCTTTTCCTCAAATTCTAATAATTCATAAAACCGTATAGACTTTTTATAGAAATACATCTCCATAAAATGTTGATTTTATATTCAGAGAGAGAGAGAGAAAGAGAGAGAGCTGGGAGTGAGGTTTAACCCTTGTCTTTAATCCGATAATTGGCCCAGTAGAAACTGTGGCAACGTCGCATGTAGGGAAAGTCCCGTGAGGAACAACGCTTAAACGATCAGGATAAATTGGAAGGACCATAGTGTTGGTAATCCCAGTTTCTTTTACCTTTCCTCATAACTCAAGTTCTCATGTGCTCTTCTTGTGTGTGTGGAACATACACACACAAGAAGATTACATGTAGAACCACAGTACAGTAGTGCACCAACTTTTGCTACAGCAGGATTCGCGGAATCCACTTTCGTGGCATGCACCAAATATTCCGTAACTTCCACTTTCGCTTGAAAAAAATCGATTTTTGCGCACAAATTTTGGGTTTGGGACAATATTTTGAACTTTGAATTTCCTGCACCGCCCGCCCGCAACCCACCGCCATCTTGAATGACGTCATGTCAACACTCTGTCCACCCATTCCCGCCATTGTGTACGAGCGTGCTAGCTCCATTGTGTTGGATTCTCACGGTTTAATGGCCTCTACTATACCTGGTAGTGTGGGGAAAGGGCCTGGTGGTGTGGGGGGAGAGCCTGGTGGTGTGGGGGGAGGGCCGGGAGGCAGTGGTGGTGATAAAAAGTGGCCGGGACATTCAAAGTCGGGAGGAAGGCGCCAATACGTCTGGCGTGGCTAAATAAGCCCGCCACGCGCCTCGGATACTTACCCCCAACATCCATTAAACACCTCAACCTGGTCTCTGTGGTATGTTTCTCCTCATATAATGTGTACTGTACAGTTTTTATTGTTTGTATCTCACAATGCAATGTACAATAGTGATTTGATGTACTGTATTGCAAGTGAAAATGAAAATCTGATGTTACTTTAGGATAACCGGGAACCAATTAGCCTTTTTGCCATAAAGACAATGCCCCAACTTTCGCTAATTCCACTTTCGCCCATTATTTTTGGATCCAATTAGGCGCGAAAATTGATGCCCCACTGTACCTTCAGAGCATTGTTACTCTTGATAACATAACCGTAGTTACGTGTAGGGAGATAGGGAGGTCGATTGTAGATCGTCGAATCACCACCAGAATATAGTCGTGAGACTAGATTCTTTGGATGATTTAATATGTGTAGTGGGTGGTATGCAGGATGATGAGATAATGGTTTTGGGAGGGGTCTTAAATGGTCATGTAGGTGAAGCAGCACAAGGTTATGAAGGAGTGCATGGGGGATGTGCGTATGGTATAAGGAATGCAGAAGGGAAAAGGATACTCGAGTTTGGGGAGGCAACGGACATGATTGTGTGCAACACATATTTTAGGAAAGAGACAGTAGGTTAATTACATATGAGTCTGGGGGAAATAGCAGTCAGATAGATTATTTTCTGGTTAGGAGGGCCGATACGAGGTTAGTGAGGGATGTTAAAGTTATAGGAAGTGAGGAGTGTGTGCAGCAGCACAAACTATTGATTTGTGATATGGTGCTTAAAGAACGAGTGATGAAAAAGAGGACTTATGTACCTAGGAGGATAATATGGAAGCTGAAAAACCAAATAGTAAGGGATGCCTTCTATAGCAAGTTGAGGAGAGTGGTGGCTGAACAGGGAGCTGTCGACAGAGGCGTTAATGAACAGTACAGAGCCCTCAAGAACAATCTCCTGAGAGTTACTGATGTAACATGCGGTTGGACAAGAGGACCACCAAGACATAAAGTAACTTGATAGTGGGATGAGGGTGTAGAAGCTGCAGTTAAGGAGAAAAGAAGGCTTTTCCAGGAATGGAAGAAGGGTGGTAGCAAAGAGGAATATTTGGCTGCCAAGCATAGGGCTAGAAGAGAGGTATAGAGGGCAAAGTCTGAGTCACAGAGACTTTTACTTGATAACCTAAATCATGGGGAAAGGAAAAATATGATATTTAGGGTGGCAGGTCAGGTGAAGAGGGATAATCGGGATATTATAGGTGAGCAGTGTGTGAAGAATGATGAAGGAAGGGTACCGGTAGTGGTGAACAGTGAGGATATTAAAGATGCATGGAGAGAGCATTATAACCGATTGTTGAATTAGGAGTTTGACTGGGACAGGGAAGGTTTGGAGCCAGCAGATCCAGTGTCTGGCCTTTGGCCTTTGATTGATGCTGCTACTGTGAGTGAGGCAATAGGCAGGATGAAGGTGGGGAAGGCAGCAGGTGTGTCTGGGTTGACTGCCGAAATGTTGCAGGCCTCAGGAGATGTAGGGGTGAAGTTAGTCACTGACCTGATAAATAGGATTATTTATGAGTGTGTTGTCCCAGATGATTGGCTGAAGAGTGTAATTGTAAATGTGTATAAAGGGAAGGGTGATGCCCTGGAAAGAGGTAATTATAGAGGTATAAAGCTTTTAGATCAGATAATGAAGGTAATGAGAGAGTTTTAGAAGGTATGATTAGAGAAAGAGTGAATATTGATGAGATGCAGTTTGGGTTTATGCCAGGAAGGGGGACCACTGATGCCATATTCATTGTTCGACAGCTTCAGGTAAAATATATTGGTAGGAGAAGGGATCTTTATTTTGTTTTTGTTGCTTTGGAAAAGGCCTTTGACAGAGTCCCTAGAGAGGTGGTGAAGTGGGCAATGAGAAAGCTTGGCTTGGAAGAGTGGCTGGTTAGGGTGATTATGGCTATGTATGTGGGTGCTCACACTCAGGTAAGAGTGAATGGAGATTTGAGTGATGAGTTTTCCGTGAATGTTGGTGTGCATCAGGGGTCAGTTTTGAGTCCCATGTTGTTTATCCTGGTACTTGAAGCCCTTTCACATGACTTTAGAAACGGACTCCCATGGGAGTTGTTGTATGCTGATGATTTGGTGTTGATTGCAGAGAGCGAAAGGGAGGCGGAGGAAAGGTTTAGGAAGTGGAGAGATGGTATGGGGCACAAGGGCTTAAGGGTAAATGCAGATAAAACAAAAATGATGATATCTGGGGTTGGTGGCGGTACTGTCAAAGACGAGGAAGAGTGGCCATGTGCAGTTTGCCACAAGAGCGTAGGAAGTAATTCCATATTGTGGGCTGTTTGTGATAAATGGGTGCATAAGAGATGTAGTGGTATCAGAGGTAGACTGCGAGATAATGCTGATTTTATGTGTACAGCGCGTCGGGGAGAGCAGGTGGAGATTGTGAGACATGGAGGGATTGAACTTGCTGGTCAATCTCTTGAGTGTGTGGAAGAGTTTTATTATTTGGGAGATATGTTGTGTGTTGGAGGTGGGGCTGGAGCTAGCTCTGTGGATAGGGTGAGAAGTGGTTGGAAGAAGTTCAGGGAGCTCTTTCCTCTCCTGACATTGAGAGGACTCTCCCTACATTCTAAGGGGTCTTTGTATGCAGCATGTGTTAGGAGTGTAATGCTGTATGGTAGGGAGACCTGGGCAGTGAAGGAGGAGGATATTCGTCAGCTCAGACATACAGAAATGACAATGATTAGGTGGATGTGTAGTGCTTCCCTGCGTCCATGGTCTGGGGGGGCTGGGTTTACGATGGAAGAGTTGAGAGGTAGGATGGGACTGGAGTGTATTTGTGTTGTGATGAGGAGAGGTAGATTGAGATGGTTTGGACATGTGGAGAGGATGGGGGATGATAATTGGGTGAGGAAGGTGAGAAGTGTTAATATTGAGGGTGGGTTTATGTGGGGTAGACCGAGAAAGACATGGGATGAGGTCATTGTGACCTCAGGGTTAAGAGACTGAACAGGGAGGCTGCAATGGATCGTGCAGCATGGAGAGCCACCATTAGGTGACCAAGGCCGACGCATGCAAGCATGTTGGAGCCTTTAAAACTGAAACGAAACAGTGAAACAACGTAGTATGGCTTGAACTTGTCACAGCTTATTAAAATTGTGTGTTGTTGGCTAGAGTGAATAGGTAGGTCTCTCTCTCTCTCTTTCTCACCTTCCCCCTTTGTATATCAGCGAGGTGAGTTAGAGCACTTTTGAGTTACGGAGTTTATTGTACAGTTATGTCGAATTGTGATTTACAGTGTAACGTAGCGTGATGTCAAAGCCTCCTAGCTGACCCTCATGTTCTTGGGCCTTCCCTCTAACCCTTTCTGACCTGAAGGGAATCTCTGTGACATTATATATAGCTTGGAGAGGATGTATGTGTGTTATGTAGTGTCTGGTAGAGTTCCGTTCATGTGGACTAACCGACTAGAGCTGGTTACCCGATGTGTTTGAATGCATCCTGAAATTCTTGGTGGTCTGGCCTACAAAGGAATTGTTTGAAATATGTTTTATGTTAAGTATACATCATATGTTAAGCATTCTTGATGGTCTGGGACAACAAAATTGTGGGTATACATTATGTGGATTGACATTCCTAGTGAGAAGAGAAGCTGTGTATGTCTCCAGCAGACATTACATCCTGTACATTGTGTTATGAGATATATACTAGTGCTTATATAATGTCCAGGTGCCATTCTAGAATAATAATACTGGGTCACGATTACATGGAATGATTTCTTGTTTGTGACCAGATTTGTCACTAAGTGACCGCATTTCTAATCCTTTGTCATTCCAAAATGTGACAGTGTTGTTTGTTTTGTATCTTTGCAGAGGATTGATCTGTGAATTTTATTTTAAAAATGCCTCCTCCTGAGCTCTCAGTTCTGTCTGAGCTGATGTGTGAGTAGTGTTTAATTTTTGAAGTCTTGTTTGTTTGTCAATTTTGCTTCTTGTAAGATGCTATGTGTATGTTGTAGGTGTGAAGGAATATTTCTGTTTCTGATGCATTCAGTGTGTGTTTGTGTTGTATGTTTAGTGTCTGTACATAGGGACAGCGTTGTGATGTTTGTGGTTGTTTGATGGAGGGAGTGTTGGAGGGTAGGGGGAATTGTGTTTGGTGTGACAGGAATGTTTTTGGATGTGTTGCACCTGTTACACAAGTATGTACTTTGGCATCGTCTGTCATCTGTTAGTGTAGAGCATGTGATGTGGATCCATTCTCTGCAGGAAGGCATTGAACAGATCCATGTCTTCATCTTGTGCTTGTGGTTTGTAGGGAGCAAGCGGGGCAGATGCATTATGTGTAGGGTTCAGGATTGTTCTCAGTGTCCCCATGTGTGAGAAGCAGGAAAGTGACTGTTGGAGAGTCATTTCCCATAGCGTGAAAAACGGCCTAAGTAGCAGCTGCCTCACGTGGGAGATGGCAACCTTCCAGGTTAGACCAGGGTCCTCCTAGCAGGATGCAAGGTGGGATGATGAAGTTCTCATCCTAGGCAGGAAGCATATCTACCTCTCTCCACTCAGGGCAGTGGTGGCACCATGGGAAGGCTCCTCTCTACTGCCAGGCTGTCTGTTTGGGCAGTCATGTTCACCATGTGAGACTTTCCAACTTTCAGATTCAAATTGTGGTAAAAATGTGTAAGGACATATATGCATTTTTGTTTAAACCATTCCACTTCATTTTTTTTTTTTTTTTTTTTTTTTTTTTTTTTTTAATGTCCTACAAACGGGGGTTGTGAGATATACAAAGATAATTGTTTGGATAAAAGAAATCCACACTAGAAAAATAGACCATAATTTCCTGAGTAAAATGATGTCTAACAGAATGTATAAAAAAATAATACAGTAATTACCTGTTTGGTGAGCTGTCAAAACCTGTGGTGTTGGAGCTTCTCCACTGCCTGATGCTCAGGGTATGTCATTCAGTATAATGATAAACAAAGCTATTCTTTTTTTCTTTTATAATAGCACATTCATTTTCACTTTCACTTTCATCTGACAACATTATCTGAGTCATCAGACATCGCATCCATCAGATCTAAGTAAGCTGCCGCGGCGGCGAAACATCTCGTACTGCATGCCTCAACATACTTCTGGTATGTGACAAAAATAATAGACAATAAAATAGTCCTCCTGTGATGGAAACTCCTCAGTCTTGCCACCTCCTGATACTGAACCACTATTGGGTCCCCAGTACTGGCGTGGAAGTGTAAAAAGTCCAGAACACGTACAGTCATCCCTTAACATCCGCGTTTTTAACATACACAATTTTAAATATCCACAGGTGGATATAACATAAACGGTTTTAAATATCCGCAGGTGGATACAGTACCAGGGCTGGATGCACTAGAGCATTTCATCTCCTTGAACTCTGTTGACACTCTTCACTGCAAATATAACATTATCCCAGTCACAGTTCATGGCTGTTTTAGTGATGGCATTATCCAATGAATCAAATATAACACTATTGCTTTTGGCCACTTCATTTATCAATGCCATTAATTCATCAGGGGAAAAGTTAGGACAGGCTGGGAGCATTTCTTTTCTTCCATGTTCTCCTTTGCAGTCTTGGCAACGAAGGGCTTTGTTGTGTTTACCAGCTGATACAAGGGGAAAGCTCCGTGATTGGTTGGTCATACTAAATCAAATCTCTGTGTAAGAGCCTCCATCATTGGCTAATCAGAAATCAGCTGGTAATGGTTGAAACACCTGTTGAAGCTGATGACCCTCCTCCCATTGCCGAGAACAGGGTGAAAATTTTAACTTTTTATAGCTTTTCGTGCCCTTATTACTGTATAGTTTGTAAAGACACCTTGGTCCCAATTAATGTGCCTATATGGTGGATGTGCGAGCGAGCGCTATTTGATATTGCACTAATTGATTTACACAACTTGTGGGGAAAAATTCATATGGTGGATGAGTGACTCCGTCTTTAGGGGTTAAACTTTTAAACACTGACAGTTACCCTAGTACTAAATAATAGTACAGTATACGTACATACGCACACATATGTACACATAACCTCAATGAGCTGGTCTAAACCGGTTTGCTGCCCTCCCCCTCCCTCTTTTTTTCTCTCTCTCTCTCTCTCGTAAATAGTGCTAAGCATATGCACCCAAATTGCACTGAGATCATACGAGAGTGGCTGAAAGTGTTATTTTATATTATACTGTGAATTACTGTGATAAAATACAAGTGATTTAGTGATATCGCACTAGTAGATACACATAACGTATGGGGAAAAATTCATTTGGTGGATGAGTGACTCCAGCTTTAGGGGTTAAACTTTTAAACACTGACAGTTACTTTAGTAATAAATAATAGTATACGTACATACACACACGTGTACACATAACCTCAATGAGCTGGTCTGAACTGGTTTGCCGCCCACCCCCTCCCCCTCTTTGTCATAAATACAGTAACACTAAGCAGTACGCACCCAAATCACACTGAAATCATACGAGAGTGGCTGAAAGTGTTATTTAATACTATATTGTGAATTACTGTGATAAAATGCAAGTGATTTAGTGATACTGCACTAATTGATACACATAATGTATGGGGAAAAATTCATTTGGTGGAGGAGTGACTCCAACTTTAGCGGTTAAACTTTTAAACGCTGACAGTTACTCTTGTACTAAATAACAGTATATGTACATACTGCACACACACGTGAAAATAACCTCGGTGAGGTGGTTTAAACCGGTTTGCTGCCCTCCCCCTCCCCCTCTCTCTCGTAAATAATAGTCTCTACTCGTTATATGTTGACCGGTAAACAATAATTCGCTACAACGATAACACAAATCCATCAACTTTGCAGATACCAGTGCACTCACAAAGTCACTTCTCCCCCCACATGACACCACAACAGAAATACAGTCAATTAAAATATGCACTGGTAACAAATCACACATAACAATCGCTAACACATACATTCCCCCCCAATCATCCCCCACAGTACCACACAATTACTCTCCACAGATACACCACATCACTAACATACCCAACATCATCCTGGGTGGTGATTTCAATGCCAAGTTGTCAGCCTGACATGTCAACAACCCTGACATGTCAACAACCCTGACACAGACAGAGGGCTGGTACTACAATCCCAGACAGATCATCTCTTCATACTAAACAGTCTAGACCAACATACCCATATCCTACACCAAGCCCTCTTCCTCCCATCATCTCGAGACATCACCTTCTGCTCCCCAAACCTCGCCCCCACTACATCATGGAGAGTGGTCAAAACCTTAGGTTCTGAACACCTCCCAGTCATCATCACTGCCAAAACCAGAATCATTCCAGCTGGCCACAAACACACATACACTAATTATAAGAGCCAACTGGGAGGCCTTTGTAACTAAAACAGAACAACATTACGAAACACTAAACAGTACACCCATCACAAACATCAACACCGCTGTGAACACTTTCAATACAGTCATACAAAACGCAGACAAAAGAAACATCCCTAGAGGCAACAGAAAGAAATACAACCCCAACTTCACACCAAAAATTCAAGGCCTCATCAGACAACAGGACACACTGCGACACTCTCCAACACCCCATACACAAGACACCATGCAACAAATACAAGAACTCAACACTCAAATAAACAATAAAATATCAGAACAGCAAACACTAAACTGGAAAAATTACCTCCAAACACTTAACCACAAAACAAACATCAGTAAACTCTACAAAACACTAAACAGCATCCCACTAAACAGTACACCCATCACAAACATCAACACCGTTGTGAACACTTTCAATACAGTCATACAAAATGCAGACAAAAGAAACATTCCTAGAGGCAACAGAAAGAAATACAACCCCAACTTCACACCAGAAATTCAAGGCCTCATCAGACAACAGGACACACTGCGACACTCTCCAACACCCATACACAAGACACCATGCAACAAATACAAGAACTCAACACTCAAATAAACAATAAAATATCAGAACAGCAAACACTAAACTGGAAAAATTTCCTCCAAACACTTAACCATAAAACAAACATCAGTAAACTCTACAAAACACTAAACAGCATCACAATTTCCAACATCAACACCACACAATCACACTCTGCCATCACAACAACAGACACCTTAGCATCAAACAAACAACAAGCAAACACTCTCATCAATCACTTTTCACAAGTCAGCCATCTAAACCCCCATCCCGAAGACTGACGTATCATCCGACGTAAGAGACGCTTCCCCACAGACCCAGACTACGCACCTTTCACTTACAACCAGACAAAGCACATCATTAACAACCTCAGGCACTCATCTGCATTTGGACCAGACAACATAAGCAACATTTTCCTTAAACACCTAGGACCACAAGGCATACAAGCACTCACCAACATATCAAACTACAGCTCCTCACACAACATAATACCCAACATCTGGAAGCATGGCAGTATCATCACTATCCCTAAACCCAACAAAGACCCCACATTACCCTCCTCACATCACCCCATCACACTCCACTGCACCCCCTCTAAAGTCACTGAATGACTGGTACTACAACTAGTCACACCTCACATTCCCCTAGCCCAGTCACAACATGGCTTTAGGCCACTACACTCCACAAACACCCTTCTTACAGACCTTACACAGAGAGTTTTTGATGGCATAAATTCAGCTAGGCCACCACACAGAACACTCCTAATCACACTAGACATTAGCAAAGCTTTTGATGCCATCCCCCGCCACAACCTCACAAACAAAATACTGAACAAAAACATGCACAGTAACACAAAAAGATGGCTGGCAAACTACTTAGCAGGCAGATGTGCACATGTAACATTCGCTGGTCAGTCTTCTAACATCAGAAACTTCACAAACAGCATCCCCCAAGGATCTGTTTTGTCCCCTACACTCTTTAACCTATACATGCACGACGTACCCATAGCAGGCAGATGTGCACATGTAACATTTGCTGGTCAGTCTTCTAACATCAGAAACTTCACAAACAGCATCCCCCAAGGATCTGTTTTGTCCCCTACACTCTTTAACCTATACATGCACGATGTACCCACACCCCACACACCACAGATACACATAGCTTCCTATGCAGATGATATAACACTTACATGTACGCAACAAAACGCAAACACAGCTGCACACATCATGCAACCTTACCTCAACACACTACACGAATGGTTCACCACAAACAGGCTCAAAATAGCCCCAGCCAAATTTACAGTGACTCTTCTCACAAACTGGACAGCAGAACACAGTCACATCCCACACCTCACCATAAACAACACCCCCCCTACCACACACACACACCCACACCCAAAATCCTTGGTATAACATACAATACATCAATGTCATTTAAACAACACATCACAAACATTAAAAATAAAATAACACCAAGACTCAATGCTTTGAGCTCACTTGCCCATACAACATTTGGACACAACAAAGAAACCACCACCATAGTATATGAACAATACATACATTCAGTGATGAATTATGCAAGCCCTGCCTGCGCTTCTAACCTCACCAAAACACACTACAACACTACAGACCATACAGAACAAGGCCTTAAAAATAATCACAGGCTGCACAGCTACTACACCCACAGACCACCTACATCAAGAAACCAAAGTCCTCAAAGTCAAGGATCACCTAGACATGAGAGGCACCCAGTTTCTTGCTGTAGCCTCCACAGACCAACAACATCCACTACAGTACATGGCAGCACATCCACCCGCACCAAGGAACATCAAAACAACACCCAGCACACAATACCATACACAAATACCTGTACTGTCATCTCTTCCCCCTTGCCCACCTCAGATCAGCTTCCAGAAGCATATCCACACTCAGATCACTCGCCACTCCATTCAGTCACTTAAAGACAACACACAGTTGCATGCACGGCCTCCTGACATCGACCCTTCTGATCCTATCTTCCTCGTGAGGACAGGGTCCACCTGGCCAGGCTGAGATGTGGGCACCATCCATCCCTCTTGAGCTACTAAAGAGGCTGGATGACTCCGTTGCTGATGCCTGTCCAGGATGCAACACAGCACCCCATACTATTAAGCACATTATGGCAGACTGCATTGCACACAACCACCTACGCCAACAACACAACATGCACTCTTTGAGAGCTGTGTGGGAAAGCCCGGTCTCGGCCGTGGCCTTCCTAAGAGACTCGGGGCTGTTCGGCCAGACTGCCTAGGGAACAACTACTACTACTACTACAATGATAACAGAAAAGTTCCACCCCAAAATTCGATTTACGATGAATTTCCTGCCATAACGATATTGCCCACTGAAAATTTTGTACGAATCACCAGGCACACGCAAGGTGACCATTGTTTGTCTAAGGCAAGATGGTGGCCCCAGCTTGCAAAGCATTGTTTTGGTTCAGTTGTGGTCCTGCCACCCCTTCAAAGCCCTGTCTTTTCCACTCATTCACGTGCGCCCTCCTGCTATCGTCACCTCTCAGCCAAGCATCGTGCTACAGTAGGCCTATACATTGTGTAGCACCAGGCCAACATTACGCAAGTGTGATTGTTGTGCTGTTGCAACGATTTACTGTACGTGAGTTATGCTGCCTGTATTGGTGTGATAGTGTTTGTTTTGGTCTTTGGAGACAACTTGGACCGACACAGGAAGTGATTAAAAGGTGGGTTGTCATTTTTGTTTCAGTTTTGGGTAGGTGACTTTGGTAAGGTGAGTTGACATAACCCCCCTTTTATAATGTATTTCAATCTCCTGATTAACGATAAACTCGTTATACGTTAAGGTATGACCTGATGTAACCCCATTGAATGATGAGTAGTGACTGTACGAAGCAATACACACCAAATTACTGTACACTGAAATCATACGAGAGTGGCTGAGAGTGTTACAGTCATCCCTTAACATCCGCGTTCTTAACACACATGGTTCTAAATATCCGTGGGTGGATATAACATGAACTGTTTTAAATATCAGCAGGTGGATATAGTACTGGGGGTGGATTTATTTAAGTATTTTATCTCTTTGAACTCCTGCTGACACTTCACTGCAAATGTAACATTATCCCAGGCATAGTTCATGGCTGTTTTAGTGATGGCATTGTCCATTGAATGAAATATAACACTCTTCCATTTGGCCACTTCATTCATTTATGCCATTAATTCATTAGGGGAAAAGTTAGGATGGGCTAGGAGTATTACTTTTCTTCCATTTACCCTCAGTGAGCTGGTCTGAACCAGTTTGCTGCCCCCCCCTCTCCCTCGTACCCCTCGATGAGCTGGTCTAAACCGGTTTGGTGCCCTTCCCTCCCTCTCGTAAGTAATACGAAACAATACGCACTCAAATTGCTGTGAAATCATACCAGAGTGGCTGAAAGTGTTATATTATATTGTGAATTACTGTGATAAAATACAGGTGTTTTAGTGATATTTTTGCGATAATCAGAGAAGTCATGATGCTAAGCGCATTAGCTAGCAAACATTTTTGCAGTCTCTTCCTTTTGGCCACTTCATTTATTTATGCCATTAATTCATCAGGGGAAAAGTTAGGACAGGCTAGGAGTATTTATTTTCTTCCATGTACCCTCAATAAGCTGGTCTGAACCAGTTTGCTGCCCCCTCCCCCTCTCCCTCTTACCCCTCGATGAGCTGGTCTAAACCGGTTTGGTGCCCTCCCCCCCTCTCTCACTTTCTCGTACATAATACGAAGCAATACTCAAATCGCACTGAAATGATACCAAAATGGCTGAAAGTGTTATTTTATATTGTGAATTGCTGTGATAAAATACCAAGTGATTTAGTGATATTTTTGTGATAATCATAGAAGTCATGATGCCAAGCGCATTAGCTAGCGAACATTTTTGCAGTTGCAAACTGTGCAACAATGCTGTCAAATGACTCATGACATTATATCAGTAAGCTTTATAAAAGTAAGTGGTAATAAAAGTCATTCAAGAAGTTTGATAAAGTTTGTAATGGTTTTCCTCACGTCGTTACTGTTTCTACTGTTTCGCGAAAGTCTAATGTAAACACAGGAATACCGTAACAAAATCATAGGAGACTGGCTAGAAGTGTTTTATTTCTGTTATCATTGCAGTTATTGTGATGAGGTAACGTGGCTGTAACCCTGTTTTGTATGGAATAAATCTTGTGTTTTGGTGGAATTTTCCAACTCCTTGGGCCATTTCTTGCATCAGACAGTCAAAACACACCTTGTATTCTCTCAGATCGTTCTCTGTGCTTGGAGTGCCTACGGACATGCAGTTTGTTGCAAACAGTGGTAGAAAGATTGACATTTGTCTGACAAAAATTTTAGCTCTTGGGATTAAAGAAAAGAGGGTTAAAACACGAGATGAAAACACACAATTTTTTTCCTATTTCTCTACAGTGAGCACAGTCAGTACGTTGTCATCACAGCTGCTTCAGCCAAAGGGTTAAGGGGGGTCCAGGGGTGTTTTTAAGGCAGGAGGCAGATATCTGCTGATTTTTAACATCCACGGTTGTTTCTGTTACCTAACCCCCGTGGATGTTAAGGGAGCACTGTACAGTATTTTATATTGTGAATTACTATGATAAAATACAAGTGATTCAGTGATATTTTTGCGATAATCAGAGAAGTCTTGATGTTAAGTGCATTAGCTAGTGAACATTTTTGCGGTTGCAATCTGTGCAGCAATGCCATGAATTGACTCATGACATTATATCAATAAGCTTTATACTGTAGAAATACGTGGTAATAAAAGTCATTCATGAAGATTGATAAAGTTTGCAATGATTTTCCTCATCATTACTTTCACTAAAGTCTGATGTAAACACTGGAATATTGTAACAAAATCATAGGAGACTGGCTAGAAGTGTTTAATTTTTATAATTATTGCAATTACTGTGATGAGGTAATGTGGCTGTAACCCTATTTTGTATGGAAAAAATCTTGTGGTTTGGTGGAAATTTCCACCTCGCTGGGCTATTTCCTGCATCAGATGGTCAAAACACACCTTGTATTCTCTCAGATCGTTCTCTGTGCTTGGAGTGCTTACGGACATGCAGTTTGTTGCAAATGATAGTAGAAAGATTGCCTTTGTCAGACAAAAAATTTAGCTCTCAAGATTAACGATAAGTGGGTTAAAACATGAGTTGAAAACAATTTTTTTCCTCTTTCTCCACATTGAGCACAGTCAGTATACAGTAATCACTCTAATATCCGGACGCCCAATATCCGAACATCCCCACCATCCAGACATAAGAATGTTTCATACTGTACTTTTTTCCATACTATACTAACCTCATTTCACTCTTTAATGTCCTTTATTGGCGTGAATAGGGTGTTAGGAGCTAGGCATGTGCAGTAGGAAGGTGTTTTTCTGAGTTAGGCTAGGTTAGGGTCCATAAGTACCAGTCCAGGAGCCAGTCGCCAGAATGTTTATTATTGTATGAATCTACTTCTAAACCCTCATTTTATGTTTCTTTTGCATTTATTTCAGTCATTTATGTGCCTTATTGGTGTGATTTGAGTCTTAAATAGGTGCTATGCATGTCCAGAGGGAGTTGTATAGGTGTTTCTCTGAGTTAGGGTCCATAAGTACAAGTCCATAAGCTGAGGCCCATTATCCGGACAGAACCAATATCCGGACCTACCTATGGCTCTGTTACGTCGGATATTGGAGTGATTACTGTCATCACAGCCGCTGCAGGCAAAGGGTTAAGGGGGGTCCAGGGGTGTTTTTAAGGGGGGCAGCAGATATCCGCGGATTTTTAACATACGTGGGTGTCTTCGTTCCCATGGATGTGAAGGGAGCACTGTGTATGTGCTACCTGATGGCTACAGACTTTTCCTTTGGGGCACGTCGACGTGCCACTCGTTGTAAAAGGGTTTAGAAGGTGCTACTTGGCATATTTAATTTTTATCCCCAGGAAATGTTAATTTTCATCACGTAAAACCAGTACAGTGTAATGAAATTTAATAAAGTACATAACCACTAGCCACAGTATAGAGTGAACTGTGTTGTTTCAGGTGAGTGGTAAGAAAGCAGCTGGATAGCAGATGCCAAATGTACAAGGCAGCCAGCAGTCAGTGCACCAGAGGAGCTGATGTGGACTCTCCTGACCCCAGCTGTAAGGTAATGGTTGTGACTGACTTCAAATCTTCATGTTGTCCTTCCTGGCTGTGTGTACATGAAGTGCTGTACAGTGTTATATGGCTCCCAGAGCTGGTCTAATTACAAATCATATTACAGATCTACTGCTGGTCAGGTCAGTGAAGCAGACACAATAGTCCAGTCATCAGGGAGCTTCCTGAGTATTAAATGCGAAGTGAAGGCAAGAATGAGGTCACACCTTTTGCTGTTTCTCAGTAGAATGATTGAAAACATTGTGTGAGCTCATTGTACAAGAGGACCAACAGTTTTTGTGTTGTGTGAATCATTTGTTACATTATGAAAGTGAAACCAGGATAATTTAGCTGTTGTGGTATCATTTCTACTTACAGTTGTTGTACAAGTTGTGTGTTTAGAAACTCGAGAGCTGGTGTAACAATCAGAAGCGAAGTGGTGTTTTAATCTCATTATCAGTCTGTGACAGTCCACAGCAGGCAGAAAGCACCTCTCATCTTTCTCCACTTGGATCTGTTGTCAGTCAGCCAATTCAAATCCAATCCCAGCAGGTTATGTCTTTAGACTATTTTTAATTAGCTTCAGCCTTTCAGTCCACGTGTGGTTTACCACTTAGTAACTCGGGTTGTTAATTTGTTATGTATTCATTGAATGACATGCCTTTGTCCATTTATTTTTAATTTTTCTAATAATCTTTTATAGCTTTCTTAATTTAGCATTCTTTGAACTCCTGGCTTATAGTCAAGGACAGTAAAAAAAAAAGGATTGTTTCTCCCCAGTAGCAAATTTGTACCCATCATAACATTTCTTTATCAAAATCCATTCATCCCATTCCTCTTCTTATGATTTCATTGTCATGAAATGGTGCTTGTTAGACTCCATGTCCCTGGTGTATAGAACTTCCGGTCCATGGCATATATAAATATATTTCTGAACCTTCCAGCACCTCATCTGCCATATTTACTGGAAGGAAATAAATGTCCTTTATATCTTTGTTTTGACAACTCTCATTCATTGTAATTATACTGTTCTGTACTTGATTATATGTGGAGAGTTGTCATTTGTTAATAATGATTTGTGTATTGACAACTGTGTTTCATCAATAATATATAATATGTATGTTGTTATCAGTGGTATGTGGTGGAGACCATCATCCACTCACTTGACATAGTGCTGCCTACTTCTTCCTTTGCCTTTGTTTTTTTATTATTATTATTATTATTATTATTTTTTTTCTGTGCCTGCCCTCCTCTCATTCTATTTCTCCTATCTTTCCTGTCACTTCTTATTGCTTTTCTTTCCATTACAGGTGGCTTTACATTGAGTGACAATTCAAATGGTTTCCTGTAAGACAAGAAACCATTTACAACTCTGGGTGGTAACCATATAACCAAACCATACGTGTTCCCTACTTGTCAACAAGTGGGTTGGTGGAGGGTCTGTGCCCCTCCCCGTAAAACAAATGACTCAGTCAATTGCCACCCCTTACGGGATTATGGCGTCTGGCAATAGATACTGTAGATAGATAGATAGATAGGTGTTGTTATTCAGTAGTAATGATCTACCTGTTGACTTGTAATGATTGTTTGATGTTAATTGTTAACTAGTACTCTGATGGAAACATCATTATTATTATTATTATTATTATTATTTTTTTACAATGCAGAAATGTTGGTTAGTGACCATATTGATGGCATATAGTAAGGCTAACAGTGAGTTGCAGTTGAGTGGAGCAAGGCTAAGTCTGGCATCGTTAAGAAAGCTAGGAGGAATGATATAATGGAGTTAGTTAACACTTTTCCATTCTTTAGATGCCCCAGATTGTCAAAGCTTTAAATGCACAGCCATTCTTTGGATGCCCCAGGGTATGTTTTTGTCCTTTGTGAAGATGCTTACAAAAATAATGGTCTCTTGAAGTAGAGAAGATACACTGAATCTCAAAATCTTTTGAGAATCTGCTCTGACAGACAAGAATGGGATTAGGTGCTGAACTGGAGAGGGAGTGAAACAGGAATGTGTTAGGGAAGAACCAGAAGTGAAGTTAAAGTGTTTGGTAAAATAAGCAATAATGGAGGAGGCTAAGGAAGAGCCAGATGTGAAGTTTGAGTGTGAGGTGAGTAATGAAATATTGGGCATAGTTAAGGAGGAGCTGGATGTGAAGTTAGAATGTGAAGTGAGTGAGAAAAAGTTCATCAGGGAGAATGAGATTGTCCAAGATACAGTCTCCCTCGTAGCTGAATCTGAAAAATTCAAGTGTTTAGAATGTGGTAAACTGTTTATACAAAAGAGACATCTTGCTTGGCACTCAATAGTTCATTCAGGAATGGAGCTGAAATGTAATGAATGTGACAAGGTATTTACTTGTAAAAGTACTTTTGCCAATCACCTACAGACTCATTCGGGAGTGAAATTCAAGTGTGATATTTGTGGTAAACTACTTAGTTGTAAAAGGAATCTCACCAGACATCTAGTGAATCATCCAAAATTGAAAAAGCACAAGTGCAATAAATGTGGCAAGTTATTTCCTTGTAAAAGCTCCCTCACCAGACACCAACAGGTTCATTCAGCAGTGAAGAAGTTAAAGTGTGATGAATGTTGTAAACTATTTACAAATAAAAGTAACCTGTCCAAACACTTAGTGCTTCATTCAGAATTCAGAGAATTTAAGTGTGATGAATGTGGTAAGCTGTTTGCATATAAAAGCCAGCTCAAGAAGCACCTACTGAATCATTTAGGAGTGAAATTCAAGTGTGATGAATGTGGTAAATCATTTAATCAGAACGGTAGTCTCAGGCAGCACAAGTTGACCCATTCAGGAGTGAAGTTCAAATGTGATGAATGTGGTAAGGTGTTTCGTTATAAAACTCACCTCACCAGGCACATAAAGATTCATGCAGGAGTGAAATTCAAGTGTGATGAATGTGGTAAACAATACAATCAGAAAGATAACCTGATACAGCACTTGCTGCTTCATGCAGGAGAGAAAAAGTTCTTGTGTGATAGATGTGGCAAACTGTTTTTCCAGAAAAGTACTCTCAGGCAGCACTTATTAATTCATTCAGAAGAAAAGTTGAAGTGTAATGTACCCAAACACTTAGTGCGTCACTCAGGTTTAAAAAAAATTAAATGTGACGAATGTGGTAAGCTGTTTGGATATAAAAGTGAGCTTAAGAATCACCTACTGAATCATTTAGGAGTGAAATTCAAGTGTGATGAATGTGGTAAATCGTTTACTCAGAAAGGTAGCCTCAAGCAGCACCAGTTGACTCATTCAGGAGTGAAGTTCAAATGTGATGAATGTGGTAAGGTGTTTAATTATAAAAGTCATCTTACCAGGCACGCACAGATTCATGCAGGAGTGAAGTTCGAGTGTGATGAATGTGGTAAGCTGTTCAGTCAGAAAGGTAACCTGGTACAGCACTTGCTGCTTCACTCAGGAGAGAAAAAGTTCATGTGTGATAAATGTGGTAAACAGTTTTTCCAGAAAGGTAGTCTCCAGCAGCACTTATTAATTCATTCAGAAAAAAGTTGAAATGTGATGTATGTGGCAGACTGTTCAGAACTAAATGGGGAATAGCCAGACATGTTGCCAGTCACTGAGAAGTCAAATAGCATTAGAGCAGTTTATGTGGAATCTTCAGTGGTGGGTAGCACAAATGAAAAAGGACCTTGCGCAAGCGCAATTCACAATTCACTACCGTGCGCAAGTGCAAGTGCGCAATCTGACTAATATTTAGCTTACACAGTGTCGCAAAGCACAGGTGCAAACAATTTGCATATATTTGTGGGAATTACTGTAAAATATTGAGATATTTAAATAAATTAGCATATTTACTTTTATTATTATTATTCTCTATTATTTGTAATTTGTGCAAGTGCGCAGTCTAATATTTAGCTTGCGCAATGTCGCAAAGAGCTAGCGCAAACCATTTGCATATATTTGTGGAAATTATTGTAAAATATTGAGATATGTAACTAAATTAGCATACTTACTTTTATTTATTTTTCAGTCTGTCTCTCTGTTGCCAGACGCCTTAATCCCGTAAGGGATGGCCACTGGCCACAAACAACAAATTGCCTTCATGTCACTCTGTCCCCCGCCATTTCACTGCCCTGCTCCCAGCTCACACCTCTCTCTCACATATACCTCTCCACTCCATCCCTCCATCTCATCCTTTGCCTCCCCTTCCCTTTCCCCCTCTCCACCTCACTCACATACACTCTCCTTATTAGTCTCTCACTCTCCATCCTCTCCATATGGCTAAAGCACCTCAGTGTGTTTCTCCGAATGATTCACTTGGCACACTAAGTGACTATGGCATTGTTAGCTCGTGGAAATTCAAAAAGAGAGTGAGCGGAGTGGAGGGACTGGGAAACAAAGGCGTGATGTTGCCAGTTTTACTTTTATCTGCATTTTCTGAGGATGTTTTATTTAATAATTTAATATAGATATGCAATGGCACATGCAATTCCTTACAAAAATCATTAAAACATGATTTAAGTCAAATATCCACAGCCTAATAAATTATTAAGTTGTGGATATTTGATTTAAATAATGTTTTAATGATTTTTGTAAGGAATTGCATATGCTACTCTTAATAAATAATGTATTTTTGATTTATTATTATTAATAATAAAAAAATATTAAAATACATTGTCTCTTGAAGCATTTTAAGAAATGCTACTACCCTCCTGCCTCCCCAGAACCCTCGAGACCCGCCCGAGCCTCTCCCACCCCTTTGCGGGCAGCTCCCAAGACCACATGTCCTGTGGATTGCGCACTGCACAATCCACAGGACAGGTGCGCAAGGCAGGTATGCAAGTGCAAATTTAGTTGTGTAAGCGCAAGTAAATTTGCACTTGTGCACCTGCCTTCTCATGTGCAAAAGCAAGATATTGCGCAAGGTCTCGTATGGTGCACAATGCGCAAACGATATTCACCGGAGCGCAGTGGTGTGCAGTTTTGCATTGTGCAAGTCATTGCGCATGTGCCCAGCACTGGGACTCTTGGTGATATCTGAAATACCTTTAAACTAAACCTTTCTACTTACCTATGAGCACATCATTGAATGTCTAGATGCTCCTATGTTGCTATAAAGGTTAGAGGAAGGAACATAATTTTTGGTGTGGGGGAGTGTGTATGGAGAGTATCATACTCTCAAGAGTTAGTAAAAACAGTGAAATAATGTGTAAAAAGTGTGTATATAGTATTGAATAAATAAATAGACATAAATTTGTTAGAAAATAAGTATCATGGAAAACATAAACCAATCTTTATAAGTTACTTTCTTGTGTTTTTTTGCTGTTTTAGTTGTAATATTGTGTTTATACAGCATTGTGAATTAGTGGGAGAAACAAATACGCACTCAACACTTATTTTGGCTTGAGGTAATCCATCTCTCTTCCCTCCACTAATACTGCCAACACACCACCATGACCATGAACATGCTTGGCCCAGCTGCCACACACTGGCTTCCTCACACCACACCACCACCTCCAAATCGCCAACAGAGAATAAGTACGCGCTTTTTATGTGTTTTATGTCATTTGTGATTCATTTGTAATGAAAAAAATATATTTGGGGAAAATCGATTATCCTGAAAATAACCCGGTTCTGGGACGTGGATAGGTAAACCCATGCCCGTCACCTAGGGGTTAATTGTACTGAATGTCATATAGTTTTATTTGAATAATAAGACTTTTAGGGCTGAAGAAGTTAATGCTAATTTCAGTTATCTCACCAGTGTGAGGGCATGTTTAATTTATAGACAGACATTTGCCACTAAGTCCCCCCGGTTCACGTTTATTTTCGTGTATGTAGGTCACATCGGTTCACGTAAATAAACGTTTTGTCACACTGCGCCATTGTTTGCATAGCTGTGGTTGAGGTTGCCAACTAGGCTTATGTCTTTTCCCCACATGGGTGCATGGGTGAATAAGACAAAGGATTTTGTGCGTGTCCTCTTTAGTTTATGCTCGTGAGCAGCCATGGATAAAGCAGACCCTTCAGCATCTCACAGTTGCTCCCACACTGCTCACCTCCACACCTGTGATACATGTTAGGTGTGGTTTAACTCATGAAGAACAGGCTGAGTTATTGAAAAATCTTAATGGTGTTGAATTTGAAGATTCTGATGACTTAGGAAATGAACATCAGGACAAAGAAAATGAACACGAGGTCACCATTGAAGGCATGGTGGGTGACGCAAAGAGTGCTGAGGAGGAGGAGAGAGGGGCAGCTGGTGGGGTGACGAGGAGAGTGGGCTACATGTCCACGTTCACATGGACTGTTGGTGTTGGATTTACAGTTTTAAGAAATTCATTTATGGCCAAGATATACCCACGTGGGGATTACAGACCTCCCACCAGGTATTCAGGGGGAGGGGTTAATGAATCAAAATTTAACCCTCTCGTGCACCATAAGTTTTCAGTAAGTTTTGGTTCCACGCACAGAACCAAAACCTTGCTCAGGCTGACTCCGCTCGCACGGCAAGGAAAGTACTTTTATTGTTATAAATCACTTCCCATCATCTTCGTTGCTGTTTATACTATCAAGAAAAAAACAAAACAAAATGGGTGAATAAATTTACAGAAATAAAGCCAGAATAAACTTTATTTATGTGAAAACTAGCTTCTCATAACTTCGCAACATCACCGTGAAAATTTTTTCCCGTGACGCGCAGTTGCAAAGGACATGCCTGTATGCAGCACTTCAAGATCTTTCATATGTGAACGTTTCAAGTTGATACGTCCAATAGTTTTCGAGTAAATCGAAAAAACTACGAAAATCGCCTAAAAATGTCTGATTTGTTTATTATTTCTTATGTTGTTAGTGACAGTGTAACAAACATATATGTAAATTCTGTCCAGTTTTGTAGCCTAAAGGTTAAGGAAGCCCATGATATAATTTGCAGTGTTATAACCCTTATTGTTATGGAGAAAATGAATTTTGAAAAGTTATGATGGGTTGCGTGCGGTGGCAGCACCTATGTTCTGGCCCGTAGGCTGAGTATGTTCGTCTTTCGTAACTTTTCCCCAATTATTTTCACACACAGGTTACTTTGCTTTACAAAAGGATGCATAAGAAATCATCAGCTTGTTCAAGCTTTCTTCAGATTTTTTATGCAACCTATACTTTATGAGTATAATAACTGAGAGAATAGCAGTGAAATCCACCATATATTCCCTGTGAGAAATATATAGTAAACACACATTTTTACCTTACAATACAATAGTATAAAAACTAGACAAATAAGCTGGTTACTCATGTTCTCTAGCAGTGTTGTGGTGTTTCTTGACAGGAGATGGAGTTGCAGAGAGGAGGACAGGTACGATCACAGCCTGTGTGTGTAATTCACCGGGTCGGACAGGATCACTTGATTGTTGTGATCGTCAGCTTTTACCCTCCCGTAAGGGAGCTGAGAGCTCATATAGTCCGATTTAAGGGGAAGACTGTGACCTTCACACATGCACACACCCATCCCCTTGCTCAAGGGAGACAGTAACCATCCACTTTGACAGTGAAACTTTTCACAACCTGAACGAGGCATACGGCAAGCGAGAACGCTACCACTGAGCCAGTTTGAGTGTGTGTGTTTGTGAATATTTGTGATGTGTGAGTGTGTGTGTGTGTGTGTGGAGTGATGGCAGTGGTGTCAGTTGTCATAGGAGTGATGGCACTGGTGTCAGTTGTCATAGGAGTGATGGCAATGGTGTCAGTTGTCATAGGAGTGATGGCAGTGATGTCAGTTGTCATAGGAGTGATGGCAGTGGTTTCAGTTGTCATAGGAGTGATGGCAGTGGTGTCAGTTGTCATGGGAGTGATGGCAGTGGTGTCAGTTGTCATAGGAGTGATGGCAGTGGTGTCAGTTGTCATAGGAGTGATGGCAGTGGTGTCAGTTGTTGTAGGAGTGATGGCAGTGGTTTCAGTTTTCATGGGAGTGATGGCAGTGGTTTCAGTTGTCATGGGAGTGATGGCAGTGGTGTCAGTTGTCATGTACTCTTTCTCTGATAAGCCCTTGCGAGACATTGTAGGTTTAGTGTAAAATAGGAGGGGAACGGTAAAAATCGGTTAGGAATTTTCAAATATGGCATTATCTGAAAATACTTTTTATGAAAAACACTCGTACACCTTCTTCACAAGCACACTGCACTATATATAACACAATAACATTATAATACACATAAGGTATGGACGGTGTGGTAGTGGGAGATGCAGGTTTAAATGGCCAGCCGTGCGCTCACACACCCTTTAAGCCTGACTGTCAGGAGAATACTGAGCTAAATATAGGCCACTTGGCTCTCTGATAAGCTTCCTGGTGTTGCCATATATTTCCCCTAGATGTGGCTACCCTCAGCTTTAACTCGACCAATTTTGACGAAAATCCATCCACAGGAAAAGTTTCTATGACCATTTATAGGGAAGTTGCGTTATGTTGCATCATCGGTTACTCTTCAGATTGCAAGGATTATGACTCGCATTGCGTCATCATGGGCGAAGGGGTTAAGAAAGTAACTTTTTTTTTCATTTTTTTTTTGTACTGTTACCTAGTTTTATTTTGAATAGGAAGACTCATGGAGCTGAGGTTAATGCTAATATTATTTAATCTCACCAGTCAGTGGCCATGTTTACTTTATAAAGAGGCATTTATTAGTAAGTCCACGTACAAACAGTCATAATTTATGAATGTGAGTGTTTTCTTTCCAGTGCTGTAATGTTCAATAATTAATTAATTGCTTGTAAATGAAAGCATTTTCCATTAAATGCTGCAGTTATTGGCTTAGTAGCGGGTGCATTACGACATATGAAACCAAGGTTGGCCACTTGAAATCAAGAGTTTGACTATCATTTAAATTAAATGATAAAAAAAAATTGGTTATTTAAATCAGTGTAATTAAAATGTGAAAAATTGCATTGTGTAACCACCAAATTTATTAACCCCTATGTGGCTGAGCATCCATAATTTGAAGGGACCCACTGGCTGACCCCAGGGCTAATTTTTGAAGCATTGAAATTCAATTTCTCTTGTCATATTGAAGAGGAACGTCAGATACATCTGGCAATGCAATTTTGAGTTTCCTAGACCCATCCTGTGCTGCACAGTGAAGTGCGAGAATTGCGCAAATTTATGCAGATATCGGTCACACCTAGGTATTGCTGTGATGTCTAGTGGTAGGTGGGGGTGCTCACCATCCACTCATTCAGTGTAGCGCTGCTCTGGGTGTCTGCCCTTTCCTCTCTTCCATTCTTTCTCTTCTGTCTTTCTTTTCTTCATTCTCTCCTTTTTCTTCTGCCTATAGGTCACTTTACACTCCCTCTTCTGTTTTTTTTTCCTTCATTCTTTCCTCTTCCTTCTGCCTATGGGTGACTCTACACTGAATGATAAGCCAAATGGTTTCCTGTACACCAGGAAACCATTTACTATGCTGGGTGGTACCCATATAACCAAATTATGGCACCTGGTGGTTTAGTGGGTAATTAAGGTGCTCCAATAGGTTTAAGCCTGTGTAGGTTTATATCCAAGGGATGGTTGGGATTTATTGCTCACATAATGCCATTCAGGGATGAGTGAGGCTGGCCACTCTCATCGTAAATGTCAGGACCAATGCCTAGCCCTGGATTCTTATGCTCCTCGTGGGATGACACAGGATTGGATGATAGATAATTTAGTTTTTTTCTCTTTTCATGGAAAAACATCGTAAATAGTGATGAAATGGTGTCAGATGATTGGATATGTGTATTTCAAAGTTTATCTACAGAACGTGAAGTTTCAACTTAAAAAAAAAAAAAGTTTTGAATTTATGTATCATTTTTTGGTGTTTATTGTGTTTATGGTAGTATTGGCATATTTTTGTACTGTGGGTGGTTGAGTTTATGAGAATAAGGAGGCGAGAGATTATATTTTTAGACCTAAATGAGATAATGGTCATCCTGTGAGTGTACAGGCTGAACAGTGAGGGCTGAAATGTGAGACAACCTGGGATTTGCCCCTTGCACGAGATGATTAGGGGGGGAAGGGAAGAGAGGCCTTTCCACCTACCAAAACATCACGGCAAACATTTGTGTAATGTTAGTGCAAGGCAAAAAATATGTAAAATGATCCAAGCCAGTACCACAACCTGAGCAAATAGGTAAAGATACCCCCCCAAAATATTTTTCTTATGTTCTAGTCATTTTTGTTTATGCCTGTATTTATTTATAACGAAAGTAGGCTGGTTGTGTGTGTTTCGCAAGGGAGGAGAAAGATGATATTTTCTGTCTGGGTTGAGATAATGGGTGTAACTATGTGTATTTAGGCATGGCAAGAAAACATCCACTTGTCATTGCGGCAGGTGTGAACTGACAGATAGGGTGAGGGTCTGAGGGAGTGCAGTCAAGGTCAGTCTCACGATGTCCCAGTTGTTCATTCACTTCTGAAAAGTTTTCGCTGTTTTCAGCAAGTCACACTGCATCGAATGATCCAAACCAGTACAACAAACCTAAGCTAATAGGTAAAGATACCAAAACAAAGATGTATTTTTCTCATATTTTCATGTCTTTTTTTTATTTATGCCTGTATTTATTTATAATCACAAACAGGGTGGTTGTGTGAGTTTCCCAAGGGAGGAGGAAGATGATATTTTCATCTGGGTTGAGGTAATGTGTGTAGATATGCATGTTTGGGCATGGCCACGAGCGAAAAAATCGAAAAATCACTCATCATGGCAGCAGGGGTGTGTTGGAGTGTAGTTTAGGTTGGTCTCAAGAAATCCCAGACGTTTGTTCACTCCCCCAAAATTTTGCTGTTATCTACATGTCACACTGCATTAATGCCGGTGGCCATGCCACAGTAAAATGTCATTCGATGCTTGCGGCCACGGAGGAGTTAAGAGAAGACTAGTAACTGTGTGCAATGCAGTGGGTATCGTGATATCTAAATCTATATTTTTCTATCTATATACATACATACACAAGGCATACCCTGATAACTGGCAGTGTTGCATACCGGTGGGAGTGGTTTGTTATGCTAAGTGTTTTTAGGGTGGCTTCCCATCCTAGCAACACCTAAGGTATAGCTGGGTTCCCTTTCTAGACCGGAGTCAAGACAGTGTTAGAGGAACAGGTCATAAAAACACGAGGCAACGACCTTACATGTATATTACCAAATTCTTAACACAGGCAAGCTAGACAATCCACAAGACTATATACAAAGGAAAAGCTCGGACTGGCAAAGATATATTACAGTCAGATAGATTATTTTCTGGTTAGGAGGGCCGATAGGAGGTTAGTGAGGGATGTTAAAGTTATAGGAAGTGAGGAGTGTGTGCAGCAGCACAAACTGTTGATTTGTGATATGGTGCTTAAAGAACAAGTGATGAAAAAGAGGACTTATGTACCTAGGAGGAAAATATGGAAGCTGAAAAGCCAAGTAGTAAGGGATGCCTTCTATAGCGAGTTGAGGAGAGTGGTGGCTGAACAGGGAGCTGTAGACAGAGGCGTTAATGAATAGTACAGACCCCTCAAGAACAATTTCTTGAGAGTTACTGATGTAATATGCGGCTGGACAAGAGGACCACCAAGACATAAAGTAACTTGGTGGTGGGATGAGGGTGTAGAAACTGCAATTAAGGAGAAAAGAAGGCTTTTCAGGGAATGGAAGAAAGGTGGTAGCAAAGAGGAATATTTGGCTGCCAAGCGTAGGACTAGAAGAGAGGTATAGAGGGCAAAGTCTGAGTCACAGAGACAATTACTTGATAACCTAAATCATGGGGAAAGGAAAAATATATTTAGGGTGGCAGGTCAGGTGAAGAGGGATAATCGGGATATTATAGGTGAGCAGTGTGTGAAGAATGATGAAGGAAGGGTAGTGGTGAACAGTGAGGATATTAAAGATGCATGGAGAGAGCATTATAACCGGTTGTTGAATGAGGAGTTTGACTGGGACAGGGAAGGTTTGGAGCCAGCAGATCCAGTGTCTGGCCCTTGGCCTTTGATTGATACTGCTACTGTGAGTGAGGCAATAGGCAGGATGAGGGTGGGGAAGGCAGCAGGTGTGTCTGGGTTGACTGCCGAAATGTTGAAGGCCTCAGGCGATATAGGGGTGAGTTTAGTCACTGACCTGATAAATAGGATTATTTATGAGTGTGTTGTCCCAGATGATTGGCTGAAGAGTGTAATTGTAAATGTGTATAAAGGGAAGGGTGATGCCCTGGAAAGAGGAAATTATAGAGGTATAAAGCTTTTAGATCAGATAATGAAGGTAATGGAGAGAGTTTTAGAAGGTATGATTAGAGAAAGAGTGAATATTGATGAGATGCAGTTCGGGTTCATGCCAGGTAGGGGACCACTGATGCCATATTCATTGTTCGACAGCTTCAGGAAAAATATATTGGTAGGAGAAGGGATCTTTATTTTGTTTTTGTTGATTTGGAAAAGGCCTTTGACAGAGTCCCTAGAGAGGTGGTGAAGTGGGCAATGAGAAAGCTTGGCTTGGAGAAGTGGCTGGTTAGGGTGGTTATGGCCATGTATGTGGGTGCTCACACCCAGGTGAGAGTGAATGGAGATTTGAGTGATGAGTTTTCCGTGAATGTTGGTGTGCATCAGGGGTCAGTCTTGAGTCCCATGTTGTTTATCATGGTACTTGAAGCCCTTTCACGTGACTTTAGAAACGGACTCCCGTGGGAGTTGTTGTATGCTGATGATTTGGTGTTGATTGCAGAGAATGAAAGGGAGGCGGAGGAAAGGTTTAGGAAGTGGAGAGATGGTATGGGGCAAAAGGGTTTAAGGGTAAATGCAGATAAAACAAAAGTGATGATATCTAGGGTTGGTGGCGGTACTGTCAAAGATGAGGGAGAGTGGCCATATGCAGTTTGCCACAAGGGCGTGGGAAGTAATTCCATCTTGTGCGGTGTGTATGATAAATGGGTGCATAAGAGATGTAGTGGTATCAGAGGTAGACTGCGAGATAATGCTGATTTTATGTGTACGGCGTGCCGGGGTGAGCAGGTGGAGATTGTCAGACGTGAGAGGATTGAACTTGCTGGTGAATCTCTTGAGTGTGTGGAAGAGTTTTATTATTTGGGAGACATGTGTGCTGGAGGTGGGGCTGGAGCTAGCTCTGTGGCTAGGGTGAGAAGTGATTGGAAGAAGTTCAGGGAGCTCTTGCCTCTCCTGACATTGAGAGGGCTCTCCCTACGTGCTAAGGGGTCTTTGTATGCAGCATGTGTTAGGGGTGTAATGCTGTATGGCAGGAGACCTGGGCAGTGAAGGAGGAAGATATTCGCCAGCTCAGACGTACAGAAATGACAATGATTAGGTGGACGTGCAGTGCGTCCCTGCGTCCAAGGCCTGGAGGGGCTGGATTTACAATGGAAGAGTTGAGAGGTAGGAAGGGACTGGAGTGTATTGGTGTTGTGATGAGGAGAGGTAGATTGAGGTGGTTTGGACATGTGGAGGGGATGGGGGATGATAATTGGGTGAGGAAGGTGAGAAGTGTTAATATTGGGGGTGGGGTTATGAGGGGTAGACCGAGAAAGACATGGGATGAGGTCATTAAGTGTGACCTTAGGGTTAAGGGACTGAACAGGGAGGCTGCAATGGATCGTGCAGCGTGGAGAGCCGCCATTAGGTGACCAAGGCCGACACATGCAAGCATGTTGGAGCCTTTAAAAACGAAACGAAACGAAAACGAAACGTATCACGTAGGATACTGGCAGTCTCAAGAATAGGCGGACAGACACTGTACTTAAGTGAAGTTGGGAGTACACTTAATTCTTGGGCTGCATATATTTTATACTAATCATACACATGTCCTGTGTTTGCTGAGTGGGGCAGGATGGTAGAACACTGGTAATGTCTCATCTCGCAGACAGTGGAGTTGTAGTTTTTTTTTTTTTTTTTTTATGTGTCCGACTCTGGGCAAAGGCTTCAGGGCCTAATTCTTGGGGGGCAGTGACCTATCCCAAGGCCCAGTAGTCCTACACCTCCACATGTCACCACTTCGGCACTAACACCCACCATCCATACTGAATACATGCTAGGGCCGTCTCATACAGGACTGGTGTGTTGGTATTAGCGGGGGTATTTTTACGACATGTCGGCGGGTCATCTGGTAGATCGATAAAGTCTGCTTTTAGGAAATTCAAATCCTTAAACTGTTCCCTGCCCCAGCCGGGATTTGATCCTGGGTCCATTAGGACTGCAGGCCACCTCACTACCGATTCAGCCACCGCCTCCCCCTAAACACTGTCATTGTACTCTGATTGTCACTTCCACTTTTACTCCACAGGCATGGAAGTCAGTCATGGTAGGGGTGAGGGGCAAGGGAGTGGCCGTCCAGCGGCTCACAGGTGTCAGTCTAGTGTCGACTGAGTCCCCTCAGGTGTCTTCTCGTCTAGGGGGCACGGGACTACTCATGGGGGCATCGTCCTCCAGAGTGGCCTACAATCGGGCATGGTGAAGGGCCCCGAATTGGAGGGGCTAGGTATAGGGGTCTGGCCTCTCGGGACTGAGGCCAAATATCTTCTGTAGGCGTTCCTGCAGGTGGCAGGTGCAGGAAGGGCGTCACTCCTTGTCCGGACTGGAGAGGTTGTGCCCCGGGGTACTAGGGGTGGCATTTAGGGCCTGTCTGCTGCGGTCTTGCTCCTGCTGCTTTGCCATCAGGGTAGGGCTGCGGTGTTGCTGGTGACAGGAGTCTGACAGGTGCTGGTCGCCTTCAGGTGCTGACTGGGTGGAGTGCAGCTCCGGGGTCAACAAGGGTCGTCTCCACCAATCCGTTATTCAGAGGTTCTCCTGGAGGCTGCCTCTGGCTGGGGAGTTAGAGGTGGGACTTACTATGTCACCGGTGGGGTGGCTTGAGCGGAGGTCTCCCTCCAGTAGTGGAGTCACAGGGGGTGAGGGACATTTGTGGCGTCCCTTCCTGGTGCGGCTACCAGTCATCACCGAGGTCCCGTGGGCAACGGGAAGAGGGCGGGTACCAGCCGTTCCTTTCCCGTCGATGCAGCAAGCAGCTGTCACCGAGGCCTGACTCCCTGACGGGATTGCAAAGTGCAGCTACTGGCCATCACCTGCCTACAGGCGCGGCTACCGGCCGTCGCCGAAGTCCCGTGTGATGGGCGATGTGTAGGCAAGGGGCGGCTACAGGCTCTCCCTTATCTACTGGTGTGGCTGCTGGCCGTCACTGGTATCATGCCCGTTGAGGCAACTGCAGAAGGAGAGAGGGCGTGTCTTTCTCTCCCTGTGTGCACTAACCAGCCATCACGGGTTCCACAGGGGGGGTGGACAGCACTATGAGTGGCTGTTGGCCGTCTCTTAGGCGTGTGGTTACTGGGCGTCACAATTGCATGGCTACAGGCCATTGCTGGTGTACGGCTATAAGCCGTTGCTGGTGCACGGCTACAGGCCGTTGCTTGTACACGGTTGCAGGCCATTGCTTATGCACTGCTACAGGCCGTTGATTGTACACGGCTATGGGCCGTTGCTTGTGCACGGCTACAGGCCGTTGCTTTATTTGTTCAGCTACTGGCTGTCTGGGATGCTGTCTGGAGCTAGTTTATTAGCTCCACCCTGATTCTGGCAAGGGCTGGATTGGTTGGAGGGTAATGCACCCTTACTGAGATGTTTGCACTGGGTGCACTCCGTGGAATAGGGGCGTGCAGCCATATGGGATGTATGCCCACATCGCACGGATGTCCCACTTGCCCCACCTATCCCTCAGTTGTCGCTTCCTGGGGGTGTTGTGGTGCCCTCTGTTGCCACGGCTACTATTTCACCATCGTCATGGTGGGAAAAGCCATGTCTCTGTGGCTGGAGGTTGTAGGTCTTGGCAGTGCTGGTGTTGTGGTTTGGGGGTCAGGTGTTGGAGGAGGGTGATCCATTACATGGTTGCTTGGTTCTCACCGTGGTGAGGTGCAGGTTAGGTAGAGGGTGGAGGCTTGGGAAGAGGTGCAGAGGGTCTGCAGGAGGTGATGAGGGGCGCAGATGTGGCGCTTCCTGCTGTGGGTCGGTGCCCAGGTGGCACGTCGGATCCTCATGGCTGTAGGTGGTTGCTCCTCCATTGATCTCAGCTGAATGCTGGTGATGGAGGTGGGGATGGCGGTTTTATGCCTGGGAGGAGTGCATGTGTTTTCCACAGGGAAATGGGTGGATGAGTATTTCAGCTGGGCTTGGTGTAGTCTGAGGGTAATGGGAGTGGTGTTGGAGGTGTGGGGGCTGGGGGTGATTGAGTCTGGTGGGGGAGGTGAAGCAGGTGGAGTGGGGGAGGGGGTGGTGGTGTATCTTGCAGGGGGGCGTGAGAGGCGGCTGGATCAGGTGATGGTGGTTTTAAGGGTGGGAGTGGGTGGCAAGGTAAGAGTGCTGCTGCGTGGTGCTCTGGTTGTGCGTGGTGTGGTGGTGGGTGGTGTTGGGTGGTGGTGTCTGGGGTGGGAGTTTGGGGGCGGTGGAGGGAGATCAGGTGGTGCTGTGGGGCAGTGAGGTAGAGGTAAGGATGGCAGAGGGTGGTGTGCGGGCGTGTGGGTGTGTGTCAGTTGTGGGTGGTCTTGTTGTGCTTGGGCGGCGTGGTGGTGACGGGGTGGCAGGTGAGTGCGGGGGTCGAGGGAGGCAGAGATGAGGGAGTGGGGGTTTGGCTGGGGGAAGGGATTTGCGGCAGTGGTGAGGCAGGGGGTGAGGTGACGTGAGGGGTAGAAGGTGAGGGAACCAGTGGTGAGGGAGTGGGTGACGATGGGAGAGAGGAGGAGGGTGTGATGTAGCAATCGCAGGAGTCTGGAGGGGGGTTGGGAGTAGTGAGTGGAGGTGAGGTGGTGCGGGAGGTGGGCGGGGTGGACCGAGGGGAGGTGGTGGTACGGAATGGGTGCACGTGGCGATTCCTGTATGTTCGTGGAGCGTTATGAAAATCTATTGTGACTTGGTAGGGGTTAGGGACATGGGTGACGGTGTAGGGGCCTATGAAGCGGAGGGAGAGTTTATGGGGAATCGGCAGTTTTGCAACCATCACTGAATCACCTGGTTTGTAGGGGTTTTAGGGGGTGGCATTGATTTGGAGGTCCAGGCCATTTTGTAGATGGCGAAGGCGCCAGTTGAGGTGGTGGAGGGGGTAAGACATGGGAGGCATGGTGGGAGGCTGTAGGTGTTGGCGTAGTGGCAGGAGTAGAGGGGCTTCCCCGAAAACCCACTTGTGATGGTGTATGCTGTCTTCTCAGGGACGAGTTGATTCCCCACTGGACGATTTTAACGTGGGCTGGCCAATCTTCATTTTTTGTCTCCTCGATTCTTGTACACACCTGATTCAGAGTACGGTGGCTCCTCTCGCAAATTCCGTTCCCCTGTGCCAGTATGGAGAGGAGTGGGAGATGCAGTAGCCAAATATATTGGGTAGCTCTCACTGGATGTTGCTGGTGAACTCGGGGGCATTGTCCGAGTGTAGGGCCTAAGGTATTCCAAAATAGGGGAAGACGTAGCAAACTAGGACATTGGCCACAGCAATGGCGTGGTATTCTTTGGCCGGGCACACGATGAGGAACTTGGACTACGTATCCACAAAGGTGATGATGTAATGGTATACAGATTTGGGTGGTAGGGGCCCAAATACATCTACTGATAGTAATTGTCAAGGCTTGTGGGAGGTTATGTTGCCTGATGGCTGGCCGTGCGGGTGGCATCTGCTCAGCAGGACTGGGTGACTTGCTTGGCCAGGTTGCTGGGGCTGGGGGTCCAATAGGTGCCGCTGAACACCTGGAGGAGATTCTTAATACCTAAGTGGACTCTGTTGTCGGCGTGGAGATTTCTCATTGTATCCAGGGTGGTATCTGGGTCAAGGATAATGTGGCCCAACGGGGTGAACAAATTGTCACCCTGCTGGTGGAGTTTGGTGAACAATCGTGGTGGACTTCAGGGGGGGGCGGTCTTTGCCTCGCCACTGTTGGAGGAGTTCTGGCCCGCATTGGATTGCACAGAGGGGCAGGTGCGAGAGCATGTCAGTGTTAGTGTGGAGCTTGCCGGGGTGATAGAGTTTGTAATTGAAATCCTCCAATGTCTCCCTCCATCTTATAAGTTGGGCATTGTGGGTGTCGGATTGTCGTAGCCATTGGAGCGACTGGTGGTCCATGATGATTGTGACATTTGTTCTGGAAAGGTGGGCCCGGAAATGCTCCAAGGCCCAGATGATGCCCAAGCATTCTTGTTTGGTGGCGGCAAATTCTTTTCGGCTTGGTTAAGGATGTGGCTGGCGCAGGCGATGATATGTTCTCGTCCCTCCTGGATCTGGGTGAGGATGGAGCCGATCACGATCAGGGAGACATCGGTGTATAATCGGAAGGGTAGGGTGTAGTCGGGGAAGGCGATGACTGGGGCAGTTATGAGTGTGTCCTTAAGTTCCTGAAAGGCAGCCCTTCGTTTGTCGGTCCAGGTAAAGGGTTCCCCCTTCTGGGTCAAGTTGTAGAGGGGTTTGACGATATTTGCGAATCCCTTCACGAACCGACGATAGCATGAGGTGAGGCCCAGGAAGACTCGGATCTTGTGGATGTCTTGTGGTAGGAGGAGCTCCGCAATGGTGCGTGGCTTGTCGGGATCGGGTGAGATTCCATCTTTTGAGACTGTATGCCCCAGGAAAGCAACAGTCCATTCGCCCAGGATGCATTTGGAAGGCTAGAGCTGGAGGCCTGCCTGGCGATGCGTTGAAAAACTTTCCTGAGGCGTTGAAGGTGATCAGTCCATATCTTGCTAAATATGATAATATTGTCTAGGTATGCCAGACAGATTTCCCAGGTAAGGCCACTCAGGACGGACTCCATGAAATGGGAGAAGGTGGTGGGGGCGTTGCAGAATCCGAATGGCAGGACGTTAAATTCATAATGCTTTCCATTACTGGTTGAAAATGCGATCTTCCCTCTAACTCGGGGTGTACAGGGACCTGCCAGTACCCAGATTGAAGGTCTAGGGTAAAGAACCAGGAGGCATTGTGCAGAGAGTTGAGGGAGTCATCGATCCTGGGCAGTGGGGTGGCATCCTTGATGGTAACGTCATTGAGCGGTGATAATCCACGCAGAATTGCATGGTGCCGACTTTCTTTTTGACGAGGACGACAGGAGAGGACCAGGGGCTGGTGGAAGGTGAAACAACGCCGGCATCGAGCATTTCCTGGACCTACCAATCTTCCTCTGCTCATTGTTTTGGGTTATTCCATCAGGATGGCTGGTGGATAGGCAGTCCTGTGGTGTGTGTTTCATGCGCCAGGTAGGTAATGTGGCCGATATCGGTAGGCCCTGATGCGAAAAGGTCCTGAAAGTCCAGGAGCAGATGGCAGAGAGTGTTGGCTTGATGGGGTGAGAGATACATGGGTATGGGGGACAGTGGGGCGGGGGAGGAGGGGGTGGTGGTGGTGCACGGCTCCGCTTCTTCCATTTCTCCTACCACGAGCCCCTTAGGTAGCGTGAGGTGGGTTGTGGTGGTGTTGGCAATTCAGACGACTGCAATGTGGGGGGGAAGGAAGGTGGGGGATAGGAGGCAGGCCGAGAGGGTTCCAGGCAGCAGGTCTGGGGAGAATAAGATGAATGTTCCGGTGGGCCCGTTTAATGGCAGCCATGCTTCATGATGAGGGGGAATTGTGATGGTGGAGGTGGTGGTAGCGGGGAAGGTGGGGCGGGCGAGGGGGGGCAGGTGGGTGGGGTGCGGTGCTGAGGAGGGGTGGTGGAGGGTTTGCGGGTGTACAAGGGTTGTGAGGGATTGGGGGAGGGGACTGGTGGCTCCTGAAACTGGAGTTGCTGCTTGTGGCAGTTGATGGTTGTTCGCAGTTTCTGAAGGAGGTCTAGCCCCAGATATCCACTGTAGGCGACAAGCTGAGCAGTTGATGGTTGTTCGCAGTTTCTGAAGGAGGTCCAGCCCCAGATATCCACTGTAGGCGACAAGCTGAGTCGAAAACAATGAATTTGTGCTGGGTTGAGACCTTCTGGTGAGTGTCGGTGCATAAGGCCTGGGTTTCCCCACTCTTGAGTGTGTGGAAGAGTTTTGTTATTTGGGAGACATGTTGTGTGTTGGAGGTGGGGCTGGAGCTAGCTCTGTGGCTACGGTGAGAAGTGGTTGGAAGAAGTTCAGGGAGCTCTTGCCTCTCCTGACATTGAAAGGACTCTCCATACGTGCTAAGGGGTCTTTGTATGCAGCATGTGTTAGGAGTGTAGTAGTAGTAGTTGTTCCCTAGGCAGTCTGGCCGAACAGCCCCGAGTCCCTTAGGAAGGCCACGGCCGAGACCGGGCTTTCCCACAGAGCTCTCAAAGAGTGTATGTTGTGTTGTTGGTGTAGGTGATTGTGTGCAATGCAGTCTTCCATAATGTGCTTAATAGTATGGGGTGCTGTGTTGCATCCTGGACAGGCATCAGCAACGGAGTCATCCAGCCTCTTCTGGTAGCTTAAGAGGGCTGGATGGTGCCCACATCTCAGTCTGGCCAGGTGGACCCTGTCCTCACGAGGGAGATAGGATTCAGAAGGGTGGATGTCAGGAGGCCGTGCATGCAGCTGTGTGTTGTCTTTAAGTGACTGAATGGAGCGGCGAGTGATCTGAGTGTGGATATGATTCTGGAAGCTGGTCTGATGTGGGCGAAGGGGTAGAGATAACAGTATTTGTGTATGGTATCGTGTGCTGGGTGTTGTTTTGATGTTCCTTGGTGTGGGTGGATGTGCTGCCATGTGCTGTAGTGGATGTTGTGGGTTTGTGGAGGTTGCAGCAAGAAACTGAGTGCCTCTCATGTCTAGGTGATCCTTGACTTTGAGGACTTTGGTTTCTTGTTGTAGGTGGTCTGTGGGTGTGGTAGCTGTGCAGCCTGTGATTATTTTTAGGGCCTTGTTCTGTATGGTCTGTAGTGTTGTAGTGTGTTTTGGTGAGGGTAGAAGCCCAGGCAGGGCTTGCATAATTCATCACTGAACGTATGTATTGTTTGTATACTGTGGTGGTGGTTTCTTTGTTGTGTCCGAATGTTGTATGGTGAAGTGACTTCAAAGCATTGAGTCTTGGTGTTATTTTATTTTTAATGTTTGTGATGTGTTGTTTAAATGACATTGATGTATGTTACACCAAGGTTTGTGTGTGTGTGTGTGTGTGTGTGTGTGTGTGTGTGTGTGTGTGTGTGTGTGTGGTAAGGGGGTGTTGTTTATGGTGAGGTGTGGGATGTGACTGTGTTCTGCTGTCCAGTTTGTGAGAAGAGTCACTGTAGATTTGGCTGGGGCTATTTTGAGCTTGTTTGTGGTGAACCATTCGTGTAGTGTGTTGAGGTAAGGTTGAATGATGTGTGCAGCTGTGTTTGCGTTTTGTTGCGTACATGTAAGTGTTATAACATCTGCATAGGAAGCTATGTGTATGTGGTGTGTGGGGTGTGGTACGTCGTGTATGTATAGGTTAAAGAGTGTAGGGGACAAAACAGATCCTTGGGGGATGCTGTTTGTGAAGTTTCTGATGTTAGAAGACTGACCAGCAAACGTTACATGTGCACATCTGCCTGCTAAGTAGTTTGCCAGCCATCTTTTTGTGTTATTGTGCATGTTTGTGTTGAGTATTTTGTTTGTAGGAGTGTAATGCTGTATGGTAGTGAGACCTGGGCAGTGAAGGAGGAAGATATTCGCCGGCTCAGACGTACAGAAATGACAATGATTAGGTGGATGTGTAGTGCGTTCCTTGCGTCCAAGGTCTGGGGGGGCTGGGTTCACGATGGATGAGTTGAGAGGTAGGATTTGACTTGAGTGTATTGGTGTTGTGATGAGGAGAGGTAGATTGAGATGGTTTGGACATGTGGAGAGGATGGGGGATGATAATTGGGTGAGGAAGGTGAGAAGTGTTAGTATTGGGGGTGGGGTTACGAGGGGTGGACCGAGAAAGACATGGGACGAGGTCATTAAGTGTGACCTCAGGGTTAAGGGACTGAACAGGGAGGCTGCAATGGATCATGCAGCATGGAGAGCCGCCATTAGGTGACCAAGACCGACGCATGTAAGCATGTTGGAGCCTTTAAAAACGAATCGATGGGTAGGGGGCCATCCACTGTGTCCATGAGATGGGTTGACATGGGGAAAAGTGGGCCAAAAGCTGATTTATGACGGGAGTAAAAGTGACTATAGAGGCACAATCTGGCCGCTCCCGTATCAACCAGAAGTTTCGCTTTAACCCCATTCAGTCTCATCGTAGACTAGGGGGTGATATTTCCGAGATGTGGCCCCTGCCACCATGGGGAGGTGTGGGGACGGGCCTAAAAAATCCAGCTGTTGTGGGATCTTGTCTTCCTCCGGCTCTGTTTCCCTGGGATCGGTATCTCCGTCTAGTGTGGTGTTGTCCTCGGGGCTCAAGTTCTCTAATGATGATACCTTCCGTCGGCCTGCGGTGTTTGGTTTGCGTCGGGCTAATTTAAGCTGCTCCCAGATGTTGTGGAGTGGACACCGGTGGCTGCACGCGAGAACTCCCAGGGATTGATCATAATTAGGTTCTGGTTCTCCTTGTATGCAGGGCGCTTGTTGGTGGGGTGTGCCCTAGGTGGATTTGGCGCAGGGTTGGTGTGGGATGGTAGTGGCCGAGGCTTGTTGGGTGAGGTTGGTTTGTTCGTAGGAAACTTGGTCACTACGTTGATTTGTTCAGGGGTGGAGCGGGAGGTCAGAAGTCACCCTATCAACTGGACATCCCTGTCCACATCTCCTGTCGTGTCGTGTATAGTGAAGTGTTCCTTGACTATATTGGGGAGAATTCTGAGGAGGGTGTTGAAAGTATGCTGCTCCCGGGTTTCTGCGTTTGCTTCCAGGTGTGCAGCGGCGGCGAGCTGCCTAGCCTGAATAAGAGTGTCATCCAGGCTTTCATCTTATGTTAGGCTGTCCAGTTGGGACAGCGCCACCACTCATCCTAGAGAGGGTGTGATTGCTTGCACCACTATTTTAGTGAAATTTGCCCATGTTAGTTTGGGGACGACTTTGGGTGTGATACTGGCTGCTGCTTTGCCCAAAAGCAGCAGCCAGTATCTGTCGCCTTTGAAGCCATATCGAGCAGCAGCCTGACTATGGATAGGTACGTGTGGATGTCGTACTGCTCCTGGTCGAATTTGGGCCATTGTACATGCGGTTTGGTTGCCATTTTGATGAATTCCCTGTTTGCTTCTCTCTGTATCTGCCCAGGTCAAATACCAAGCTGTCCACCAGTGTCATGCTAGGTGTTTTTAGGGCGGCTTCCCATCCTAGCAACACCTAAGGTATAGCTGGGTTCCCTTTCTAGACCGGAGCCAAGACAGTGTTAGAGGAACAGGTCATAAAACCACGAGGCAACAACCTTACATGTATATTACCAAATTCTCAACACAGGCAAGCTAGACAATCCACAAGACTCTATACAAAGGCAAAGCTCAGACTGGCAGAGATATGTTACAGGTATCATGCAGGATACTGGCAGTCTCGAGAATAAGCGGACAGACACTGTACTTAAGTGAAGTTGGGAGTACACTTAATTCTTGGGCTGCATATATTTTATACTAATCATACACATGTCAAGTGTTCACTGAGTGGGGCAGGATGGTAGAACACTGGTAATGTCTCGTCTCACAGACAGTGGAGTTGAGGTAGTTAAACACTGTCACTGTACTCTGACTGTCACTTTCACTTTTACTCCACAGGCACGGAAGTCACAGCACTCCTCGTCCGGACTTGAAAGGTCACATCCCCGGGTACTAGGGGCGGCATTGAGGGCCTGTCTGCTGTGGTCTTGCTACTGCTGCTTCGCCATCAGCGTAGGGCTGTGGTGTTGCTGGCGACAGGAGTCTGACAGGTGCTGGTTGCCTTCAGGTGCCGACTGGATGGAGTGCAGCCCCGGAGTCAACATGGGTCCTCTCCACCAATCCGTTATTGGGAGGTTCTCCTGGAGGCTGGGGAGTTAGAGGTGGGACTTGCTCTGTCACCGGTTGGGCGGCTCGAGCGGGGGTCTCCCTCCAGTTGCGGAGCCATAGGGGGTGAGGGACGTTCGTGGTGTCCCTCCTTGGCGCGGCTACCGGCCATCGCAGAGGTCACTTGGGCAACGGGAGGAGGGCGGGTACCGACTGTCCCTTTCACGTTGGTGTGGGAGCGGCCATCACCAGGGCCTGACTCCCTCATGGGACTGCAGATGAAGTGCAGCTACTGGCTGTCACCTGCTTACGGGCACGGCTACCGGCCGTTGCCGAAGTCTCATATGAAGGGCGACGTGTAGGTGAGGGGCAGCTGCTGGACGTTACCAGTGTCATGCCCTTCAAGGCAACTGCAGAAGGAGAGAGGGCATGCCTTTCTCTCCCCACGTGCGGCAACCAGCCATCACGGGTTCTGCACGGGGGGTGGACAGCACTATGAGTGGCTATTGGCCGTCTCTTAGGCATGCAGCTACCGGCCATCACAGTTGCAGAGCTACTCACCGTTGCTGGCGCATGGCTATAGGCCGCTGCTTGTGCATGGCTATAGGCCACTGCTTGTACATGGCTATAGGCCACTGCTTGTGCATGGCTACAGGCCGTTGCTTGTGCACGGCTACAGGCCATTGCTTAATTTGTGCAGCTACCGGCCATCATTGGGGTGCTGTTTGCGCCTAGTTTATTAGCTCCACCCCTATCCTGGCGAGGGCTGGATTGGTTGGAGGGTAATGCACCCGTATTGAGATGTTTGTGCTGGGTGCACTCCATGGAATAGGGACGTGTGGCCGTATGGGACGTATGCCCATATCGCACGGACGTCCCGCACGCCCTACCTATCTCTCCGTTGTCGCCTCCTGGGGGTGTTGTGGTGTGCTCTGTTGCCACAGCTGGTATTTCATGTTTGGTCAGAGAGTATGTCGAATATCAAATCAGCTTTCCCGGGAGCGCGGTAGCACAGTGGTAGCGCGCTGGACTCGTAATCGGGGGATTGCGAGTTCGAGCTTCGCCCGGCCTGCCGTGCTGGGAGTGGTAGCTCGCTCCTGTAACCCTAGCGGGGCTATATAGTCCAATACAGGGCTTAGCTCGGGGGAACTCCATTTCTCCCAAATCAGCTTTCCCCTTTAGATACTGAAGAATAGCCAGAGATGCGTTCCAGGCCCAAACCCAAACTCTCATATACCATGCACGCTCAGTAGAGACTGACCCAGAAACACCGTAGGTAATGTTATTATCCATACAAAAAATAGTATTGCTAAAAAAATGGGGCGTCAAACATCGAATATGCAGGAAGGTAAGATGATGGAAGGTGCAATGGTGAAATGAACTCAGGGTAAAAGAGAGCGAGAATGAAGAGCATAGGCCATGCGGGGAGGGTGCTGGCAGGGATGGGGGAGGGTGGGGGACGAGGAGGGAGACAAGCCTGGCAGTGCTGACTCAGCAAAAGAGAGGAGAAGCGAAGGAGAGAAGATAAATGAGGGAGGTGGTGCCAAGGAGACCTGAGACACAAACCACCTCTCTCTCTCTCTCTCTCTCTCTCTCTCTCTCTCTCTCCTGTCTGAATTTTCATGCTTTTCCTTTCCTCCATCTACGTCTTTCACATTCTCCTTCATCTCATTCTCTTTCCCTGTTTCTTCCCTTCCTCCTCCTCATACATCTCTCATGCTCTCCCCCTTTTTCTTTCCCTCCTTTCCTTCCTTCTCCAATCTTCCCTCCCCACTTAGTCTTCTTGCCTCATGTTTCTTGCACCCTCTTTACCTCCCACAATGTCATTTTCTTTCCTTCCTCTACTTTTCCTCCCTCTGCTTGTCACAGATTCTTATCTTCCCTCCCTTTCCCTTCTTTTCACCCTCTTTTTCCTTCCCTTCCTCCCTGGTCTCTCTCACTTTCTCCCACTGTTTTCTTCTCTCCACCTCACTTTCTTCCTTTCTCCCTCCCCCATTTTCTTTTTCTTCCCTCCCGCTGCTTGTCACACTTTATCTTCTCTCCCTCCCTCCTTCTTCTTCTCATGTTTTCTTTCTTTCCCTCCCTCCCTCCCTCCCAGTTCTCTCTCCCTTCTCTCTATTTGTCCCACTGTTATCTTCTTTCCCTTCACTTTCTTTGTCTTCCCCCCCCCTCTTCTTTCCTCTCCCTTCTCATGCCTCCTCCCTCCCTCCCTCTTCTTCTCATATATATTTTTTTCTCCCTGAAATGCACACGCGGTGGGGTGGACCCGACACCACCATGCCAGGAGGAGAGAGTGAGGGGGTGATACCCACCCTACTAGAAGATGATGGGGGGGCTAATTTACTTGACCCGACATCCCGGCATCAATGACTTATATCCCCCGCGACTCGGCGCCCCTCTTCTGTGCAGCCAGACCACCCGGCAGTGTACAGGAAAAGTACACTACTCTCCAACAGAGGGAATGCTCACCAGAATCGGGGTGGGACTTGTATTGACAAGCTCCCAAGCACACCCTCGGATGCCGAGTCACTTGGATCCGCCTCCTATTTGAATGAGGACTCAGGAGGAGCCTCTAGGGTTGCTATCCCTCTACCTCGGCCGACGGAGGGCACGCTTCACTGGAGCTGTGGCATGAGCTGCAAGAGTACGTTCAACCTCTTCCTCCCAACGTTGCAGGTACAGCACCTTCCCGGTGCAAGGAGGGGATGCTCCACCAGAGCTGTGGCGAAAGCCGCAAGAGTACATCTGACCTCGTCCTCTTGACATCCCAGGTGTAAAACCTTCCCTGACGGAAGGAGGGCATGCACCACCGGAGCTGTGGCATAAGCTGCGAGAGTACGTCTGACCTCCTCCTCCTGATGTCTCAGGGACAGGAGACTCTAGCCCTACGACAGGAGCACAGACCCCATCGGAGCCGCGACTATCACCGGGACGGCCCCACGAGTGCCTGCTCCCAGTCGCTGGGACTGATGGTGTCCAGAAGAGGCTCCCTCGACCTCCCCCCCACCCCTGACTCTCGTAGGAGCACAGGCAGTACCCAACAGGGCTGTCTGATGGAGGCAGTTGCCTCTGGCTCGCCCCGCCTCCTCTGTGTCGGAGTGGAGCACCCCTCCCCTCGCTGCTCTCTTCGAGAGGTGAGAATCTATTCCCCTACAGGCTCCCCACCGGAGTCCAAACCAGGCGAGGCGTCCCCGAGGCCCGGTGTCCAGTCCCTCCAGCCCCGCCCTCCCCCGACGCTGACGGGCTCTGCCAGGACCAGAGGCCACAGCCCAACCCTGATGGCCTCTCCCTGCATTCGAGGCCGCAGCCCCCGGAGTCAGCGGGTCTCTCCAGGTGTTTGCCGTGGTAGTAGGATGTCCCCCAGAGTCGGTGACTGCAGCTCTTCCCTGTCGGCTGCCCCGCCTGGACACTGCCCTACCCCAGGCTGACCCTAGGCCCGGGCCTCCCTTGGTCCCTCCCCGAGACCCTGACGACGACCAAGGGCCGACAACGTGCCGTCCGACTGCTGGCCCTCTTTGGCCCCAGCCCTGTAGGGCTAATGCAGCCAAGGAGCCGCCCCATACACTGCCTCATCCCTCCCGGACTAGTGGCCACCCCAAGGGTCACGCTTTCATGAGCAGCTCCCCGGATGGCTCCCCCCCCTTGTCTGGCCGCCACCTGGAGCTCCCGGTGTAGACCCCCTTCACCCATGGGCCGTGTTCTCCCCTCTGACTGAACTGTGAGTAACAGATCTCGTGACTTTCCGCGTCCCCCAGTGTGGTGATCCCAACCCCTAGTGAGCCAACCTGTGTGATATCGTTCTAACCCCGTAGTGTCTCCCCAGTGTCTCTCCCTATCCGTGTATCCCTCCACTATCCCTCCACTCCCCCTTGTGCCTTCCTCCCGCCTTTCTGATGAACCGAGTACCTGTGACTTATGAGCGGAGTGCCTAACCCCACCCACGGGGTAGTTTCCCCTGGACAGTGCAAAATCCCCTTGTGTCACTCACAGAAAACACAGCCCCAGTTCATCCCAGCTCAGTGCTGTTCCCCCCACACCCCTCTCTCCCCCTGGCCCCGTCCCTATGGAAAACAGCCCCTCCCTATCTTCACTACTATCCCCCCCTTTCCTCCCCTCCCTTAGGTGTGATATACTGTATACTCTCGTCCTGTGTCACGCGACTTAGTCTAAGTCTAGCTAGGGCTTCCATCCATGTCACGCAGATATATTATATTAGCTAGGACCTCGTCTATGTAACGCAAACACCTAGGCTTAAGGACCGACTATACAAGTTGTCGCACAGGGAAAGACTGGGTAGTGTTATCTGTGAGTATGTCGATGGTGGTATACTTGATGTATTTGTGAGATATTGTGACACTGCGTGCATGCAAATTATACTCCAGGAAAGTGTAACCCACGTATGAGACACGTAAGCTGAACTAGGTGGACAGTGATTGTCATAAACATCAGTCCAAGTTATTATATATTCTCCACTTTGGATATAGTACTGTGTGTGTGTAATATAGTAAGGATTGTCGTAAACATTGGTCCAAGTTATTATATATTCTCAACTCTGGATATGACATTGTGTGTGTAATATAGTAAGGATTGTCATAGACATCGGTGCATGTTGTTGTATATTCTCAGCTCTGGTTATAGCATTGTGTGTGTAATCGTTCTCTGATAATACAGCAGTGTATTTTTTGACCTGTGGTGTTTGTGTACTGACCTGGTCAGGAACAAAGAACCCAGGGCTGCACCATGTCTAGACCTGAGAAGTCGGGACCCAGAACACGCCGCATAACACTCCCTATTCTCTGTTTCTCCATCATGCTCTTGTTAGCTGTTTATGCAAACTGATGGGTAGTATGGTAAACTCTTGCCTAATGTGGCATTTAGAATCACATAGTGTGATCTCACCCTTGCAATATGGTTCCCGCAAGGGGTGAAGTACCCTAGATCCCCTGATGAGGCTAGCAAACTTCATCCAACAAGCCTTCACTAACCCAAAAGTGGTCATAGCAGTGTTTTTTGATCTCGATAAGGCTTATGATACAGTCTGGAGGTATAACATTCTCCGTGTCCTACAACGCTCTGGAATTATTGGCAATATGGGTGTCTTCTTACAGAACTTTCATTGTGACCGAACCTTCTGTGTACGCCTTCAGAATGTCTTATGCCAGTCTTATGTACAGCATGAGGGTGTTCCACCGGGATGTGTGCTTAGTACTACTCTTTATCCTTGCTATAAATGATATCGTTTCATCTCTCCCACATGGTATTCGTGCTTCATTGTATGTAGATGATTTTGCTATATATGCAGCTGGAATGGTTGTCTTGGCCTTCGAACCCTACTTCAATCAGCTATAGATGCCGCTGCAGGGTGGGCCACAGATCATGGCTTTAAATTCTCCCCCACGAAATCCTGTGCCGTAACTTTTATGACTCATCATTCAATCCCTCAACCCCCTTTCACTATATGATACTCCCCTGCCATATCGTTTGTCAGCCCTTTTCCTTGGCCTTATTATTGATTCTCGACTGCCTTGGTCCCCCCCACATCTTGCTTTCCTCAAGACCTCCACTTCCCTCAGACTTCAGTTATTGCAAACTCTCAGTCATGTGTCCCGGGATGCAGACTATGCAACTCTGCTCTGTCTCCATACTGTCTTAGCATTGTCGAAGATTGATTAAGGCTGTCAGGTTTATGCATCTGCCTCATCTTCCTCTCTTCGGTGCCTAGATTGTGTTCACCATCATGGCTTACGTCTGGCATTGGGTGCTTTTCGCTCCACCTCAGTTGCGAGCCTGTATGTCGAGTTGGGTATGGCTGCTCTGTCCTCTTGACATGGCAAGCTAACTCTCCATTACCACAATCGCCTTCTTCAACATCCATCTGCAGGTTTCCCTTCCTCTGTTACGCACCTCACCCCTCCTCTTCTGCCCTCATTAGCTTCGTCTTTTCCATGTAGGGTCTCCAATGTACTTGCATCCCTTTCTTTCCCCGCTATTTCAGTTCTCTCTGTGCGAGGTTCTATGTTCCCACCTTGGCTTCTTCCTCACCCTACTGTTTGTGGCGTCCTGCCCTTTCGCCCAAAGTCCTCTTCCACCCCACAGGAACTCTATCATTTTTTTATGGATCACATGCGTTGTCGCTCATCAGCAACCCCAGTGTACACAGACGGCTCTAAGTCTTCTGTAGGCTCGGGTTTTGCTGTTCTCTTCCCAGACCACACCTATCAGATCCACCTTCCACCAGTTGCCAGTATTTTCACTGCCGAACTACTGGCCATTTTACTTGCCCTTCGTGTTATATACCAATCAACTTTACACACTTTTGTTATTTTCTTAGATTCATTTAGTGCACTACATGGTATTCGGTCTATCCTGGCCAGCAACCCGCTAGTGTTGGAGATACAGGAATGGTTGTTCCATATTACCACCAGACTGAAGGCTGTCTCGTTCTGTTGGGTCCCAAGCCATATTGGGATACCGGGTAAAAAGTGGATTGACTGCCTGGCACATACAGCTGTCACCTCTTGCTCTGTCACACCTCGTCCTGTCCCAGCAACTGATTATTTCCCGATTGTTACCCATCACCTTGGCCAGCGTTGGCAAGAAGAATGGACGTCTACAACTGATAACAAACTCCGCTCCATCACACATACTGTCACTCCTTGGCAGTCGTCCTTCCATCCCAATAGGAGTTGGGAAACGGCCTTAGCCCATCTGCGCCTTGGCCACACACGAATCACACATGGCTTTCTAATGTCAGGAGGCACTCCTCTGATCTGTCAATGTTGTCAGGTTCCAATCATGGTCCACCATCTTTTGCTTGATTGCCCTCGGTTCCATGCCATGTGCAGACGGACTCTCCCATTCCTTTATTCCCTTGGATGCCCCCTTACCTTAGCCGATCTTCTTGGTGAATCCCCTGTGTTTTCCATTACACACCTCATGTACTTCCTATCTCAAACTCGTATTATGCCTCACATTTAGCGTCTGCCCGTCCTTCCCCTTTACCTTCATTCCACCATAGCATATTCATCATTTTTTATGCAGCGGTTTTAGTGCCATGTAGGCCTCCTAGGTTTGGTGCTAGTCCTTATTAATTAACCCCTCCGTGGTCGCCGACTTCGAATGACGTTTATCCGATAAATGGCTGCAGGCGTCGTTTGAGCGTAGCCTATAAAAAAAACTGCAAAAATTTTTGGGAAGTGAACAAACGTTCTGAACGTCTTCACATTGACCTACACTAAACTCCCCAACACCCCCATCAAACAGTTCAGAGCCTGCTGCTGTGATGAGTGGATTTTTTTTATTTTTTTCGCTCCTGGCCATGCCTAAACAAGCACAACTACTGTACATCCATTATCTTGACCCAGGCGGAACATATCATCTTTGTCCTCTCTTGCAAAACACACACAATCACCTGTTTACGATTATGAAGTAATACAGGCACAAACAAAAAATACATGATAATAAGTGAAAAATAAATTTTTGTCTTGGTACCTTTAGGCCTACCTATTTGCTCAGGTTTGCTGTAATGGTTTGGATCATTAATGCAGTGCAACTTGTAGAAAACTGTGAAAACTTTCAGGAAGTGAACGAAAATCTGAGACATGAGACTGACCTTGACTTCACCCTCTCACATATCATCTGTCAGGTCACCATCTGCTGTCGTGACGAGTGGATGTGCGATTTTTTCGCTCGTAGCCATGCCCAAAAAACACATAGTTACACCCATTATCTCGACCTAGACATAAAATACAAACTTTTTCCTCCCTTGCAAAACACACACAACCACCCTGTTTACGAGACAACAATATATATTGCGAAAGTAACAAGGTAAAATGATGAACATAAAATGATAAAGATGAACATGTTATTACGGAAAAAATACGTTTTCCCTTGTCTGTAAACGTATTTATTTCTGCTTTGTCTCTGTATTCGTAATAATTAGCCTTATTCTTAGGTCTGAAACTGCATTACGATTCTATTTTTAGCCATGCTCATGGTGTGGGTGCTCTAAGTTACGACTCAACTTCCGTATTCCTAATCGCATCTGATCCTCCACTTTGTTGTCCCATGGCTGAGTCTAGCCTCGGAGGACGTGCAATTTTCTCATTTAGGACTGAAAATTAAACCCTTTCGCTCCCTTTTCCAAGCATGGGCACAACGATTACAAAAAAAAAAAAAAAATAAAATAAATAACTCGAAGCTGCCATAAACATATTTTATATTAAAAAGGTGAAAAAGTATTCATATATTTTTCCCCAGCCATTCCTAACAGATTATGTACTGAAATCATTCGATATCATTATATCTCAAATATGCGCAACATTTCAGCACCATTCGCATTGTTCTGGGAGGTAAAAAAAAAAATAAATAACAACACCTGCCTCGTTGCCTTGCGGCAACGCCCCTGGGCGGCGATGTCGGTTGCCGATATTTCTGCAACTTCCGTGCTCCATTGCAAGCCACAGAATGCGTCTAGGAAGCTGGGATTTGCAGTGTTAGGTGTATCTGAACTTTCTCTTCAATATGGCAAGAAAAAAAAAAAACAATTTTTGAAACTTCGAAATCGAAAAATGGCCCCGGCGTTTGCCTGGCGTGCACGGAAAATTTCGGGCCTTCGGCCACGGTGGGGTTAATTAATTCTGTCTCTCCCTCAGTTTTCATCTCTTCCTCTCACTTTCTCCCTCTTTCCCTTCCCCAATTTCCTCTTCTTCCTTCCCTTTGTCTTTTTTCACTGCCTCTGCTCTCACACTTTATCATCTCTCCCTCCCTCTTCTCATATTCTCTTTCATTCCCTTCCTTCCTAGCCTCTCTATCCTCATTTGTTTTCCTCTCACCTCCTCACACTGGGGATGGGGGGAGAAGTGAGGGGATGGAGGGAGAACGAGAGGAGCCACGCGAACCACTACATCCGCATTTTGAATGCGTTTCAAACCTAGGGAGCAGCGGAGAGTTTGGATTAACGCAGTGACGGTAGGATTGTGGGCATGTTCCCCAATTCATGTTCAGTGTAGTGAGCTGTTGGTTATTGATGTGCCAGATGTCAGGGTATGCCAGTATATATTTAAGTAAACAATCAATTATCCGGACATTCCGTATCTGGATGTGCTCCGTATCCGAATGTTAGGCTTGGTTCTGCTATGTCAGTATCTGAAATTTTTGTCCGTATCCGAACATAAAATTTCCTGCATGGCCAGTTGGGTGGTTTACAGATTCTAAAAATCGATTATGTGAACAGCTGGCCTCTCTGGCCATGCGCGAGTAATAGAGCTTAATCCTAGAGCTGAGAAAAATGGCTGCCTGCCTCCTCACTGAACGGTCAAAGTCGCCTGGCTGGCCTCTTGGGCCATGCACGAGTACTAGACCCTAACCTACCAGCTGAGTAAAAAATGGATGTCTGCTTCCCTAACGAATGGTCAGAGTCGCCTGGCCAGCCAGTAGAGACATGGCATCGCTGTGTTCAGTGGCGGGTACCGCACGTCCCCACTCAACACCCAGCTCCAATGGGTGGAGGAGGAGTAGTTTTCCGACATTTGTTACATGATTACATTAGCCACTAGACCACAAGGGATAATTGTACACCAGCTACTGTACAGGCTAGCGGGTTACAACACCTGTTCGCCGTTCACTGGGTGTTAAGGACAGTACAGTACTGTAGCTATTTTAATTCTTTTTGCATCCTTCATCTTCTTCATTGATATTTTTGTGGATTTTTGTTGTTTATGCGTTGTTTTCTTAGTGTCCAGCATTATATCAGATATTCCCATGTGTATTTGGATGTGTAAGTAACTGAAAGACTGAAGAACACTACCAAAATTAAGAGAGATACTGTACTTATGTGTTCGGTCTGAATGGTATGGTACTGTTCAATATCCCGATGTCGTCCATATCTGAACATACTGATGGCTCTACTACATCTGATGATTGAGGGATTACTATATATATATATATATATATATATATATATATATATATATATATATATATATTTACACAGTCAAGTTGCCTAAGGCATGGCTAATTAGTTCTGGACCGAGCCTGTGCCATAGAAAACCGTGCTATACAAATAACTAATCCTATGGGGAAAATGGAATTTGGTTCTGGACATTCACCCAAAGTCCCCTTTTTCACCCCACTTTCCCCCATTTTTCCCCACTTTACACATGCACACAATCAAGCAATCAGTCAATGCATGTATTACACATAACAATAGGCACAAAAAACGGGAGAGTGATCAGCCTTGTGTCTACTGTACTTGGGCAATACCACGCGCTGCAGATCGAGTGAAAAAAAGTTTGGCCAAGGAGACACAGATCAGCTGACCAACCAAAACATTAAAGATGGTGGAGGCTGCCTGGTCAAGAACTGACTGAAGAAGTTTATTTGATAAAGTTTGTATGCTCAAGTGTCAACAAAACTCACATTTAACACTTTAATAATCATTCTTGTATACGTGATGATGATGATGATGGGAGGCATTATACTTTGTCTTAGCTCAGAGATAGGTGCTTTGCCGCTAACCTGTTCATAGCGGTTTTACGAACAAACCTATAAACTAGTCACAACACCCAAAGAATCTTTAATGTTTCATTACTTAATACAATGATTTTAGTGAAGGTTAACCTCCTCATAGGAGAAAATAGTCCACAGTCGGAACACGTGTAGTATGGAGCTGAAGTGGTTGCCATCTTCTATTTTTACAAACAGGGGGGTGTGCCGCCAGGGGAATTTGCTCGTGCATTTCAAACCTTGCCGCCCCCGCTCCAAATGTAGTTTATGAGCATGGTTCGTTTTTGGAGGGGTCTGGCACCTTGCCGTGTCATAGAAAACCGTGCCATAGAAGTCCGTGCCATAGGTGACCTGACTGTATATATATATATACACACACACACACACACACACACACACACACACACACACACACAGTAGTTCCTCATTTATCCAGATGTGCAGTATCTGGACGTGTTCATTATCAGGAAGCTGGACCTTGGCTTTATTATGCCATTGTCCGATTTAACTTGCTATTAACCAGACGTAAGTCCCTGAGAGCTTCTGCTGGCATCCCCATCCTATCGTGAATTTATTATTGGCAAATTGCTCTGAAACGCAATGCTCTAAATTCATTAAATGATCTAGTGAACTTAAGCCACATTGTTGATCATTTACCAATTTCTTCAACTCTAAAACAAAATAAGGCCTAGTATTAACCATTCATTCCATGGCTTTAAATAGACAAGAAGTCAACACAATAGGACGAAATGAAGTGGGATTCATGAGACGACTAGCTTCTTTGGGTATCAGTATGACGTGCGCAAAGTGCCATGAGTTTGGGAACGTTTGTGATGCCCAAAGTGCATTGCACAATGCCAATAGCTTAATCAGGTTGTCATGAATAAGATTTTTTTTTTTAAATATCGGAACAGAGGAAGGAAAAAACAAGTGAATACAAAAAGCAATCCATACACCAAATTACTGGCGTCTTCCATTCTTAAAACATCTGTAACAGTTGGACTTGAACAGCTGTAGGCTGAAGTTTGGGGGGAAACAACTCCGGGGAAGCGAGTTCCAAAGAGATGCAGTTAGGGGAATAATAGAATTCTGATAGGCAGAAGTTCTGCAATATGGCTGTTTGACATTCCAGTCATGAGCACTACCAGATGCCCGTGTAGCATGAGGGAAGGATGGAGAGGTGACACAATGGACACAACTTCAACTGAGCATTTGCCATAAAAATATTTGTATTATAATGCAAGGGAGGCAACATTTCTTCTTGCTTGATTTTGAAGAAAGTTTGATTTAACGAGATTTATTACAGCTTTTGCATGGTTTCTAGCAATTCTAAATTGACACAGCGATTCGGATGTTTTTGATTTTAAGTAGGAGATATATGCTAATGATTTTGGGGCCATTGCTCTGGCACAGTTGCTATCAAACCATTTTGGAGAATTTGATATTTTAGTGAACTGCTGACTTGGTCAACAATAAATTCATACCAGCTAGTACTAGTGTGGTAGTTTATTTATAATATAAGGGTTATTAATAATTCCAACAGCTTTGTTCTGAATTTTGTTTAGTTGTTTTAGTGCAACCTCTTCTCATCGATTCAACAAGGGTGATCAATATTCTACCTGAAAGTGCACATGACTCATATAAATTATAGCTAACTACTTGTCAATGAAGAAGTTATGGACTCTGTACAATAATCCAAGTTTCTTTGAGGGAGTTTTAGCTAGTGATTTGACATGAGAGGTCCAGCTGAGGGTAATGGTAAGTGAGACACCGAGAATTTCAGTACTTTCTGGAGATGGGAATATTAATAGCATTGAAGGTAATATACGAATCTGGCAATATTTGTCTATCAGAAAATTGTATATTTTTTGTTTTACTAGCATTAAATAAGACAAGGTTGTTTTGTCCCCATTCATTGATCTTAGGTAAGTCTTGGTTTATGGAGATGGCTGTACTAAGTTGAGAGGTAGAGATATTAGACTGTAAATGGGTGTTTGAGTGTGAATGAAGTGTGAAGTGTTGAGTCATCTGTATATGAATGGATGGGATTGTGGGTGAGATAAGAGATTATTAATATGATCCAGGAACAGGGTTAGCGCCAGAACTGATCTCTGTGGCACACCGGCGTTAACTGAGTGGAAACTGGAATATACATCATCTACTTTTGCTCCTATTTTTCAGTCACTGAGATATGAGGAAAGCAGAGGAACAAAAGACATTACTACGTAGCAAGAGAGCATGGACAGCAGGGAACGGTGCCACACTCTGTCAAACGCTTTAGAAATATCAATGGCTACTACTTGAGTTTCTCCATGTAGGTCAATTGATTGATGGATGGTATGAGTCAGGAGACTATGTCAGTGGTGGATCTTTCGTGGCGAAAACCATATTGTCTATCACTAATTAAGTTGTTGGATTCAAGATGTTTAACCATGTGCTGTGTTATGCGGGATGTTTTTAGTCTGACTCCTGGTCCTAAAAACGGCCGCGACTGAGCAGGGTCCTCTTTCCGGACCGGAAATAAAGCACCCACAAAGGAACAGGGCATAAAAACTAGGCAGTACACCTTAACACATCTATTGTCTTAGTTCAATACACCGTTACAATATAGAAACTTAGAGGTACAGGACTTGATTTAGACAGGTTTACAGAGTTAACTTCCCAATACAATGTGCACACATACATCAAGGGCAGAAAGCGGGGCTTTTCAGATATACACAGATGGTGAGTTATAAATACACAATACCCGTATTATGGTTATAGGCAGAACTGACATTTAATATTCTAAACCAGATGCACTAGGAGTAAAAAGGGCCAGGGGTCAAGACAGTGAATGTTACTATAACTTGTCAGGGTGCGAGTCGCAACACTCGAGATAGTTACTTAGTTGCGGGGACACTGTTCACAGGATTTTGGTTTTTCTTGGCACACCCCCAGTTCTGACCCACTGTTTCTGTATGTCTCTGGGCCCGTGTTCACTAGTCTTTTCTGTTCTGCCTGGATATTCATCTCATTGTGTCACTTATATTGTTCTGGCCTCACTCTTTCACTGTCACTGTTCACTCCCGTCTCTGCAGTTTAAGACACAAGAGATGCGTTGAAATCACTACTCTCCCTTGTTTCCTGGGCCTAACAAAGGAGGCGCCTGGGTGTGGGAGGGGGTCCTACTGGGGAGCCCTCCTGTTCCTACAGTGTACCACCAGCAGGGGTGTCACTGCCCGGGCCTTCTTCGTCAGGGGGGTGCAGGGAGGCTCTCCTGTCTGGGGGCCCCGATCTGATAGGAGGCCCTCGTGCTGGAGCCTCGTCGGTGAGGTGCAGGGAGGCCCTCCGGTCTGGGGGCCTCGACCTGAAGGGTGGCCCTCGGGGCTGGGGCCGAACAGCTGCAGGAGGCGGGCCTGTCGCCTCTTACTCTGGGCAGAGGGCCCAAGCGGCCCTGCTCTGGAACCTGTTGGTCAGGCCTGGGAGCCCGGATGCTGCGGCCGCCTGTAGGGTGGGGCGCCATCAGGAGTATGTAACTTGCAATACTTTGGTAATAGAAACTCCGTGTACAAACAGCTAGATAAGGAGTTAATTACAAGCTCACAGTAAAATAGTCTGCCCATCTCGGCTGTCTGCTATCAACTCATGCAATAACGCCGTCTTCAGGCGTGGGAAAGCATGCTGACCTAGCAAGTTTAGTGGGGACATGTATGCATTGGGGGGGGGACATATATACATCGGGGGTAGACATATTGTGGAGGGGGTACACTACTCCCCCGGGTAGCTGAGATGGTGTCTCCTGACACCGGGAGTTAAATGGTGTTTGATTATAGTAATAAGGCAGGACCGGGAGGTTTGTACAAGGGATAAGTATGACACAGGGGCAGTAGGGGAGACATGGCCATGTTGAGGGGAGGGAATTAGAAGGATATATACACATAAGATATACAAGGATTAATAGGTACAAATCCAGTAAGGGTCGAAGGTATATATAAACATAATGGGAATTACACAATAATAGTTTGATACATGATAAACAAGGATAGATATGAGAGTTCTATTGTTGTTCTTCCTTCATTTTTGTTTTTTCATTTGTATTTTCTGTAGAATACACTGTCACTCAGTACTGCATGAAAGAAATACCATCATTTTCTAGTAGGCAGAGTGCTGTTCACAGTTTGGTTCATTGGCAGATGGCATTGGTAGTCACTGAATGCGAGGGCACTAAGTACGGGGAGTTTCTACGTCGTGTGTAGGGCGTACTATGCCTGTAGCGACTCTGATTTCCTGGAGTTGATGTTCCATTTTTCTGACACAATAATGCACTGCACATATGATAAGTAAAAAACCTATGAAAGCGATAACCACAGGGGGAAACACAACTGTTGGATGAGCCCATGAACGGCTGAAGGCCAGAGAAAATTGATCCATAATGAAATCACTGTCATTGAAGAAGGTGAGCATGCGCAAGTGAGGGGAGGTGATGGTAATGTTGGCAGAAGGTAGGGTTGAAGGCATGTCGATTGGTTGAAAGATGCCATAGGAGAGTTTACGAACAGCTTGGTGATAGCGAGTGGCGTAAGTGATGACGGACTCTGATTTGACGGTACAATAGTCAGGTGCTTTGTGGAGACCACTAGTGGGGACGGATCGAACCGAAGAACCAGGACACATGATTGTGACAGAGATGGGAACAGCAAAGAAGAAGTACTGGACATGGTTGAGGTGAGCATGGTGGACCGGGAGGTCAGAAGCTGGGACAAAAGAACAGGCCGAGTAGATGGAATGGTTGCGAACTAAAGCAGACTCACAGGGTGTAGCACTGCTAGGGAAGATAGCGAAAAGGTGGGCAGCACAGAGACGAGAGGTCGGAGTAAGGGAGGAAGATTTCTGGAGGTCTGTGGAAGAAAGGAAGGCAACGGAAAGATGATCATGGGAGAGGAGGAAATATTCTGAAGGAACAGATACCTGTAACAAGGAGTTGTTGAGGCGGAAAGGTAAGGGAATGATGTGGAAAAGGTTAAAGGTTATGGCAGAACGGAGAGGAATATGGACGATGACGTATGTGGTGAGAAGAGTGGCTTCGAGAACAGGATAATAATATTCAAGGGAGGAGTAAGGGAGGACAGGGGATAGACCGAAGGTGGAGTGAGCCCATTCCAGGACAGAACGGAGAGCTGAGACAGGTACTAAGTCGGCAGTGACACGTCCATTGATAGCATCGACCAGGATACGAACCAAGGCAGAGACTTGAGACAAGAGAGAGTCAATGGCTAGTTGGAGATTATCCATGTTGAGTTTGAGGTAGAAGAACTGAGAGATAATGTTGAGATCTGAAAGGTGGCGTTGTAAGATATCAGTGAAATTGTTTAGAGTGGACGTGACTTCATTGAGTTGGGTTGTGAGCTTCTGTAACATAATGTGTTGGATTTTAATGACTCGGCATTGTGATTCTAGGACTGAAGCTAAATGAGTGAGATCAGATTTGAAGCCAGAAATGTCACGGGCTGTAGCAACGCCAAACAAGCCACTCAGAATCTTACCGCCGAAGTCGAAGAGACCTCGTTTCACACGAGAACAACCCACGGGTGTCTGAATGGAAAATGTGTCATTGAGCTCAGTGAATCTGTTACTTATGTATTGCAATTTGCCAGGAGAGTGGGAGGAAAAGGTTATAGAGATACTCATTCGGGTTGTGTGTCCCCATGAGGGCCGTGAGATGGTTTCTGATTCCGCGGAGCTCGTGTGCGTAGGCAGGTGGGGCAATGGCTACGTTGGCCAGGGGCGCAAGATCATAGTGCAAGAGGCTACGTCTTCGATAAGCATTACCTCGCCTCCCGAGCCGACCAAGGCCCCGGGACGTACTCCACCATCGTCCTGACCTGACCCAGACCCCAGGAGGGTCAGCACTGCCAGCAGGGAGATCGCTAACATCGTACCTAGAAAATCAGGGTAGAGTTAATGGGGGAGGTCGTGAAGAGGTTGATGGGCAGAGCGCAGTTTGGACCGATATTGATTGATTTTTTTTTTTTTTTTTTTTTTTTTATGTGTCCGACTCAGGGCATAGGCTCCACAGCCTGCTCTCAAGGCCCAGTAGTCCTCCTACATCCCATACTCCTCTCTACATGATTGATGAATGAGCAGGTGGAGGTGGAGAGGAAGGAGACTGAGGGATAGGTGGAGACAAGGTAGACTGAGGGATGGGAGGAGGGGAAGAGGGGGCAGGAGGTTGTGTAAGTGACTCTTCCAACACGAGGCCACGGGGTGCTCGCTTTAATTCATCGACGTGGACCCATCTGGTGTCCCCAGTGGACAGGTCCTGGAGGTGAAATTTGTTGCCTTGTTGAGTGAGGACGTGGTGGGGCCCTGTAAATTTGTCATCCAATTTAGAGGAACGCGTATGGGAATGAGCAAAGACAAGATCGCCTACATTGATAGTGATAGGAGAGGCGGATTTATGTTGGCGCTGCAGCATGTCCTCCTGAGAGGAAGCCAAAGTGGATTGGACAGACTGGTGGATTGTCTGGAAGTTGGCCAATTTTAGTTTAACATAATCATCCATGTTGTAGATGGGTTCTGGCTTTGAGGATAAGAGAGAGTATGGGAGGTCCTTGTCAAAACCAAAGAGGACGAAGAAGGGAGATTCAGCAATGGATGCATTGATGGAACTATTGATGGAGGATGCCACTTGGGGAACCCAGTCATCCCAGGACGAACTATGGGAGCCTAGATGTTTGAGGCACTCTAAGATTTTACGGTTGTGGCGTTCTACAAGACCATTGGAAGCCGGATGGTTAGGCACGACATTGCACTTACTGATAAGAAAGTGGCGACAGATCTCATCTAGAAGGCTGTTGTTGAACTCTGTACCGTTGTCAGCAAGAATGGTATGAGGGGTACTGAATGGGCAAATTACGTGATCTGCAAAGGCACCTGCAACACTCTTCGCGGTCTTGTCGGAGAGGGGTGCAAGGACACAGTAGCTGGAGAAGTGGTCGACCGCTACGAACAAGTACTCAGCGCCAGATTCTGTGAGAGGTAGTATTAAGAGATCGATTGAGACAGTTTCCCATGGTCGTGACGGGATTGGGTATTGTAAGAGAGGTGCTGGTAAGCCGGTTGATCCTTTGTGGCAGTGGCAGGAGAGGCAAGAGTCACAGTGGGTATTGATATCGCGGCGCATGGTTGGCCAATAGTATTTGAGACGCGCTTGGCGCAAGCATCGGTCTTTACCTGGATGGGAAGCTTGAGGAGTATTATGAACAATATGAAGAACCTTTGGTATCAAGGCAGTGGGGACAACAAGTTGGCATACTTCGCGAATGGGCATATCTGTGCCTGTTAGCACTGTTTTCCTGTACAAGAGATCATCATCTAGCATGAACTCATCTAGTGATACTGGCAGAGTAGGTAAGGTCGAGGCATCGCCAGATTCTAGGAAATAAATGAATTTGGACCACAGGTATAATTATTCCCTTGTACAAAGGAAAAGGGAAAAAAGAAGTGTGTGGTAATCATAGGGGCATTTGTCTTCTTAGTATAATAGGAAAAGTGTATGGTAGGATACTTATTGACAGAGTTAGAGAAAGAACAGAGAAATTAGTTGGAGAAGAACAGGGAGGCTTTAGGAAGGGAAGAGGTTGTGTAGATCAGATATTCATTCTCAGATCCTTAGTGGAAAAGTTTCTAGAGAAGGGAAAGAAGTTATATGCGGCTTTCATGGATTTGGAGAAAGCATATGACAGGGTGGATAGACTAGGATTGTGGAAAGTGTTAAGAATATATGGAGTAGATGGGAAGTTGTTGAATGCTGTGAAGAGTATGTACGATGGTGCGAAGGCTGCAGTGCGTGTGGATGGTGAACTAAGTGAATTTTTCTCTTTGAAAGTTGGTTTGAAACAGGGATGTGTCATGTCTCCATGGTTGTTCAATCTGTACATGGATGGGGTAATAAAAGAGGTACAAGGTAGGGTAGTGGATGTTGGAGTGGCCCTGGTGAGAGAGGATAGTGTTTGGAAACTCCCTGTACTGTTGTTTGCAGATGATACTGTGTTGTTGAGTGAAGACGAAGGGGAGCTGCAAGGCTTGGTGGATGAGTTTGAGAGAGTGTGTAAGAAACGGAATCTAAAGGTGAATGTAGGAAAGAGTAAAGTGATGGTCTTTGAGAGAGGTGAAGTTAGTGAATGTACAGCGAGGTTAGATGGTGAGGAATTGGAAAATGTGAGTACGTTTAAGTACTTGGGTAGTGTGATGAGTAAGGATGGAGGTTTGGAGGGTGAAGTGCTTGAAAGGGTACAGCAGGGAAGAAAGGTTGCTGGTTCTTTGAAAGCAGTGATAAGAAACAGGGAAGTGAGCATGGAAGTGAAAAAGTTACTACATGACAGTATTGTGATACCAACTCTAACGTACGGAAGTGAAGCTTGGACGTTGTTGGAAGGACACAAGTCAAGAGTGAAAGCCGTGGAAATGAGTTATTTAAGAGGAGCCTGTGGAGTCACATGGAGAGACAGGCTGACGAATGACGATATAAAGGAGCGTTGTGGTGTCGATGTGGATGTGATAGGAAGCGTTATGAGGAACACACTGAGGTGGTTTGGCCATGTGGAGAGGATGGAGGGTGAAAGACTGACGAAGAGAGTGTATGTGAGTGAGGTGGAGGGGGAAAGAGGGAGGGGGAGGCCGAGGATGAGATGGAGAGATGGGGTGGAGAGGTATATGAGAGAGGGGGGTGTGAGTTGGGAGCAGGGGAGTGAAATGGCGGGGGACAGGGCGACTTGGAGGCGATTTGTTAGTGGCCACCCCAAACGGGATTGAGGCGTCTGGCAATAGATAGATAGATAGACCACATGGGGTCTTGGTGCTGAAAGTTTCGAACAACTTCTGACGTTAGTGTAGTGTTTTCAGTTACTTCAGGCTGCAGTGATGTTATAGCTGCTGTTACGTGACGTGAGAGTGCGTCTGCGACTACATTCAACTTGCCTGGTACATATTGAAAAGTGGGATTAAAGTCCTGGATGATGACAGACCATCTAGCTAGTCTACCTGTTAGGTTGCGATTCTTGAACAAATCACATAGTGGAAGGTGGTCTGTTTGGATATGCACTGGATAACCATAGACTATATCTCTGAAATGTTTCAAGGACCAGATGACTGCTAGCGCTTTGAGATCTGTGACACTGTAGTTATGTTCAGCGGTTGTAAGGGTGCGACTAGCATACGCTATTACACGCTTCCTTGATGCTTCATCGAGTTGCATCAAAACGGCACCAAGTCCAGTGCCTGAGGCGTCTGTGCAGAGAAGGAAGGGTGTGGTATAATCAGGGAATGCTAGAAGAGGGGCATTTACAAGAGCTGTCTTTAGCTTTTGGAAAGCCTGTGACTGGTCGTTAGTCCAAACAAAGGGCGCATTCTGCGTGAGTAAGTGGGTCAGAGGAGCGGCGATCTGTGCATAATCCCGGATGAAGCGACGATAATAGCCACTGAGGCCCAGGAAACTTCGTACAGCGTCGGTAGTGGTAGGTTCTGGGAAGTTAATGATCGCCTTAGTTTTATCCTCATTAGTATGAATGCCTTGTGCATCTACGACATGGCCTAGGAATTTGATTTTCTTTCACAGGAAGTCACATTTACTGAGATTGATTTTCAGGCCTGCGAGCTGGAGGCGTTCAAAGACTTGCTGGAGTTTGGTAAAATGATCATGGATGGATTTACTCACATCAATGATATCATCTAGGTAAGCAAAAAGAGAGTGTCCCATCATACCGCTGAAGACTGAATGGATAAGTCGCATGAACACGGAAGGAGCATTTCTCAGACCAAAAGGGAGTCTCTTAAACTGAAAATATCCGGAAGGGGTGCTAAAGGCTGTAACTGGGTGAGAGGACTCTTCCATTTCGACCTGCCAGTACCCGCTGAGGAGGTCTAAAGATGAAAAGACTACGTTATTTTCACCAAGGGATTCTAGCAAATCAGTGAGGACAGGTAATGGGAAACGGTCTGGAACGGTGACAGAATTGACCTTACGATAGTCGACTGCTGGTCTAAAGTTGCCGTCCTTCTTTGGTACTAAGAAAAGTGGGCTATTCCATGGACTGACGGAGGGTTCAATAATGTCTTGGTCTAACATGTTCTGTACCATTTTATCTGTCTGCTTTCTCTGGCTGTGAGGAAATCGATACGCTGGTATGTAAATCGGCTGAGTTCCTGGTAGTAGGTCAATCGTATGTTTGACAAGGTCTGTTCTACCCATCGGTTCACCGGGTAAGGCAACCACGTTTCTGTACGAGGTCAGAAGGTCGAGGAGTTGAGGCGTATTTTCTGGGAAATCTGTGCAAGTGAGATGTGAGAGCATATTGGGTGAATATGTCGGCGCAGATCCTGTAGAGTTATTAGTACATACACCGATTGGCGTATCATCAGTCTGAATAGTAGGAATTGAGGAATCCTGGCACACCTTTACGGCCGCTGGGTATACCAGGAAGTCTCCAATCTTTACACCACTTTTAAGTTTGAGTGGAGCATTTGTGACATTGAGCAAGTACAGGTAGCATAAACTGTCCTCTAAGACTGTGCACCACGCTGACTCATAAGTCAAGCCATTCACACAACACGTCTCAGGTAGGGTTAGTACATCCACTCCTTCTTTCGCACCGGCAACACAAACAGAGACTTTGGTGAACTCATGCGGTAACAAAATTGTGCACGTATTCGTTACTGCACGTTTCGTCTCTGCGTGTTGGAGAAGATCATTCAGACTGTGTGAGGTAGGTAACTGAGACATGTCTGATTCAGCGATAGTGTTGTCGGGAGAGGATGGAAGAGCCATGTTCGAGGGCTGAGATGATGTATCAGGAGACATTGAGGAACTTATGTCCTTGCTCGCAGTCAGTAAAGGAATGATCTCTGTATTCTCAGATGATGACAGTGGTGGTTTGGGCTGGGTTGGACTTTTTGACAGTGATAGGGACAGAGGTAATTGAAGGACTGATTTGATCGTAAGAACAGGACGGGGACATTCCATAGTGTAAACCGGGAATCCAGAAATGTCGATACTACCACTAGCAGGAAATAATGCAATGGAGTGTTGTGCCATGGTGGAGAAACCAATAAGGGCATCTGTGGGATACTGCAAGTCATTAGTGACATGAAATTCAATGGGGATAGGGGGCAAATCTCTGTGGAGTTTGACTTCAAGGGTGACTCTTCCCTTAACCTTAAACTCTGAGCTGTTGACACCACATAGGCGAATGTCTGGTGGTTCTAGGAAACTGACGTGGTTGTGATGGCGATGAATAATTTGTAAGGAATTTTCGGAGATGAGATTTACTATAGATCCTGTGTCCAAGAAGAATGACGTTGGTATGTCATGACTGCTGCCAAGAATGACTAAACCCGAGGATGTTATGGGACCTACATGGCGGATGGGGAGTTGGGTTTCTGGTTCTACGTGATATTGGTCCGATACGGGCGCGGTGCTTCCCCCGACTGTTGGCGGTTGAGGTAACGACATTCATCAGTGGTGTGAGTCGTGCTTGATTTGTGGTATTTGCAGTGTGGACGACGTGAGCAGGAAGGCGTACGCTGTCTGGTTTGGGAGTGAGGACGTCTGTATGTACGGTCGCAACTGGATGCTCGATGTCCAGGATGACCACAGTACCAGCAAAGAATCGAAGATTGTCTGTTCCGTCGGGCGCTAGATTGATCACGACCTGCGGTAGGAGAGTGATGTGTGGCAGGTCTGCCGCGTGAGGTGGGACGGGAGCGAGATTGGTCTGGGGTAGTGGAGGTGTGACAGACTGAGGAGGCCAAGGGTTGGGTGGTGCCCTGACGCGTGTAGTTCGAACCTATTCTTTCATGAATGGCTTTAGTGACCTGAATAATTTTATCTCCTGGATTGAAACCGATTTCCAAAGCTAGCTCTCGCTGTTTAGGAGTAAGCCAGTGAAGGAATCTGAGGTAACCAATTAAGTCAGCAAAGTTGGTGAGAGAAAGCATTGGAACGCCATTCTTGTCTTCTAACCATTTCGTGCCTACCAGTAATTGGAGCATCTCGCTACTAGTTGCTTTCATGGCGGCAGCAGCTTCACGGAGCTTGGCATATTGCGCTGGGACGCGCAAGTCCTCATCTAGTTGGTTTAGGAGATTAATGAATCCCATGAGAGACGCGGTATTTGAATGCTGGGAACAAAGGCTGATGAGTTCCGTACGAAAATCAGCAAAGGTACGAATGCTATCGAAATGTCCTGCACGGATATCGGATCCGATGTCCGATTTACCGTGGTGCAAACGACCGAGGAGGTAAGCTACTTTGAGCGATTCTTCGGTTATTTGTCTATTGTTTATTTCTGTTTCGACTTCTCTGAGGAAATCATTGACAGACCAAGTTGGGTCCTGGCCGGTAAATTTGGGACGATTGGCATCGTCGAGATAGATAGACTGTGGAGGGTTGGCCATGGCTGGAAGTGTAGAAGTGGCGGCAGGAGAGGTGTGGGAGAGAGAGAAGGTAGTGGCAGTTAAGGGCAAGCAAGACGGGGTATGAAGGGAGGCAGGAGAGGGAACGACAGGGGAAGGAGGAGAGGAAGAAGAAAGGAGAGTAGAGGCAGGAGTAGAGGAGGAGGTATCTGGATTTACGAGGGTAGGATGGGTAGTAAGTGATTCTGCGGAAAGTGAAACGGGAGTCTCAGGTACAGGGCGGTGGTACTCTTTGCCACTTCGTAAATGAGTGATCGTGTTAGAGTCGGCAGACGGGGTATGATCAGGTGATGTTTCCGGGTCAAGAGGGCTGGTATTAAACGATTGATGTGGAAAGTATGACATTTAATGCGGCAATGGAAAATAAAAGGATGAAGATGGATACGTAGGTGGAAATGTATAATATAACAATGAGAGAATGGAATACACGAGTAGGTGTGAAAATGAATGAAGGTGTGGGGATGGATGGCTTAAATAAAAGGCGAAGGATGAGATGGGTTATAAATAACGTAGGTGAAGATGAAAACGGGGTAATGGAAATGAGATGGAATATTTACAATAACCAATCTGTAGAGAAAATCGAGGATAATCTCTATAGAAAGGAAAGTTATACACAGTACAGAGTCGAGATGTATGACGTGCAGGGGTGGCTGGGCGTAGCTGGGCTGGGGCGGGGCTGGGCGGGGCGAGGTGGGGCGGTGGGGTAGAGACAGCTGGGTGGCGAGAAGAAGAGACGCCGCAATGAATCACCGGCAGGGAGTGGCGGTCTTAGGAGGCTCCGTAATGCAGATCAGATGCGGACGATGGCGGAGGCCGGTGGTGGATGGTAAGGGCAGATGTCGGCGCAAGGCAGGTGTAGAGCTGGCGAGTTGCAAATGCAGAGAATGGTGGTGGGCAGGCAGCGGGCAGACAGTGATAAGTGGCACCGTGGGGGCAGGAGCTATTATGAGTTCAGAACAGGTGCTGGGAACAGGTGCAACAGGTGTGTAGGTCGGCGACGGTGACACGTGCGGTCAGGAACAAGGCGTATGGGTGGGGTTGGTTGAGAGATGAGCACTGGTGAGAAAAATTGGACACTCGGAAAGCACAGCCAGGTATTACACCACTAGAGGCACGGAGGAGGGGCTAGGCTGGCAGATGTGAGACGTCGTGTATCTTGTTGTATCACTAAAAATCCAAGGAGGCGGTCAGAATCTGATGGTTCGAAACACCGCTGCTACCAAATGTAACTTGCAATACTTTGGTAATAGAAACTCCTTGTACAAACAGCTAGATAAGGAGTTTATTACAAGCTCACAGTAAAATAGTCTGCCCGTCTCGGCTGTCTGCTATCAACTCATGCAATAACGCTGTCTTCAGGCGTGGGAAAGCATGCTGACCTAGCAAGTTTAGTGGGGGCATATATGCATTGGGGGGGGACATATATACATCGGGGGTAGACATATTGTGGAGGGGGTACAAGTAGACTGTGGCACCTCTTCCATAGGGCGTCTCTCAGGGGCCAGGACCGTCCAGGGGCAGGCGGCAGGGCAGAGACAGGACCATGCCACCACTCTGGCAGCACCTCAGGGGAACCACACCTGGAGGGAGAAAGCAAAGGGCATCCCATGCAGCCGAGAGGTGGAAGGCCGGCTGCGCAAGGGACCTCCTTCTCCGGGAGGACTCCAGGAATCGCAGATGAAGTGCGTACAGTGGCCGGTCCTTCCCCCACACGTACAGTGGCCGTTGTGGTGGTTCCGCAATTCCTAAGGTCCACAGCTGAAGGGCGTACAGTGGCCGCTCCTTCCCCCACACATACAGTGGCTGTTGTGGCGGTGCTGCTCCCAAAGGAGGAAGAGGCAGATGAGGGGCGCACAGTGGCCGCTTCCTCCCCGGCACGTACAGTGGCCGTTACCGCGGTTCTGCCTGCCCAGTGGGAAGTAACTGAAGGGCGTAAAGTGGCCGCTCGTTCCCCGGCATGTACGGTGGCCGTTACCGCGGTGTTACTCCCGTAGGAGGAGGAAGTAGTGGATGAGGGGCGTACAGTGGCCGCTCCCTCCCTGACACGTACAGTGGCCGTTATCGAGGTTCCACTCCTTCCTTTGCCAGTCAGAGCGCGCTCAATAGCTAACACTCCGAGGCTGTCTCCAGATGTGGCTGTAGCTGAAAGGCATACAGTGGCCGCTCCTTCCCCTACACATACAGTGGCCATTGTGGCGGTGCTACAGGGGGAAACAACTGAGGGGCGTACAGTGGCTGCTCCCTCCCAAGCACGTACAGTGGCCGTCGCCGCTGTGTTGTCTGGGACTGAATCTGGCTCAGTCCCACCCCGAACCTGGTGAAGGCTGCCCCGCCTGCAGGGTCGTGTCTTTTTCCTGTGTGGCTTCTGTTGGACAGGTTGGGGGGAAGAGGGACTCAGGACAGAGGAGCCCCGGCGCCCTTCTTGCTCCGGGTCGGTCTCTCGATGATCCGGCCCGCCGTGGTGTCCTGGGGTGGTGGTGAGGCGGTGGCTCGGTGGTAGGGTGGGGGTGGCGGGGTGGTTGATCTGGCGGTGGCGGATATTTCATGCTTATTAATTAAAATTTCAAATACTTTACCAAGAAAAGATGTGACAGCTATTGGGCTGTAATCAGAGAGGTCAGAGGAATTTTTTTTTTTAATTGGGTGGATCTTGGCTTTTTTCCATGAATTACGGAATGAAGAAGTATATATGCATAGTCTGAACAGTTTAGCTAGAACAGATGCAAGTTCTGGGGGACACTTTTTAAAAACAATTGGAGGAATTCCATCTGGGCCTGGAGCCTTGTTTGTTGGTAAATTGTCTAAGATGAAGTTTACGTATCCTGTCTGGATTTTAAATGGAATAATCTCGGGAGAGTCAAGTTCTAGTGCTGGGACGCTATAGCTGACTCTCTATGGTAGAATTTCTGGCAAATGTACTGGCAAAGATATTCGCCTTCCCACACGGGTCATTTGTAATGTTGCCATCTGAAGATTTTAGGGGGGGGGATAGGTGATGACTTGTTAAAGTTATTATTGAAAGAATTGAGAACTGACCAGAGTAATTTATTGTCATTAGGGCTGTTATGTAGTTTTGATGCTTGATTTTGAAGAAAGTTTGATTTAGTGAGATTTATTACAGCTTTTGCTTGGTTTCTAGCAATTTTAAATTGAGAGAGTGATTCGGATGTTTTTGATTTTAAGTAAGAGTTATATGCTAAAGACTTTTGCACCATTGCTCTGGCACAGTTGCGATCAAACCATTTTGGAGAGTTTGATATTTTAGTGAAATGTTGACTTGGTATGAATAAATCCATACCAACTGGTATTAACTCTTTCAGCCAGGGATTATCTTAAAATTATATTCTTGACATTTGACAATTCTTTTTCACTTTAGTATAGACTTTTAGAACTGGAAGGGTTAGGTACCTACTGCCTTAATGTATCCTAACGGTACGAGAGGCCTTTCCGAATTTGAAAAACAATTATCTGGCAACAGCAGTAATATACTAAATAGTACGTCACCTGGACTCAAGGGGCAAAGTCATGAATGTGGGACTGGGTAGAACTGACTTCACTAGAGAAGAAAGACTGCCAAGAAATGTCAGCAAAATAATTTATAAATCCATCCCAGTTTGCCCTATCAGAGTGCCATCGGGTCACCCTGACAGGTTCAGAACGGGGAGGTTTGGGGGGTTAACTAATGAGGCTTTGATGAGATTGTTGTCAGAGGATCCAAGTGGTGACAGTACCTCTATCCTGTATTGATCTGGATTATTTGTCAGGAATAGATCCAAGAGATGGGCTTTATGGGCAGGATTATTTGGTAGTCTGGTTGGTTGCTTTACCATGTGGGTGAGATTAAACGATTCTGCAAACAGCTCGTACTCTAGACCAGCATCGTCAGTCCTGGCAGAAAGCAATAACGATTCAACATTACGTATGTTAAAGTCACCCAAAATGGTTATTTCGTTGATAAGGGCAAGGTTAATTAGATTACTTAACTGTGTGGATATGGAGTCAAATGTACTGGGTTCTGAAGAAGCACTGGGGAAGCAATATACTACACAGATATATTTGGTAATATTTAGATAATTTAGTTCATGCAGTGAGTAATCAAAATTAAATTAAGTTTAAAACAGTGTCAACTGCATAATCCGATTCTGTATAACAACAGGTGCCACCCTTGTTACGGAGTTTGTGAGGAGGTGGTAACCAGGAAAACAAAATGGGGATATTTCGGTAGAGGGAAGGATTTGTGGTTCTGTGAGGAACAGGGTCAGAGGGGATATGGACTGTAGGAAAAAATGAACTGAATTCAGATTGGTGCCGAGACCACAGATACTGGTGAAGAATAAGACCGCACCTACACTTCTCCACTGATGGGCATGAATGGACTTTGGAACAGTCGCTGCTGGCACAGTCGCTTGATGGCGACCAGGTGGACTGTGCCACCAGCCCTACCTTGCCGGTGGTCGCAATCCGAGATTCCGCCTCGTTTGCTAGTAATAATGCACCGGCCATTGCTGAAGGGAGTGGAAAAAGGTAATTCACCGGGTCGGTCAGGATCACTTGATGGTCGTGATCGTCAGCTTTTTACCCTCCCGGAAGGGAGCTGAGAGCTCATACAGTCCGATCTAAGGGCAAGGCTGTGACCTTCACACACGCACACACCCGTCCCCTTGCTCAAGGGGGACAGTAACCACCCACTTCGTCAGTGAAACTTTTCGCAACCTGAGCGAGGCGCGAACTCCCGTCTACCAGTTGGCAAGCGAGAACGTTACCACTGCACCAGCGAGCGGTGTGATATTCTATGTGCATGTGGTGTGACATAAGCAGTTGAAGGCAAAGGTATTAAAAAAGTATGCTGACCTGTTCTCTGTGTAAATAAAAGTACTGAAAATGTTCAGCAAAGGGAGATGATCAGGATCAAATCCTGAGGGCTGGTGAAACAGGAGCTCCAGCTCTCCCTGTTACCAGCTTGCCATCCACCTCGGGAGTACTGCCCTGTTTAATGGTGCTACAGTCTACTTCCCAGGTGCTGGATCATACCATACGTGATGGTGTCTGGTCTGGGACTGGTGTCTTTACAGGATTTAGGCCCTGTTCACACAAGGCCTTTTTTAAACTCGACGTCCACCGCCAGAGAAACGCGGCGGTTAAAGCCGCGTTTCCCTGGCGGTAGATGCCGTGTTTAAAAACACCTCGTGTGAACAGGGCCTTAAGGGCAAGGAGCAGTTCATCTTGCGTATAGTCTTGGTTGTACAGGGAGTCTATATCTTTTGTGGCAAAGTCTACTATCTGTAGCTCAGCCGTGCTTTTATGATGTTGAAAATGCAGGTCATAATTGGCTGAGCTACTTACGTGAGAAAAACTCCCGGCGAGGATGTTAGCAACGTCCATGGGATCGTCATAGATGGTGGTGTTCACCTGCAAGTTGGTCACAGGGATATAAGGGCTTTTATTATTTAACCTTTTATTAGTGGACCAGACTTTACTTAATGGTGTAGAACGATTCACCACGGACACAAAATTCCGCCAGGAGTCACGTTTGGCCCTTCGAATAATTCTCCTTGCGTCAGCCCGTGCCTGTTTGTATGCAATAAAATTTTCCTCAGTGGGCTGACTATAAAAAATCCTGGATCTCCTATTGCTTGTCCGTAATGCTTGTCGGCAATCCGGCGTCCATCAATGAGCTCTATGCTTTGCATGAACTGTAGAAGTCTTGAGAATGGCAGCCTCAGCCGCGTGTAATACGGAACTGGTTAAATTTTCGACCTTAACATCTATGGTCTCCCCAGATATATCTAAACTGGCGATCCTTGAGAAGAATCTCCAATCTGCTTTCTTATAGGTAAATTTTGGAGCTGGAGGGTCTGAAATAATGTTGCGTGTATAAGAATGACAGATGGTAAATGATCACTTCCCAAGGAATCGTCATAAGGATCCCACGAGAAGCCTTGATGTATACCTAAGGAGGCCAGAGATAAGTCAATAGCTGAAAAGTCACCGGGACTATCATCTACACGAGTCACTCTACCATCGTTCAGAAGACAGAGGTTGGACTGTAGTATCAGGTCGGCTACTTGCTCCCCACGACCATCCATCCTCAAGCTACCTCATTGATAGTGATGGGCATTAGAGTCGCCCAATACTAACTTATTCCGAGGAAGATGCTCCAGTAGTGAATTCAAGGCATCACTATCGATGGGGCCATGTGGTGGACAGTAGAGAGAGCAAATAGACAGATACGTGTTATTAAATTTTATTCTGCACGGGACAGCTTCAAGAGAAGAATTTAGATCTACTGTACTTCCGTTTGTGGGTGTGATTTGCATGTGTATATGGCAACTCCGTGACCATCATATCTTCTGTTCGAGTGGTAGTGTTTGAACTGTGGAGGATCAGGGTGATCCACCAAACACGTCTCCTGTACTTGATTTTGATTCCCCTCAAATACCTTCTTTCAAGATTCACACCAGATACGTACAAGCTGTAGTACAGAATCTCTCAGTAGACAAAGTTACTGCTCCAGATGAAATTCTTTCAATAGTAGTTAAATATTGCTCTTCAGTATTGGCTCCTGTATCGGCAAAATTTTTCTGCTTATGCATCAGTACCTTAATTTTTCCAGCCTCTTGGAGAGAAGCAAATATCCATTCTGTTCCTAAAAATGGGGCAACTTCTGATCCATCAAACTATAGACCAATCGCAATAACTTCCGTTCTCGGTAAAGTTTTTGAGACTAATTAACAAACACATAGTCAGGCATCTGGAAATCAATAAATTAATCAATGATCGGTAGTATGGATTTAGACAAGAACGTTCAATTGTAGACAGTCTTTGCCTTCTTACCCATCGGATTAACAAAACAATAGACCAACATGGTGAAACACGCACGATAACACTTGATATTTCAAAAGCATTTGACAGATATGGCACCGGGCCATATTGTCTAAGATGTCACACTATGGCCTTGCATCACTGGTTCCTGTAACCTCTTCTTACCTTCATAATAGAAAAACACGGATCATGGTAGACGGAGTTTGTTCTCAGTTTCATTTCATAAATGCTGGCATACCTCAGGGAACAGTTATGGCGCCAACCCTCTTTCTCATTCATATAAATGACCTCTTATCTGTCACTCACAACCCAATACCCTCTTATGCTGATGACTCGACCCTTCATAGTTTTTTCACATTTAGTACCTCCTTTACACAATCTGATATTATAAATTCCCAAATAAACACAGCAGTTTCTCTGAACCTGGGCCTGTTTAAAATTAATCAATGGGGACAAACAAATCTGGTCTCATTTAATGCTCAGAAAAGCAGATACATTAATTTCTCTAACAGAAAGAATCCCTCACACCCTCACATAATTTTAAATGATGTCAGTATTCCCATATCCAATACAATTGATATCCTAGGTGTTATGCTAGGTGTTTTTAGGCCGACTTCTCGTCCTAGAAACACCAGCTATAGAGCCGGGGTCCTCTTTCGAGACCAGAGCTAGAACACACAACGAGAAGAGCAGGACAAAAACTCTGGACAACAAACTTACACGTGTATTATCTAAATTACAACCTTCATACAATATGGATGGGAGTTATACACGATGCACTATTCACTATCAAATGTACTAGACAGGCTACAGGGTTCTGACTGGTTTGTGTGGTATTGGTATCACGCAGGATACTATCCAGTCGTAAGGACACTGCACGGACACTGTACAAAAAGTGATGGTAGATATCACACAGTTCGTTACTTGGGCCCTAGTACCAATCTGAATACAAGTGTCTCGCTGTATACTACGCAGTGGGAGGAGCACTAGTAAGACAGTACACAGTATGAATATAGAGGTGCACAGTGCAGTCACTCGGGCATTAGTTCGGCACCGTATACAACACGAGCACTATAGTAACAATATGTACTGGGCAGTCACTGTTACACTGGGCAGGCTGGAGGACTCCGGCTAGGCCGCGGGAGCTGGGTTGTCTCCAGGTGTTGGCCAGATGTTGGAGGGGTCCCATCTGGTGTCTCTTCTCTCAGGGGCCGCGGGATGACCCTCAAAGGTGACGTCATCTGCTGCAGGCTGCGGTCGGGTGTGGTGAGAGGCCCTCTACTCGTGGGGCCTGGCTGGGCAGTCTGGTCCTTGGGGTTCAGGCCAAACAGCACGAGTACGTGCATTTGTCTGCACCCACCCTGGGGAGGAGCTTGCTGTCGTCTAAGGCTGGGGAGGTCACCCCCCGGGGTTACAGGGACGCCGCGGGAGGTCCGTTGTCTGCAGTCTCCCTCCCATTGGGCCGCTGTCAGGGACAGGCCATGGCATCGCCTCCAGCGGGAGTCCGTCAGCTGGTCATCTCCCATGGGTGCCGGCTGGATGGTATGCACTCCTGGGGACAGCACGGGGCTTTGCCACACTTCTTCCAGGAAGGAAGGCTCCTCCTGGGGGCTGCCTCTGTGGGGAGGAGCAGAGGAACGTTCCGCTCGGCTACAGGAGGGGTGAGCTGAGCAAGGGTCATCCTCTGCCTGGGAAGTCTCAGGAGGTGAGACTTTGGTGGTGGTGTCTCTCACTGGCACGGCTAGAGGCCATCACCGAGGTCCCGTGAGCAACATTCGGAGGGCGGCTAGAGGCTGTCATTGGGGAACGACTTCCAAATACGACCATGGGCGAGGTGCGGGCAGAGGCCATCACCTGACCATGGGTGCAGCTAGAGGCCGTCACCGGTGTCCTGCTGGGGGAGTGATGTGCAGTTGAGGTGCAGGTAGAGGCCATCACCTGACCACAGGTGCAGCTAAAGGCCGTCACTGGTGTCCTGCTGGGGGAGAGATGTGCAGTCGAGGTGCGGGAGGAGGCTGTCACCTGCCTGCTGATGCGGCTGGAGGCCGTCACCAGTGTCCTACTCCCAGAGGCAGCTGCAGAAGGAGAGGGGGTGTGCCTTACTCTCCCTGAGTGTGGCTGGAGGCTGCCACTGGTTTTTGCAGGAGAGGAGGGTCAGCAGCACTTGAGTGGCTAGAGGCTGTCTCTTTTGTTGTGCGGCTAGAGGCCAGCACAGGGATGCTGCTCGGGACTGAATCTTCAGCCCCACCCTGAACCTGTTGAGGGCTAGTCCGGTTGGAGGGTAATGTACGCGGACTGTGACATTCCCTCTGGATCTGTTCCAGGGAATTAGGGCGCAAGGTAGTCGGCGACATAGGTCCATACTGCCTTGGCAACGCGTGTGCCCTCAGAGCCCCACCGCGGTCGCCTCCTGAGGGGGGTGTTGCTAATTCCCGGTGGTTCTCAGTTGCCACGGTCGGTATTTCAATATTTCTATCTATCTATCTATATATTGAAATACCTGCTCGATGGAGTGAGCTGGACACCACCACCCCAGGATGAAGGTACAGGAAGGTGACCCCCACCCCACAAGGAGATGACAGGGAGGCTATCTCACCTGCCGAGCCTTTCCAGCAAGAGTGACATATCTCTCCTGTGACCTGATGCCCTGCTTCCCCACAGCCAGGTTGAGTGCACTACACTCCGGTGGAGGGAGCACTCGCCAGAATCGGGGTGGAACTTACAACCCCCAAGTCCCAAGCAAGCCCTTGGACGCCGTATCTGCCGGATCAGCCTTCACAAGAGGAGAGGACTCCACTGGAGCCTCTAGCCATGCTATACCCCAGGGGAGCAGCAGCGCAGTAGAGTCTGCCAGACCTGCTGTGGGTGGAGTGACTGCCAGTTCTCCACCCTCTGCCACCCACCTTCGGGAGCCAGCACGTCGGCACGTCCTATAATGACCTTAAATGGTTCTCCCCAGGAGGGAGGCGGGCCTGGAGGTAGACTCTACCAGAGCTACCTAAGTGGGACAGACCTCTGGTCATCTCCCGAGCTGCCCCAGCCCTGATGACAGGAGGCCAAAGTCCGCTGGGCCTGTGGCATTGGCCAGGAATGCCCACCGGGCCTCCCTTCCCTGTCGTCCCTGGGACAGGTCCCCTCGCTGCAGTGGCAGAGGAACAGAGTCCACGAAACCTGTGGCAAATGCCAGGAGTGCTCGCCGGGCCTCTCCCTCTCTCCTTCCTCGGGCTCAGCACCCGAGGAAACGTTCTCCAGACCTCCTCTCGCCACTGTCCCAGACAGGAACCTAGGCAGTGCCCGCCGGGTCTGCCTGGCCTAAGGAGCACCTGCTGGGTCTCCCTCTCACGCCCGGTCTGGAGTTTCGGCAGGGACCATCAGGCTCGCCAAGCAGGGGAGCAGGCTGCCAGTCTCTCTCCCTCCGCGACCCTCGAGGTCCCTACAGGGGGTGATATCCCTTGCTCAGTCAGCCCCTCCTGTGGCAAAGTGAGGAGTCTCTCTCTCTGCCCCTCTTCCCCGAAGAGTGGGAACTGCTCCCCTGCAGGTACCCCACCTGAGACCAGCCAGGGTGAGACTACTCCAAGGCCAGGCATCCTATCACTGCGACTCCACCACCACAGTCAGCAGGCGCTGACAGACTCCTCCAGAGTGAGTGGCTGCCGATCACCCCTGATGGCCTCTCCCCCCAGGCAAGACTGCAGTCCCCAGAGGAGGCGGACAACCCCTACTGCCCACCACAGCCACTGGACCCCTGCTGCTGAAGGTGGCCACAGTTCACCCCTGACGGCCACCCCTGCCGGATGGGACCGTGGCCCTGGAAGTGCTCCGCCTCACCCACAGCTGACCTTGGTCTGGGCCTACCCAAGTCTGCCCCCAGGACCACTACTATGATGAAGGGCTGGCGCTGTGCTGCGCACCTCTTGGCCCTATTTGGCCCCAGTCCAGAGGGCCACTCCTCACCCAGGGCCCCTACAAGGAGAAGGCTGCCCACCACTTCGCCCACCGGCTCCCGTGGGGCCTGTGGCGATCCAGACAGTGACCGACCCCGGGAGCACACCCCGGATGGCCTGTTCCCTACACCCGACCGCCACATGCGACTTCCTGTCTAGTGGGTCTCGCACCACGCCCTGGTTCTCCTCTGGTGTCCGTGAGTAAAGACTCTAAGGCTACAGTTCTGTCCCCTGGTGGAGTTAGTGTTTAAAAGCAGACCTTCCCTACTCTTCCCTGTGTCGCCCCCCCCTTCCCCCTTGCTTGGATCAGTGGCTTTAGTACGGGTATGAGATGGTAGGTCCTAGTCATTCTCCCTAATGTGACTCCCCCCCCTTTGCAATACACGACAAACTACCTATAAGAACCATTGCTGTGCCCTTGTCCCTGTATTCCCATACTCCCCCCAGTTGGACTTAGTTCCTATTTACCGGGTGCCTGTCACATGAGTTTACTCTCTGTGACAGACCTATATGAGAATTCTATGTAATCAGTGTCCTCTGTCCCTGTCACGTGAGTAGATTATAAGTGGTGTATTCCCGTCCTAATGTCACGCATGTGCAACATAAGCGAGCCCAAGCTCCGTCTATGTCACGCAGATGTGTCATAGGTAGTGGAAGGTTCTGTCCACGTCATGCGAATGGTCGTGAAATGGGAATGTGCTTCTGTCTATGTTTCCCGCTGTGTATATTGAGGTAAAATGTTTTAGGAGTGTCATACATATACAGGAGCAGGAGATACCTGAATTACTGTATGAACATAGCTATACGTGTATTGTAACGTAAGACTACTCTTTGTAAGTGGAAACATACTTCTTGTGTTGGTCAATATTCTGTATGAACTAGGTGGATATATTCAGTGTAAGGCATATTGTTCCGTGTTCTGTAGTTACAAGATTTGGTCATGGACTGTAGTGTGTAAAATATTGTAGCCCAGCTTATTGCTAATATATGTGGGCCCTTGTTCAGCCAGTGTTGGACTTTCCCCTCCTTGTCTGTTTACACTGACCCGGTCGTGAACAAAGAACCCAAGGTCCTCACCATAGCTGGTCCCGAGAAGTCGGAGTCCAGACTACGCTGCTTAACATTTATATATGGACACACACATACACACTCACACACACACACATATATATATATATATATATATATATATATCATCATCAGCCGTTTGAGTATCCACTGCAGGACCGCCCTATCCCGACCAAAGTAGGGACGATACAGCCAATGTAACTCTACCAAGTGGCTTAGGCTGTCTGGTAGAGATTGTATGTCGGGTGAGAAGTGCTTGTAAGTGTGATTGTAGTGTTGTAGTGGCTTTGGATGTGTGTGTAGTCTGTGAACCAAGTGTATCGGCCCGCACAAGCCGACTGGGTGCAAACATACTTTACAGTATGCGACACTGGTTCAACCACAGCACCCCTGATGTCCACCAATGCAGTACTTGGCCGGGAGAATGCTTCCAAAGTTTATTACCCTGGTGGGGCGCGAACCCTCGCTCTCCAGTGTACGAAAACGCACACTTTACCACTGTACCACAGAGGCTCCATACATATATATATATATATATATATATATATATATATATATATATATATATATATATATATATATATATATATATATATATATATATATATTGTTACGGAACAGAGAAAGATAATGTACACTTTAAGTGAGAATGCTAAAAATCACTACTGTCCCGTAAAGTTCCAGGTTCAAAACAAAAGAGTTAGGTAAAATTACAAGTTAAAGTTTAATGCACAAACTAACAACAAAACATTCAGAACTCATAAGGATAATGTAATGGCAAATAAACAGGTTAAATATATGGTTAACTGCAATAGCCTCTATTAACACGAAGTTAGCAAGAGTAAATTTATCTAAGTCAGCCCTGATAAAATGAGATACCAGATAATACTCAGTGAATGCCAGATAAATTATTACAGATACAAACTATTATCAAAAATGACTGACATAAAGATCCATACATGAATTACAAAAACTTCACTAAGCCTACAAATTAAACTTATGCTATACAGTACAAGAAAAAATACAACAGTTATACTCAAATTACACACAGCTGCTAGATGGTTGGAGATTTCTTGAGCACTCACAATAATAATATCTGTATAGGGGAGGACAGAGATGTGAACAAAGTGAGGAGCAGATCTAAGTGGCCATGATGCAGAGACTGAGCTCATTATATAGGGGCTGGCAGAGCCTGACACAACTTGTAAGAGGGACGCGCAAATGAAGCGATGGGGACAAACGGTCGACAATCCCGCACTGAATAACAGAAAGGACGACTTACTCTACTATAACGGTAGAAGGGGGGGACTGAGGCAGAACACGCTCGTGATCAAACATGCAGCATACTGAGCGTTAAAATTACACAAAGGATGATGAAATCATAGGCTATGTAACACCTCCCCACAAAGAAAAAAGAAATTTACAAAGGAAATTTCTTATTACTCTAAAACAATCTGTACATGGCATTACAGAACATGCAAAAGTCCCTCCTAATTTCACATAACATGAGATCTCCCTAACACGTTCAGTCATAGGTACTTGCCAGTATCCCTTTAACAAATCAAACTTACTTATGTACCTAGCCTTTCCGATCTTGTCTATGCAATCTTCCACACGAGGGAGAGGGTAAGTGTCTGTTTTAGTTATCTGATTAACACGTCTGTAGTCGATGCAAAGCCTATGTGACCCACCTGGCTTAGGGACTAGAGTGACAGGAGAACTCCACTCGCTCTGACAGGGCTCAATCATCTTGTGGTCCAACAGGTAGCCAAGCTCCTTCTGGATGAGAGGAACTTTCACTGGGTTCACACGGTAAGGAGGCAATTTAATTGGCTTTGCGTCTCCAACATCGACATCATGCATCAACACAGTGGTTCTTCCTGGAGTGGCACGGAACACTTGCGGGTACTCCTGCAGTAATGCCGAAAACTCCTGCCTTTCCTTGGGTGGTAGATGAGAAAGCTTAGTCTGGAGATCATTCATGATATCAGGATTCTTCCCCAAACTATCACTCAGGCTCATACTGCATGGGAGAGCTTCACTTGCAGACTCGGGTGGAACAGCTACAGTGCAGACTGGATTATTTTCGTCCCGCCTGTGATATAACTTTAGCATGTTGATGTGACATAGTTGCTTGCTCTTTCTACGATCTGGTGTGGCGATGACATAGCTGACATCACTGAGTTTCTTCTCCACGAAATAAGGGCCACTAAACTTGGCTTGAAGAGGTTGCCCCATGAACTGGTAGCAGAATCAAAACCTGATCTCCTGGCTGAAAGTGGCGTAACCTGGACTTCTTATCATACCAAGTCTTCATCTTCTCCTGAGCAGCTCCTAAATTCTCTCTCGCCAGCTGTAAAGCAGTGGACAGCCGTTCTTTGAACTTCATCACATACTCCAGCAGGTTGACGTCATCTTCCTCCGACAGCCAGCATTCCTTGAGTAGCTTAAGGGTCCTCTTACTTCATGGCCAAACAGTAGTTCAAAAGGTGAGAAGCCCAGTGATTCATTTGGAGATTCTCTTGCAGCAAACACAACGAATGGAAGACCCTTATCCCAGTCTTTCTGATGTTCCAAACAGTATTTCTTGAGCATCGATTTGAGTGTTTGATGATATCTCTCCAACGCTCCTTGGGTCTGGGGATGGTAAGCTGAAGACGTGATCTGGGTGATGCCCAACTCTTTCAGAGACTGCTTGAAAACGTTTGACATGAAATTACTTCCTCGGTCTGACTGTACCTCCTTGGGCAGACCAAACTTTGTGAAGAACCCTAGCATTTCCTTAACCACGTTCTTTGCTGAGATATTTCTAAGTGGAATGGCTTCAGGATAACGAGTAGCCATATCAATCAGGGTCAACACATAAGAAAATCCTGAAGAAGTCTTAGGAAGAGGGCCCACAATATCCACCAACACACGGGTGAAAGGCGCCTCAAAAGGAGGAATGGGAACTAGAGGTGCAACCTTTTCGGTCTGATTACACTTCCCCACAACTTGACAGGTGTGACAAGACTTACAATACCAGGAAACATCCCTGAAGATACCTGGCCAGTAGAAGTGTTTCAAAATGCGTGCCACAGTCTTCCTCACTCCAAGGTGTCCTGCCAGACTGGAATCATGAGCCACTCGAATGATATCCTGCCTACAAACACGAGGGATGACAACTTGATGTACAACCTCCCATTCACAGTCGGCTGATGCTGTTGGGGGTCTCCACTTCCTCATAAGTACTCCTGACTTTACATAACAAGTAGGAGCACCAGCTGACTCTTCCTCACTGCAAGCAGAGTTAGCTAGACCTTTCAACTCAGGGTCAGCAACCTGCAACTCAACCAACTCTTGACGAGACAAATTATCAACACTACGGGGTACTGCCTCATCTGGTGAGTGGTCCAAATTAGCAAGAAAAGTGTCAGCTAGGATAACATCATCATCATCATTATCCTCTAAATCACCAGTAACTTTAGACTTAGCCCTAGTGACAGCACATGCAGGGAACACATCAGGGACATCACAATCCTGGGACGCAGCCACTGGCTCACTAGACAACTGAGGAGCTGGACACACTTGACTTCCACCAATATCATTTCCAAGTAAGAAAGTTACACCTGACATTGGGAGTGTCTCAACCAACCCAACCATAACAGAACCATTAACAAAACCAGACTCTAAATTCACTCTGCACAGAGGGACAGAGAAGTAATTATTCCCTACACCTTGTAAGATTACAGTTTCATCAGAGGAATTAAAACATTAGAGCCTAGAACACTGGTCAGCATAAGGGATTGGCAAGCACCTGTATCACGATATATTTTAACTGATTTCCTGTCATTACTGTCCAGAGGACTGACAAAACCATCAGACAGGAAATTAGCACATGAACTCTTGAGAGTGTCACCCACGTTACTGCTCAAAAGAGGAGCTCCATCATGAGAATTTAAGTTACCCCTCAAAGCAGGTTCAGTTAACTCAGTTAAAGAATTCTGGGAACTCTCAAGAGTGGACACTAGACCAATTGACTGAATATTTAAAGACTCCTTTTTGTTCACATCACGCTGTCTCCTGAAACATCTCTCCGTAGTATGACCAAGCTTACTACAATAAGTACATTTACTTTTCTGAAGTCTAGAGGTGAAGCTGGTATTTACTTCCTGAGAAACATCATCCTTATTCTCTTTCCTGTTACCTGTACTCTGAGTAGAGGCAACGTACTTACTCTCAGCTTTCCCTTTTTCTCTAGAATATCTCTTGTGAGTGAGAACATACTCATCAGCTAAAACTGCAGCATCAGACAAATTATCTATTCTTTTCTCATCAAGATATAGGCTTACATCTTTATAAATACACCTTTTGAAGTCCTCCAGCAAAATCATCTGCTTAAATCTGTCAAAATCAGAATCCACATTCTTAGAATTTAACCACTGCTCTAACAGATCTTCTTTGATTTTTGCATACTCAACATGGGATTGCTTATCTTGCTTATAAGTTGTCCTAAATTTTACTCTATAGGCTTCAGGAACAAGCTCATAGGCCTTAAGAATCAAGCTCTTAACTACATCATAATTATCAGACTGATCCTGAGGCAAAGATGCATAAGTTACTTGAGCTTTACCGGTGAGAACAGTTTGAAGGAGTACTGGCCAATACTCCTTAGGCCAATTAAAACCTGTAGCTACCCTCTCAAACAACTGAAAATACTTTGTTAAATCAGATTCATTAAAAGGAGGGACAAGTTTAACATTTTTAGCCACATCAAAATCATCAGAGCTAGATGATCCAGTTCCACCTTGTTTCATGCGATACTCATGGTCTGCCTGAATCCTGGCAAGTTCAATTTGTGCCTGTATCTGTGCCTCCTGAATCCGAACCTGAGATTCCGCCTCCTTAGCCCGAGACTCAGCCTCCTTAGCACGTGCTTGAAATTCAGCCTCCTGAATACGAGCCTGAGACTCCGCCTGCTTAGCATTTGCCTGAAATTCAGCTTCTTTAGCACGAGCCTCCTGCAGAGCTAGCTGTAACTTAGCTAATTCAATCTGCGTTTGCTCATTTGGAGGAGTTACATTAAACAAGCTTTTATTAATCATGCCAACAATTTGATCCTTAGAATGATGAGAGTGAACTGCAATTCCCAATTGTTGAGCAACAAGCTTAAGTTCATTCTTTGTTCTGTTTTCTATATCACACACTGTTTGCACATTTGACAAAAAGTCCTTGGCTTTATCAAGTGTAGAAATAGTAGACATAATTAATAAGTAACAGTCACAAAATATCAAGCAATATCCTTATGATAATATCCTGAATATCCTGATATGAGGTCGCCAAATTTATGTTACGGAACAGAGAAAGATAATGTACACTTTAAGTGAGAATGCTAAAAATCACTACTGTCCCGTAAAGTTCCAGGTTCAAAACAAAAGAGTTAGGTAAAATTACAAGTTAAAGTTTAATGCACAAACTAACAACAAAACATTCAGAACTCATAAGGATAATGTAATGGCAAATAAACAGGTTAAATATATGGTTAACTGCAATAGCCTCTATTAACACGAAGTTAGCAAGAGTAAATTTATCTAAGTCAGCCCTGATAAAATGAGATACCAGATAATACTCAGTGAATGCCAGATAAATTATTACAGATACAAACTATTATCAAAAATGACTGACATAAAGATCCATATATGAATTACAAAAACTTCACTAAGCCTACAAATTAAACTTATGCTATACAGTACAAGAAAAAATACAACAGTTATACTCAAATTACACACAGCTGCTAGATGGTTGGAGATTTCTTGAGCACTCACAATAATAATATCTGTATAGGGGAGGACAGAGATGTGAACAAAGTGAGGAGCAGATCTAAGTGGCCATGATGCAGAGACTGAGCTCATTATATAGGGGCTGGCAGAGCCTGACACAACTTGTAAGAGGGACGCGCAAATGAAGCGATGGGGACAAACGGTCGACAATCCCGCACTGAATAACAGAAAGGACGACTTACTCTACTATAACGGTAGAAGGGGGGGACTGAGGCAGAACACGCTCGTGATCAAACATGCAGCATACTGAGCGTTAAAATTACACAAAGGATGATGAAATCATAGGCTATGTAACAATATACATATATATATATATATATATATATATATATTATATATATATATATATATATAATATATCTTTATATCTATATATATAATATATATCTATATCTATATATATATCTATATATCTATCTATATATATATCTATATATCTATCTATATATATAAAATATATATATCTATCTATCTATATATATATATACATATATATATATATTTATATATATATATATATATATATATTATGAATAGATTATGAACGATTTGTGTGTGTGTGTGTGTGTGTGTGTGTGTGTAACTGCATTCAAAAGGTTCATGTACACGTTCGATGGGCACTTGTGTCCAAACTTGCTGCTCATTTGTTTTGAATTATGGTGACTGTAATACTAGGTGTTTTATGGTCGGCTTCCCATCCCTCTAACGCCTAGTGTGTAGCTGGGTTCTCTTTCTAGACAGGAGCTTAGACAAATAGGAGAGAGGCAGGACACAAAACTCAAGGCAGCAATCTTACATGTGTATTACCAAATTCTACAGCGGAATGGGTAGATGTCACGAAAACAGTTATACTGGACAATTATAATTCTTAGGCCTAGATATGGGTCGTTAGCATCGCACAGGATACTACTCAGGTCAAGGTCGGGCAAGGCGAATAGCACTTAAGGCAGAGGGGTTATGCACCATTACTGCAGGAAGTCCAAGTTTTATATATTGGTGGAACTGGTGGTACTGTCTCACTGTGGGTAATTATTAATTTAACACTGGGGCCTGCATATGATCTTAGTGTGGTGCAGCGTTATTATTTGGTAGCGTATTCACTGCGATAGACCTGTATTTCACTGCCTTGCCGTGTTCACTGTTTCACTGTTACCTTACTGATTCCACCACTCTTTTATATTGTCACTGATGATTTTCTCACTGATTTCCTTTATACTGTTAATTCACTGTTCTGCCTTTACTTCACTATGTCATGGACACTGTGCCTTCACTGTCACCCTTTTGGGTCTGGGTGTCGTGGTTGTCAGGTACAAGGGCAGCGGAGGTGACTCAGCCTCAGTACTGATGGGGCTGGATTCCGCCAGGGGACTCTGTGTTCAGGGGCAACGGGATCACGCGTAGGGGCGTTCTCTCTCATCCAGGGCTGCTGATGGCAAAGGGTCCCATGCTTTCTGGGCTTGGGGCGGGAGTCTGGCCCTCGGGGCTGGGGCCGAATAGCTGCCTGAACTTCTCTCTCAGGCGCCCTAGGGAGGATGAAAATCTCCGGGGTCTGGGTGTAGGGAGGTCCCGTGTGGGGGTCCTGGGGACGGTCTGGAGGTCCCAAGGGCTGCTGTCCCCGGTGTTAGGAGATGCCATCAGGAGGGGGCTGCAGTGTCGGCTTATGTCAGGGTCCATCAGGCGAGTCCTCTCAGGGTCGGCTGCAGGGAGAAGAGCCCGGTGGTAGTCATGGGGCCTCTCCAGTACTCCTCCAGGCTGGGGGCTCCCTCTGGGTCGTAGCTTGGTGAACAGGAGTCAGCACCTGACGGAGGATCGGCTACCGGTCGTCACCTGCCATAGGGCCCAGCTACTGGCTGTGGCCTTCTGAGGGCGTGGCTACCAGCTGTCGCTAAGGCCCGGCTACTGCCCGTGGCCTGGGGGAGGCAGCTGCTACAGGCCGACTCAAGGGCACCTTCAGAGCAGCTACAGGCCTTCTCTTTATGAAGGCAGGAGCGGCTACCGGCCGTCTCCTGGTTCGCTCCAGAGTGCAGGCCATCTCCTCTAGGAGGGTCGAGTGGCTACAGGCCGTCTCTCAAGGGGCACCTTCAGAGCGGATACCGGCCGTCTCCTGACAAAGGCGGGAGCGGCTACAGGCCGTCTCCTGTAGGAGGGTCGAGCGGCTACAGGCCGTCTCGTTAGGGGCACCTTCAGAGCAGCTTCTGGCTGTCTCCTGATGAAGGCAGGAGCCGCCACAGGCCGTCTCCTGTTTGCCTGCAGAGCGGCTGTAGACTGTCTCCTGTAGGAGGGCTGAGTGGCTACCGGCCGTCTCAGAGGTGCTGACTGGAGCTGGAGTGACAGCTCCACCCCACGGTTGTTGGTGGTCGGCTCGCCCGAAAAGTAGTCTCGTATTCCTGCTATGATGGCGGCGGATGAGCTTCTGGTCATAGGGGTGCACGGCCTGGGAGGACTTATGTCCTTGTCACCCAGAGTCCAGGCGTGCTGTATATGCTTGTCGGTGGGCTCCTTCTGGGGGTGTTAGGTTGCCCTCTGTGACATTAAACTGCATGTTAGTGATGAGACATGCTTTCAACACTGGCTCATCATCATGGATGGCGCTTCACTTCGTCACATTTGCACTTTCGTTTACAACACCTTCTTTTTACCACATTCCAAAGCCATAACTGCTCACTGATGTGCGGATGGACCGAAAGCGAGCACTGTCTCAGTGAGTGATTCACATTTGTAACCGAGCCATTACTTAGGCTTCATTTAGGCTCCTCCTCCCCCATCCCTCCTCTCCTCCCTTATCTCTTTCGTCTGCTACTCTTCCCCCGATGCATGGTCATGGAGAGAGCAGACTAGTTTCTCTAGCTTGAAGAGCTGCCCCACCAGCAATAGTTTTTTGCACTTAGCATGAAGAATGTTAGGTTAGCTAGTTCTAATATTCTTCCCTACCCTTGTTAGAGATATAGTAGGTGTCTATATCTATTTACTGAGATTGCCTTTGCATACTCGCCTCTGGAGTGTACCCGCCACTGATCGCTTTAGGGTGTGAGTTTACACAGGCACATCCTCCTGAGAGTGGCTTGAGAAGGTACTCTCAGACTAAGTGTCGTGGATTTCGGGGTTGAATTTTCTGCCCACGACAGCACGTTTCTTTGTAAATAAATTCTCGTGTTATTTATTTGGGTAAGATATTATTTTTCACTAGAGATAAATATGGTCATGGAAAAAACCAACACATTTAGTTATACATTCATTAATGATGAGCTTAATTTATTTCGTGCACGAAGTTGCTCGAAGCAGTTCAGTTCTATCCCTACCACCAGACAGTTAACACACGTGTCTCTAACCTTCTGTAGTCAGCTTCAGTCATCATTCTGCCTCTTCAGTATATCATCAACACCACAGCTAAGTACTCAGCATGTATATTAGGCCTTAAAATATTTATACTGAGCACTGATCAAAACGCCATTTCCACATATATAATGGTGAGTTGTCTTTATGTTAATAATTAAGACCCCCTGCAGTGATAATAACTAACATAAATTGGTGCTGTGATCAGGATTATAATTATCTAGTGTTAATTAACAGGGGGTTATTGTGGGTATAAGAGCGGGAACATTGTTGCTGTACCGGCGATTAACCATATGCTGCGTGGGGCACCCGGAGAGACTGCACGTGGTTGTGGGTGGGTGGGTGTCGGGGTAGGGTTTGAGCCCTCCCCAGTAGATTATCCGTCCCCTTTAAAGAAAGTAGCCTTCTCTGGGCATTCATATGTCCAGAGATTCCCGCTAGGTCGTCCGGTGCAGTATCCAGATGATGGTCCAGCCTCTTATGTTAGCAAGTTTGGCATGCCTGGTGCCAAGGTCAGCACAATAAGAAATAGCAAAGGGTACCAGGACCTCATTACATGTAGGCCAGACTTGACTATCCTGATCGTCAGGGGAACGACTCCTCCCGAGATACGGCCTTGAATCAGTTGGCCCTCGATACAGGAGCCTTGGCCAAGGAAGTCGAGGATAAGACTGGGGCCACTGTTTCATTGTTGGCCTCAAGAAAAGGCAGACCCCCTGGGCATGACCTATGAAGAGTATAACCGGGCCTGAAATGGAGCTAACCTGCATCTGAAGAGAAATTTTCCCTTCGCAAAGGCTCTGTTTATCTTCATGGGGATGAATCGGTCTGACCTGTTATGGGATGAGGTACATCTGGATGCACCAGGCAGCAAAAGGGTGTGGGAGAGTCTTTTGAATAGAGCGTGTTGCTTTCTTGGGCAACAAGGTGCTCGTGAGGGAGTTTAGGGTTTGATCTCCAGGACTGCCCAACATACTACCCTCACGGGAGCTTGACAAAATTGTCAAAATTTTAATTTAGAACTTCAGCCTAGTTTCATTTCATTTTATTTTATTTGGATTTTGCCCGAGAAAGACTACATTTAACTTAAAAATTTGCATTTACTGTCATCTTCTATCACTTAATTGGCCTATCGTTAAAAATGGATAAAATAAAATCTTTAAGGCAGCTTAGAGCAACCAAAAGGGGAGCTGTCACTAAACTGACCACTAACTTGACAGAATTTATAGAACATGCGGCAACCGTTCGTGACAACAAAGGTATGAAAGTGATGGTTGAGAAGATCCTCGCTGAGATCGAGTCTTACAATTAGAAATTATATGAATTATATTCTTATGAAGACCTGGAAGAAGAAGTGGTCAGTGACATGGAGTATGTTAATAAGGTCAACAGGCACTTGATCGAATTAGTAAGTGCTCCAGAATTACCCGCCAAGGACTCTGTAGTGTAATAGAAAGCAGAGTCGGAAAGCAACGGGAATTAAATTGCTTTCTCTGAAATTGCCAAAATTTGATGGTGATCCGATTCAGTGGCTGGGTTTTGGGGAGTTATTTGACTGTAGTGTGCACTCCCGAACAGATGTGACAGGCATCCAGAGATTTACTTATCTTAAGGGACAGTTAAGTGATGAAGCTTTCCGAATTATTAGTGGATTCAGTTTGGTAGCAGCTAGTTATGAATCACCTGCTACCAAGTTTTAAATAATACCTACGGTCAAGAAAATCGCATTAAGGCTGCTCACATTGCAAAATTATGTTATTTTCCTCCTCCAGCTCACGAAGTGAATGAACTAAAAAAAATTTTCTGCATCCTTTGAACGTGCATTAGAATCACTATGTGCAATAGGAGTGACTGTGAGTGAAATTTAAGCTGTTTTGTTGCATAATAAACTCCCTAATACACTTTAGAAAGTGATCAAACGTGAACTTAAGGCGAAGTGGTTGGATCTGGATTATGACGTTCGAGTGCTAAAGACGGAAGTTTGTAATACTGAAAGTAGACAGAATCCCTTGGAACATTTGGGTGCGATCATTACGGCAGCATATGCGGTGAAGCAAGTGAAACACGCTGAACCTAGGGAGAGGAATGGATGTAAACTTTTAAAACTAGGACACTTTTGGGTTAAGTGTGCAAAGTATAAAACAAAGAAGGCAAAATTAAAGACAGCAAGCAATTGGAGCTGTGTGTCAGGTGTTTGTCGGCAGATCTTGGTCAAGGTTGTACGAATCCCAAAGTAAGGCCATGTCGATATTGCCAGCAGAAACACCACAACTATTTGTGTCTGACTACTCGTTCTGAACCCCATGAACAAACAGTAACCTGAGAACCAACAGTGACAATGGATGTGGCTTCGAGTCGTAATACAGTGTTGTAGCCAACGATTCAGATTCCATTGGCTACTCAAACGGGCCAGCAGAACAAGGTTAGGGCCTTATTAGATCAATGCTTACAACGTACCTTTGTTCTAAGATCAAGTTGAGCGAACTTGAAGGTAAACAAGATGAGAAAGGAACGTTTGCAACTGCATGGATTTACTGGCTCTATGTGTAGTGATGAGTATGAGGTAGTGGAGTTATTTTACCGCCATCGTAGGAAAGTTTGCAAGTTGAGGGCGGTTGTTGTAGACGAACTACCTAACTATAAACCAGGGAAGGGGCTGCAACATAATGTGCGGGATCTGAAGGCTTGGGGCTACAAGTTAGCAGATCCAAGTGTCACTAGTGGGGATATGGTCGAACTGCTGATTGGGGCAGACTTTCATTATCACTTTGTACACGCTGGCTATATAAGAGAAGGAGGCATAATTTTGTTACCCACAATTTATGGTTATACACTGAGTGGCACTTACTGGTCAGAAGAAGAAGGTACTCATGTAGAGCTGGTAACTTCTGAAACTGGCAGTAGATCTGATAATGGAGTTAGCAAATATTGACGGCAGGAATACATTCCAGAAATCAAGGATCTGACAGCTCTATGGAATTTAGATCACATAGGTATTAGTCCCAATGAGACCCATAAGAAGGGAGAGAAGGTATTAGGTAACTTCTATGAAACGGTGCAATATTCCAAAAAACAGGGACAATATGTTGTGGAATTACCGTGGAAAGAAAACGTTGATATGTTACCTGGTAATTTTAAGTTAGCTTTGGGCAGATTAAGAGGTTTGCACAGTAAATTCATAAAGGATCCCAACTATTGCTGATCCAGGATCAGCTAGAAAGAGCATTTATAGAAATGGTGGAGGACAAGAGTTGGTAGGCCATCCTGTACACTATCTAGCTCATCATGGTGTCACTAAAGATGGCTTAACAATACCAGTTAGTGTCTGATTGTTCAGTTAGAGAGCATGAGAGGGCATATAGTCTGAATGACTGCTTACACACAGACCCATCTTTGGTCAAAGACCTCACACAGATATTGTTGCGCTTTCTGTGTCATCGTTTTGCCTGGGTGAGAGACATCGAGAAGGCATTTCTTATGGTGGGGTTATCTGAAAAAGATGGGGCTGCCACTAAATTTCTTTGGCCTGTTGAACCTTTAAATCTAAATAGCCCTTACTTGATATATAGGTTCAAGGCAGTAGTGTTCTTTGGATCAATTTGTTCCCAATTCCTCTTGAATGCCACCATACAAAAACATTTATCATTGGTTCAGGAGGATAGAGCCTTGATTAATATATTATGGAAAGGACTGCATATTGACAATTTGCAAGGAACCGAAGAAGTTGAGGATGCTTTACAACAACCGTGTAGGGATGCCTTGAGACTATTTTCAAGTGCCAGTTTGTCCTCAAGTAAGTGGGTAACAAACAGTGTGAAATTGCGGGAGATACTCCACCTAAACGGATTCGCATTAATTGGCTAACTGACAAGGACATGTTGCAGGTGAAGGGACACGAAAGTAGACCCACAGTAGTAACGAAACGTGAGATGTTGAGCATAACTGCAGGTGTGTTTGACCCTCTGGGAGTATTATTGCCGGTGACCACCCGTGCAAGAAAATTTGAAAAAGATCTATGGTGCATTGAATGTGGGTGGGATGTTTCCATACCGGAAGATAAGGAGGCTGAGTGATAGGGGATACATGAGGATATGATTAACAGTACCAATATTGTATTTCCCCTCCAAATCACTGATAGTAAAAAGGTCACACTGCATCTGTTTAGTGATGCAAGCACCACTGCTTATGGAGTAGCAGTCTACTTAGTCAGTTAGGGAAGTAGCAAATTAGCTATTGCAAAGGCCAAAGTAGCACCCATTAAACCCCTCACTATACCAAAATTAGAACTGACTGCTGAGTGTCATGTTAGCAGCTCGTCTCGCCAAGTATATGTATGAGGCCTAAGCGGACAAGTTAAGCATAGAGAACATATACCTCTGGACGGATAGCCAGATAACCCTATACTGGCTGTCTAGTAAAAAACTGTTGCCTGTAGATGTTCAGAACAGAACTGATGAAATAAAGGCATTAGTCCCTGATGCTGAATTTCATTGTCTGTCTACAAAGGACAACCCCAGTGTTATGGTTTCCAGAGGGACATCACATGCATCTTTAATAGGTTCCTCTTTGTGGTGGGGAGGGCCCACATGGCTACCTCATGAAAATATGTGGCTGGAAAATGGTCCATTTGAGGAAGTTGGGGATGCTACCGCGGGTTGTCTCCTTGAAGAGACCCTGTCATTGTCATTGCCAGTATCGGTAACCCTTCCTGCCATATTGAACTGGGACCGATATGGTTCTTATATGAAGACAAGGCATGTGATGGCATGGGTATTGAGATTTATCAAAACACTGAAAGATAGGAGACAAAGAACACATGAGGCAATGCCGGCTTACCTGACAGTGCCGGAATTAAGGACAGCAGATTCAGAAATGATTAAGTTAGCTCAAATGGAAGAGTACCCTGAGGATTACCAATATTTGTCCACTGGAAAGGGCACACCAAGTAGTGTTGTGAAGCAGTTAGGACTTTATATGGAAGGTGGGCTATTGCATTGTAAAGGTAGGCTACAATTGTCGGACTTAAAGGATGAAGCAAAGTATCCTCTCCTAATACCTAGTAAACATAGGTTAGCGGCTCTCCTTTCTGAGTACTGCCACAAGGTGTGTAGCCATAGTAAAGTTATGTCGTAAGCTACATAAGACAAAGATTTGGATTCCTAGGATCAGAAAACTTGTAAAGATTTTAAGAAAATGTATAACTTGTAAAAGGTTACAAGGTGCCTCATATAGTGCCGTACAGACTCCGCCATTACCGTACTTTAGGGTTCAGGAAGTGAATCCAGTTCAAGTAACAGGAGTAGAATACACAGGTGCTCTACCTATTAAAGAAAAGAGTACGGTAGGAAAATTATATGTAGTCTTGTTTACCTGTGCAGTTACTAGGGCTATACACATTGAGACGGTGTCGAACCTCTCCTGTGAGTCCTTCATTCATGCATTCCGTCAGTTCTGTAGCAGGAGAGGCTTCCCTGAACTCATAATTAGCGATAATGCCACTACATTTATAAGTGGAGCCAGTGTGTTGAGGGAGTTAAAAAACGATCTGAGGTTACAAAATGAATTGGTAAAAGTAAACCGTGAGTGGCGGTTTATACCGGCCAGGGCGCCATGGTTTGGTGTCGTCTGGGAAAGAGTGATAGGCATCCTAAAGGCTGGCCTGAAGAAGGTATTGGGTCGAGCTTTAGTAACCCATGAAGAGTTGGATACTTTATTATTGGAACTCGAGACCACAGTCAATGACCGTCCACTTGGATATACATACAGTGACCTTGATGATCCACTCCCTATTACTCCTTCACAACTTGTTAATGGGAGGCATCTTAGACAGTTCCCGTAACAGAAAGTCAGCGATGACGATCCCAGGGACGTCACGTGGTGGACTAATTCGGGAATAAACCTGCGTCCCCTATACGTGACAAAGATCTCACGAGATCTGTGGAGGAGATGGACCACTGACTACCTAGTATCGCTCAGGAAGCAACATCGTCAATTGACATCCAAGAAAGGGAAGGCAACACCTCAAGTTGGGGATGTTGTGCTAATACACGACGATGGGCCTCGACTTCTCTGGTGACTAGGTCGGGTCACCAAATTGTTATGTGGCCCTAATCAAGAATGTAGGGTAGTGCAGCTAAGGACGAGCGCCAGTTTGACCACTAGACCTGTGGTTAAGCTGTATCCACTAGAAATTGATTTAGAAGTGAAAGAGGATGACAGGCAAACCAGCGCTACCCAGCACCCCCCTACACCCGTAAATACCTGATGTGATGCCCCTTTGAGGACCACGTTGGACCGCCCTTTGTTCCCCCCAACTATGGCGTGCCCTGATTGGGACAGGACGGCTGTAAATATTGTACATGTTTTGGGCACGGGAGTATGTCGTGGATTTCGGGTTTGAATTTCCCTCCCACGACAGCACATTTCTCTGTAAATAAATTCTTGTGTTATATATTTGGGTAAGATATTATTTATCACTAGAGATAAATATGGTCATGGAAAAAACAACACATTTAGTTATACATTCATTAATGATAAGTTTAATTTACTTCGTGCACGAAGTTGCTCGAAGCAGTTCAGTTCACTCCCTGCCACCAGACAGTTAACACACGTGTCTCGAACCTTCTCCCGCAATCAGCTTCAGTCATCATTCTGCCACTTCAATATCTCATCAACACCACAGCTAAGTACTCAGCATATATAATAGGCCTTAAAATATTTATACTGAGTTCTGATCAAAATGCCTTTTCCACATACATAATGGTGAGTTGTTATTCTGCTTTATGTTAGTTGGTAATTAAGACCCCTTACAGTGATAATAACTGACACTAGGTGTTTCTCCCCTGGGTACTTTGTCCTTGTTCGTTTTTCTCTTTCTTACCACTTCCCTCGTGAGGGGGAAGTAGTTCCTATGGCGGATGCCCCTACTGCCTCCTCCCCTTCAGGAGGGGAGGTGGTCCTGGCCGACCCCCAACTGTTTCACGGACAGACTGGCCCCAGACTGAACAGCCCCAGACAAGCACCCCTCTGGGCATAAATGTTCATAACACATCAATCATTTCCTGTGGCACCCTCGGGAATGCATAGGGCCTCGATGAACTCACACCACCACATCCTATCTTGTGCTAACTCCTCAAGATCTCCCCAACACTCATCTCCAGCTTCCCGTCTCATTGTCCTCACCCACGTCTCTTTAGGCCTTCCTCTACCTCTCCTACCAAGTGCCACCCACCTTGGTGTACCTCGTACTATTCCCTGTCTCCTATACACATGTCCTAGCCACTTCCATCGTGAGAATCTAACATATTCATCGATCGGCTGCACTCCCGTTATTTCTCTAATTCTACTATTTGGTATCCTTTCCCACCACTTAACTCCTAATATTCTTCTAAGTGCTTTATTTTCAAACACCAAGAATTTATTTTCCATAGTCACTGTGCTGTACCAAGACTCGTGTCCATAAATTAAGATACTCCTAACCATTACCTGATAAAGTTTGATTTTTGTATGCACAGAGAAATTGTTATTATTCCAAATATTTTTAAGCATTCCCATTGCCTGATTAGCCTTCTTTAACCTTTCCTCGAATTCAAAGTTCAAAGAACCATCCTTGGCTAAGTAAGTACCTAAATATTTAAACCTATGAACTTGCTTTACAACCATACCTCCAATTACACATTCCTGTGCATTTTCCATATTCATATTGATTATTTCAGTTTTTCCACAATTAATAACCAAACCCACCTTGCGACCTTCACTCACCAAACAGTCCAACGCTCTCTGCATCTCTTCTGGCCCATCACAAATCAAAACTATATCATCTGCATAATCTAAATCCAAAAGTTTCCTGTTCTCTCCCCAAAGTATACCTGCACCGGTTTCTGTTCCAACGCGTTTCATAATGTAATCAATGACCAATATAAATAGTAAAGGCGATAGAACACCACCTTGAATTACTCCGGACTTGACTTCAAACGAATCACTCAGACAACCATCAACCATCACTTTACAAAATGTGTCCTCATGCATGTTCATAATGACCCTCACAAACTCCTCTGGTATTCCATAATGTCTCATGATCTTCCCCATAGTCTCTCTCGAAACACTATCAAAAGCCTTTTCAAAATCAACAAAACAAAGACTTAACGGTACTCTCATTTCATTAACTTGCTGCATCAAATGCCTAACTATAAAGATCTGATCATTGCAACCACGTCCCTTTCTAAAACCAGCCTGTTCATCCCTCAGAATACCCTCAACCACCGGCTCCAACCTATTTAACAACACTCTACTGAAAACTTTCAAAGCTATCGGTGAAAAAGAGATTCCCCTCCAATTACCACATTCACTCAGGTCTCCCTTCTTCGGAACTTTAACAATTACACCATTCTTCCAAACTGATGGTAGTAACCCCGTCACCCATATCTTATTGAATAGCTTGGTCAAGATCATTATTAATCTATCCCCCTCCACTTTAAACATTTCCGGAAATAAACCATCCTCCCCTGGTGCCTTATTATTCTTTAACTGTTTTACTGCTTTCTCCACTTCTGCAAGCCTCAACTCTCCTGTTTCTATATTTAAATCTTCCTGAGCAGACGGTATATCCTCTTCTGGTGGTATTGGTCTATTAAGAACTGTCTCAAAATGCTCTTTCCATCTATTTTTAATATCTCCATCTTTGGTCAATAAATTTCCTTCCCTGTCTCTAACTGGTATTTCCTTGCGTTTACCTGCATTACCACTCAGTTCTCTAATCGATTCATATGCTATTCTTTGACTCTGTCCATCATTTTTGTTTATTAAGATTTCAGTCTCTGCAACCTTTTCATCCACACATCTTCTTTTATCTTACTTCTGAATTCAAACTCCAGTACGCAGCTCTTGCTAATTCAATCTCTCGTTCATCAACGCATTGCATCTCACTCCTCAATTTAGCCTCACCTCTCTTTTTTATCATATCCCACGTTTCCTCTGATATCCATTTCTTTCTTCTGAATCTATGTCTCCTTCCAATCGTACATTCAGCAGTCTCATGCAAAACTTTGTTCACATCCTCCCACATCTCATCTACACTTCTCTCCCCCTCTTCCAACGTTTCCAACACCAAAAACCTATTTCTGCATTCTAATCTGAATTCCTCCTTTTCTTCTCCTTCCCTTCTAAGCTTAACAATATCGTATCTACCAACACCAGATTTTTCCTTCTTCTGATTTTTAAGTTTAAACCTTATTTTTGCAATGCTGAGTTGATGGTCACTACCAATATCCGCTCCCCGTTTAACATGAACATCTAGCAGAGAACTTCTATGCCTCCTACTGATAGCGATGTGATCAATCTGATTTTTATATTTTCCACACGGCGACACCCAAGTAGTCTTGTGTATATTGCAATGCTGAAAGAGTGTGCCCCCGATGACTAAGTCATTTGCTAGACAGAAGCTTCCAAACCTCACTCCGTTTTCACTCATCCTACTGCCAACTCCCATCTTACCCATACATGCCTCAAATCCCTCATTTGAACAGCCCATTACTGCATTAAAGTCTCCAACGCAGATCAAAACATCATGTCTAGGTACCCTTCCTACTCCTTCTTGCAACTTTTCATAAAAGGTGTCTTTCCTTTCATCGAGTGCTTCATTAGTAGGTGCATAACACACAAACAGACTGATGTTGCCATGATTTGATTTAAACCGTGCGTATAACAATCGCTCATCTATAGGATCCCACTCACATAAAGCCTTATTTGCCTTACAACCCAGCAACAATCCTACTCCCTGATAATGCATTCCGTCCTGTCGGCCAGATATCAATAAACGTATACCATCCTCCAAATCCAACTTATCGACTCCAGTTAATCTAGTTTCTGTCAGAGCACAAATATCAAGTCCATAATTTTGAAAAACCTTCACTAACTCATCGATTTTACCGTCATGATTTAGCGTTCTCACATTCCAGTTACCAATTTTAATTGTATTTTTTGCATTGACAAAGGAATTAGATTGTAATTGAGGCAACCGTGAGATTCTTAGCACCCCCTGCCCATTTAAGGGCTGCACGGGACTGGGGCCATTATTGTTCTTTCAGAGTCCATCAAGGTTTCTTTGGCTAACTTCCTGAACACCTCGCCATTGTGTTGCAGTCGCAGTAGGCAGCTAACTTGCCTGATTGCCCACACCCGAAAGACCCAGCTATGCTGTAGCCAGTCACGTGCCGGCATGCTTCCCAGCCATTTCACTCTCAAGGAGTTCCTCTGCCTGAGAAAGCAACCACCCCCCTGCTCCCGAGGGCTTTTGATCTGTGTAGGTAGAGGGCGATCACTCCCTCACTAGCCATATACAGTGTATATACAGTGTATAGGCTACACTCACCACAACACATAGTTTGTCTTAATTCATGCGGTTGGTTCTACTCCCCTGTCCAGTCTCAATCCCTTCATCATTAAGAAGGTGAACAAGTGAAAAAACTTGCTAGTGGGAACTTTCTTGTAAAGACTGTAAATTCACTCAAGGTGAAGGATTTGCTTAAACTGAGCAAGTTCCATTGTCATGATGCTGACACCAAGATCCACCATTCCATGAATTCCTGCAGGAGCGTTATCACCTGGAGGGATCTAGTGATTATGGAGAAGGATGACAATGTACAGGAACTAGCTCAGCAAAATGTAATGGACTCTCCATGACAATGTACAGAAACTAGCTCAGCAAAATGTAATGGACTCTCCATGACAATGTACAGAAACTAGCTCAGGAAAATGTAATGGACTCTCCGTGACAATGTACAGAAACTAGCTCAGCAAAATGTAATGGACTCTCCATGACAATGTACAGAAACTAGCTCAGCAAAATGTAATGGACTCTCCATGACAATGTACAGGAACTAGCTCAGCAAAATGTAATGGACACTCAGTGTATCACCAGATTCTCGGAAGGCAGGAGGACGAAGACTGCCACTGTATCTTGACTTTCCTTACCTTCCAGTATTAAAACTGGCCACGAAATTCTCAAGGTAAGACCCTACATCCCAAAGCTCTTCATTGCTCAAAATGTCAGATTTGCGAACACCATGATAAGACTTGTCGTGCCTCTAACTTGGTGTGTGGCAAGTGCACCACTGTAGGTCATTCTGCTGATCACTGTACAGTTGGAGAAATTTCCCCGCGGGACACTACATAGAGGCAGCAGGAGCGGCAAATAATTTGATCTGGTAACAGTGTTGGGGGTAAAGGAGGGCTGGGACGTGCGGGGTAGGTGAGAGGCTGGGGGGATAGTGGGGGTAGCTGTGTGGTGGGAGAGGTGTGAGGCGAGGGATGGGGGGGGGGTAGTGGGAGTAGCTGTGTGTTGGGAGGGATGGGAGTGGGGGTAGAGGAGTGCTGGGGAGAGGCTTAGTAGCGATTTAATGGCGTAGCATAATTTGCTTAGATTTTAAATGAATGTGTTTTTGTGATAAGGGAACACAGGAAGTAGCAAAAAGCTGTAAAGTGATGGTTCATGACATGATGAAAAATGGTCAGTTCATTGATCATGTAAGGCTTATATAAACACACAGACATCACCAACACGTAACATCATATAAAAGACTCGCCCCCCTTCGGTATCTATAACATCCCTATTGTAACACAGACTAATATCAGACGTTTACCTCAGATACGTCTCAGAAAAGTTACTCATTCTTAATTGTAACGCAGATATGTAGTGTATGGAAAATAAAGTATGCATAATATTCAATTTCTTCGCTGTTTCAGTCAACCATTAGTATTTTTCACCGCAAAAGGCATTAAAATATGTCAGATTTTAAGACAAATGCACATTTGTTAGCTGTCAATGTGAATTTCATATATGTCCTAAATCTTAAGCACATGCAGGCTGCTTGTCACAAACTAATTTAACCATAAACCAGACCTAGGCCTTTTCAGGTCAGTCAATAGCATCTGTGTGTGTGTGTGTGTGTGTGTGTGTCAGGACTCCATATCATAATTACAAATCATAATAGATAGCATGATAGATAGATAGATAGATAGATAGACAGAGCACCAGGCAAGCCTGGGAACGGGATATGAGCTTGCAACTCTAAGTGAAGGAATGTTGACAATACACCGGAAGCAGCAAGTCAAGGGATGAGATAGGTAGTGTGTCAGCGAGATAGGCACAGGAACAACGCATCGTGACCATACACTCACATACACACATACTCACACACAGGCTTCTAGAAACTTCACATCAGTTTATTTCACGTGACACAACCCCTGCTAAAATGAGAATGTAGGATTTTCAGGTCAGAAGGAGACTGGCCATAGAACCGACAGGTAATAGGGAGAAGCAGCCTAGCAACATGGGCGAAAGGGTGGAAGAGAGAGAGCGAGACTGGGAGGTAGCTCGTGGGACTCTATACTTCACTCGTGTGTGAGAGACTTTGTTAATATTTCCAACACAAATAAAAATAGTCCCAAACTCATCTTTACCTCTCTTGTCATTGCATGACAATGGGAATTAAGATTACTTACAAAACTACCCACATATAACAACCGCTTGTACACGAGTCTAATATATGTATAACTGATCTACAAAACTTCACTACAAGTTTCTACAAAGATATTGTAAGATATGGCGGCAGCGAACGTACGAGCCTCGTCTACGAATCTACAGTGAATTTCTACAAAAGCTGAGACGATGCCGCGCCTATCAACGTGTGTCTGACACCCCACAACACGTCCATCAACCCGTGAAGGACAACGCTATCATCACGTCCAACACCACTCACACCATTCCCACCACGGTAAAAATTAGTGAGTTACATAGTTACTTCATTTATAGGATACACAGTGATAGACAACACATTTTGCACAAACATATAAAACCTGGTGTATAATTACAACTTAAATACATATACCTATTTCAATTATCTTCATAATTCAATCATTAAATACTTGCACCAACAATAAATATTCTACACCGTATATATTCATTCATTTATTGTAGCATTTATTTACTACCAACGAGTGTTACCATTTATACCTACATAAAATACGCGTTTTATACATACAGCTATACATTATTACATCTACAAAGTAATAAAGAAAATATACCATCACAGTTACTCAGTGAGCGATTAAAAGAACTGTATTAAACATTTATTAATTAAAGCTACCTAGTGGAAACAGATAAATTAAGTTACAAGGAAAAAAAAAAAGGCCAACACAAATGACATTAGCAAGAATGAACATCTTCCACACAATCGTGAAGACAAAGATTTCCATACAGTGCTGACACATAAATTGCCCACGATAGGTGCAAGTGAACAAGAAGTCAGTGTATATAGTTAATACTGTATACAGTGTATATATATTTTTTTTATATAAAATAACAAAATGTGGGGCTATATAATATCATTTTCAGTAATATCTGTGCAATATAAACTAAACATTAAAAAAGGGTCCCAAGGAAAGTAGCCAGCAATTATGCAACCTCGGACAATACCGAAAAAGCGTAGACAAACGAAGAAAAACAAACTATAGAAAATCGATACATACAAAAAAAAAAAAAAAGAAAATAAAGAAAAATACAGTAAGATCACATAACAAACAAATGAAAATAAGCGTAAGTGTTACTACAAATGCCAAAATACCACATAAACTCCTTCTATAAGTGAAACAAAAAGCAAATTGTTGTCTCCATAAGCTAGTGGCATGGCATATCATCACTATCATCGACCGCAGCATGACCGGATTCGATGTCAGGACTGCAATTATTACAATTATGTAACCACAAACGATATGTAACAATTATGTAACGACAAACGATTGCATTATGTTACACTTGCTGTAATTATGTAACGACAAACGATATGTAACAGTTATGTAACGACAAACGATTGCATTATGTTACACTTGCTACAATTATGTAGCTACAAACAATATGTAACAATTATGTAACAGTTGCATTAACAAGATGTAACTTTTATGTAACTTTAACTACAATTATAAGGCCAACACAATTATGTAACAGTTGCATTAACAAAATGTAACTACAATTATTAGGCCAACACAAACATATAACAGTTGCATTAACAAATTGTAACTACAGTTATAAGGCCAACACAATTATGTAACATTTGGATTAACAAAATGTAACTACAATTATAAGGCCAACACAATTATGCATTACTCCAATATTATGTAATAATTCATACAATGTTACAATTATTACTACAATGTTACTACAATATTATGTAACAAGTCATACAATGTTTCAATTAATACAATGTTACTACAATATTATTACTAAACCATTACAATATTAACATGAATATTATATGTATACAATATTATAATCAATATTATGTACTAATAGATTAGCACATGTCAATGATGATTACTGTCGGAGGACCTCCAGCCACGTGACCGAGAGATGTCAGGACTCCATATTATAATTACAAATCATAATAGATAGCATGATAGATAGATAGATAGATAGACAGAGCACCAGGCAAACCTGGAAACGGGATATGAGCTTGCAACTCTAAGTGAAGGAATGTTGACAATACACCAGAAGCAGCAAGTCAGGGGATGAGAAACGTAGTGTGTCAGCGAGATAGGCACACGAACAATGCATCGTGACCATACACACATATACACACATGCTTCTAGAAACTTCACATCAGTTTATTCCACGTGACACAACTCCTGCTAAATTAAGAATGTAGGATTTTCAGGTCAGAAGGAGACTGGCCATAGAACCGACAGGTAGTAGGGAGAAGCAGCCTAGCAACATGGGCGAGAGGGTGGAAGAGAGAGAGCGAGACTGGGAGGTAGCTCGTGGGACTCTATACTTCACCCGTGTGTGAGAGACATTGTTAATATTTCCAAGACAAATAAAAATAGTCCCATAGTCATCTTTACCTCTCCTATCATTGCATGACAATGGGAATTAAGATTATCTACTTACAAAACTACTCACGTATAACAACCGCTCGTCCACAAGTCTAATATATGAATAACTGATCTACAAAACTTCACCACAAGTTTCTACAAAGATATTGTAAGATGTGTGTGTGTGTGTGTGGTGCAGTACAATGCAGTGCAATGCAGTGTATAATACTGGGTCTCTCATTGCCTAACTCTCAGTTTATCTCACAGACTCATAAGTAGGCTTAGGATAATCATGCATTTGCATGTGTGCATATGCAAATGCATATTCTAGCCATTTATTAGTGTAAGTGCATATTCCTACTTATGTGTTTATTTATACAGCATATTCTTTGAAATTTCCTAGGTATTATATCTTCTTCAACCTGTAATAATATTTAAAGTCATAATATCCATCAGATCATAGTGAATTAT
>NC_137034.1:7703546-7751046 GCF_032717465.1 Coenobita brevimanus
TTCTGGCACTAGCAAGAGTAAATTAATAAATACGTCCTAGTTTGAGGAGCTAACTCCATAAGATTTCTCTCGGCTTTGGTTTCTCCCATTCCCTGAAGGCAAAAATAAATCATAGTTCTGTACTCGTATATATCCTTTATGGGAAGTTGTTATTTACATAATGGTTTATCTAATAACTACAAGCAGTTTGTAGTATACTATATATTATTATCAGTAACGACTTTGAAATATGTAAATTTCGTTTGCATTTAGAGGGGGAGAGAGAGAGAGAGAGAGAGAGGGAGGGAGGGAGGGAGGAAGGGAGAGAGAGAGAGAGGGAGAGAGAATTGTATTTGTTTATGTATATTTGTATATATAAACACAGACAGAGGGAACATAGTACAGGAATCATTTCGCCTTGAGTTCAGGCCACTTTGTTTTATTGTTTGCATAATAAAAAATATTAATCACATCATTGTAACTCCGTATCATAAATTTTGTGTGTATCTATTACGACCAGGAGGAAGACTCTGTGATACGGTGGTGTGTGGTCAGTATTTTTGTCAGTATTTAATCTGACTTCTCTTAACATTACAGATGGTGTAGCAGCGCCTCCTCCCTCTGAGTTACTCCTTACTGCTCCTATTACAAGTCCTGCTCCTGTTAAAGATGATTCTCATCTTCCAAGGCAGCCACGTGATACAATTCGTTCCCGTTCAGGTCGTCCCCGTACTGTAAGTGTTCATCAGGGCCGACGTGGTTTTCGAACTCCAAGTGTTCCAAGTCGTTCTCGTTATAATCCTTCTAATACTCGAAGTCGTTCTTCTAATCCTTCTCGTACTACAACTGATCCCTGTACCAGAAGCCGTCTAGGTAGCAGAAGTCGTTCTCGTACTACAAGTGCTCCATGTACTACAAGTCCTCCTGCTACTCCAGGTCCTTCTACTGCAAGTCCTCCTACTACTGCAAGTCCTCCTGCTACTGCAAGTCCTCCTCCTACTGCAGGTCCTCCTGGTACAGCAGGTACAGCAAGTAAGTCTATCTATCTATAGCCAGGCACCAAAATCCCGTAAGGGGTGGTCGTTTGTCGCTGAGTTAGTTATTTGGCGGGGAGGGGCACTAACCATTCGCCAACCCACTTGCTGGCACGTAGGGAACACTTATGGGTTGGTTATAAGGTTACCACCCAGCGTTATAAATAGCTTTCTGGTTTAAGGAAACCATTTGGCTTGTCACTCAATGTAAAGCCACCCGAATAGGAAAGAAGAGAAATAAAAAGTGACAGAAAAGATGGGAGAGATAGACAGAGAGGAGGGGAGATTGAAAAAGAATGTTAAAGGTGAAGGAAGCAGTAGACATCACCGCATCAAGTGAGTGGATGATGGTCACCACAAGTAAGTGGTCCCATATATAGATGAAAAATATAATGGATTGTGAAAAGCAGTGGTTGATGACTAAAGAACCAAGTAAGATATTTCCTAAGTAGGTGAGAGTAATATTGATGGTGCACAGAGGGACGTGGGAATATCTAGCGTTATACAGTTTACATACTGTGTCTCATACCGGTAAAAATTCCTGTCAAATTTTTATCTCAGAGCTTGTCGTATGCTCATAAATAGCGTCCATATTAGTGAACCAGTCACGGACAGTGAAAAGGTATATGATACAGGAACAAGGTCGGTACTACAACCACTGTAGAATGTTCTGTGTGTATTTACCTATTTGTATTTACCTATTTGTAGTATACAGGAATTGAGCAATGCTCGTGTTGTCCTGTCTCCATATCCACATTTATCAAGTCTACCTTTACACACATGAATGTTTTTCTCATGCACCACCTCTTTGTCTAAGTCGTTCCAAATATTTAAGAATATACCTAATTGTGATATACACGGAATGTACTATGCTCGTGGGTTTCCGTCGCTGTTTCTCAGTAAGTCGAATTTAACTTTAAACTCGTTTAAGTTTTTAGACTGGACGATCTCTTTGTCCAGGCTATTCCATAAGTCTATACTTCTGTAAGGAAAGCTATATTTCTTGATATCCTTCAAGCAGCTTGACTTTTTCAATTTCATTCCATGTCCTCTTGTTGCTCTCTTATCCCATACAAACAGATCTTCTTTGTCAATTTTATCTACTCCCACCATGGTCCTGAACACCGCAATCATGTCTCCCTCTTTCTCCTTTCCTCTAACGAAGGCAAATCCAGTTTTTCCAGCCTCTCTCTGTATGACAGGTCTGTCAGACTGGGGACCATCTTGGTTGCTGTTCTTTGTATTCTCTCAATCTTGTTTATATCTTTCTTTTTGTGTGGGCACCACACTACCGCTGCATATTCTAACCTGGGGTGGATCATGGCCACTATCAATTTTTTCATCATTTCCTCATCCATATAATGAAATGCTACTCTTATGTTAGTCAAGAGCTTATAAGTCTCTCCAACTATCTTGTTAATGTGCTTTTCTGGTGACAAACTATCTTGGACCAGCACTCCCAAATCTTTCTCTTCTCTCCTTTTTGTGATTAATTCATTACCCAAAAAATAATTCAGTGATGGTCTTCTGGTACTTTTACCCATTTCCAATATTTTACATTTCTTTACATTAAATTTCATTTCCCACGTCCGGCTCCAATTGTATATCCTATCCAAATCCTCCTGCAGTATTTTACAATCCTCCTCAACCTCTATCTTCCTCAAGATCTTTACATCATCAGCAAACAGACTCGCATAACTGTTCACTCCATCTACCATATCATTTACGTAAATCAGGAACATTACTGGCGCCAACACTGAGCCTTGAGGGACTCCACTTGTGTGTGTGTGTGTGTGTGTGTGTGTGTGTGTGTGTGTGTGTGTGTGTGTGTGTGTGTGTGTGTGTGTGTGTGTGTGTGTGTGTGTGCAGAAAATATATTGTTTAATGTCATAAGCCGTGGTTCACAACATAGCCGGGGATCCATGGAGACCAGGCGGTCCACAGAAGAATTTTAGTGTGTCTTGTAAATTGTATTTATGTTCTTAAGAAGCACGTAAGAGAGGATGTTTATGCCTGTGAAGTGGAGACAGGAGTCAGGCTTCGCTGGTGAGTGAATTACAGAGTTGCCCGTTTACTTGAACTGACTTATTAGTTCATCTCTTGCAAGTTTTTCTTAGGGTTTGGACCCTGCCTCACACCATCGTTAAATGGGAAAAGAAATGATGTTGCTGACTGCTCCTGTTTCTGAGATCCCTCTCACCCCATTTATTAGTGGGAAGAGTCACAGGATAATTGTACCCCCTCCACAATATGTCCCCCCCCAAGGCATACATGCCCCCACTAAAATTGCTGACCTAGCACGCTTTCCCACTCCTGAATTAAGGCGTTATTGCATCAGTTCTTAGCAGGCAGCCAAGACGGGCAGACTATTTTACTGTGAGCTTGTAATAAACTCCTTATCTAGCTGTTTGTACACGGAGTTTCTATCACCAAAGTATTGCAAGTTACATAATGATGATCATGATAAACTTTCGTCATGTGCCCATATTCATCTGCAACCGTTTATACCTTCATTTTTCCTCTTTTAGTCAGTTAATCTGAACACCCCACTCATCCACGCTCACATATGCTCCTTTCATTTTCGCCTTACACCATAGTCACATGATGAGCGTCCTTTCACAACTTTCATGTCAACAAGTACAGCAAAACTGTACAGCCCCAATCAATAGCAGGAGATCCTCGGAGTCACCTCTCCTTAAGGGTTGGCCCTCGAAACTCACACCATGCCTGATAATCTGGTCTGGGTGGAGGTGTACCACTGTCCAAATTTCTTATTTCTAGGTAAAAGATTGGCGTCCCCACCCAACCCCACCCCCGGAGGCTGCAATCCGTCGGGGGCAGGGGAGTCCCATCCTATTTAAAACCTGCTAATGATGGAAACATACAGTTTCGTAAAATTTCGTTTTCGTAGATAAAAAAAAAATACTGGTATATATATTTACATGTACAGTGCATACCATCGTTCACTGGGACCCAAGGGGGCCACACTTCCATGGGTGAGTGGCCTTTGGCGTCTCACCGTACCTAATTCTTGTTCCTGATGGAAGCCTACCACTGTGTAAAATTTTGTTTTACTAGGTCAATACCGACCGTGCATACTGGCGTTGATCGGTACCCCCGTGGGTCATCCTCCCACGGGGGAGGAGGCGGTCCCCGGGAATCCCACCCTAGCTATAACCTACTCTTGGTGGAGGTATACCATTATGGAAAATTTCGTTTTCCTAGAAAAAAAAAAAAATGGCAGTGCATAACGGCACTGATCGATAACCACTGAGACCCCACCCGACCCTTGTGTGGGACGGCTCTCGGGGTTCTCACCATGAGTAAAACCTGCCCCTGTTAAAGATCTACCACTATACCAAGTTTAATTTTCCTGGGTAAAGAACTGGTTTTGCATACCAGTGTTGACCGGTACCTCTGGCTCCCCTTCCTATGGTTGTGGTCCTCGAGGATCCCACTCTGCCTACAACCTGCTCATGGTGGAGGTACACCATTATGCAAAATTTCATTATTCCGAAGCGCTAGAGACGCTCCGTTCGCCAGAAATCGCTTTCTGTCAGAATCATTTCCTACTTCACCTCCTCTTTCTCATTAGAAAAATTAGCACGTTATCCACTCCTCGCCGGTGCCGTAGAGTGGAGAAAGAACCCCACTCAAACATCTTTTCCTCTATGAGCACATTATCAATTAACATTCACCGCAGGCTATCTATATCATGTGTATTAATACACAATGTGGCCTTGTTAGTAAGCAGGGAAGTACAGCAGTGTGTGATTGCATGGAAGGATGTATCTTCGAGACTGATATGGGTGAAAGCGAAGTTTGGAGGTGAGTTGTGGGTAGTTGTGAGTGCATGTGGGCCTGGTAGTGAAAGGGATTACAGAAGTGAGGGAAACTTTCTGGACTGGTGTTAATGAGTGTCTGCAGAGTTTTGGAGCAAATGTGAATGCGGTAATGATGGGAGATCTGAATGATAGAGTGGGAAATGTAGCAGTTGAAAGTGTAGTTGGTATGCATGGTGTGCCTAAAAGAAATGAAAATGAGGAACGAATGATACGGGTGTGTATTTATCGAGAGATGGTGATTGGAAATACCTTGTTTGAGAAGAAAGATTTTTATAAGTATACATGGGTGAGACAGGAGGGTGGAAGAGTTGTTAATAGAGCATTGATGGGCTGTGTGGTTGTGTCCAGGAATGTAATAGAAAGATTGTTGGATGTGAGAGTTTTGAGAGGGGAGGGTGAAGGTAAGTCTGACTACTATCTGGTGGAGGAAAAGTTGAGAGTAGGTATTAGGTGGGTGAGAGCTAGGAGAGTTAGGTGTGACAGGGAGGTTTTGAAAGTGAGTGAGTTGGATAAAAGAGAGAAATGATAATATCAGAAGTTGAAAGATGAGTGGAACGCAGTGAAAGATCAGGAAAATGGCAGTGTGGAGAAGGAATGGCAATTATTTAAGAGTGCTGTGGTGGGCCCTGCGAAAGAGGTGTGTGGTGTGAGACGAGTGGGTGATGGTGTAAGAAAGGGAAGTGAATGATGGTGCGAGGAAGATAGGAAGTAAGTATGGCTGTGGCCGAGAAGAGACGTGCATATGAAGTGTGGCTGCAGAGGAAGGATGAGGTGTCATATGAGAGGCATAAGGAAAGGGGGAATAGGGCGAAAAGGGCTGTGCATGATGCTAAAGTGACAGCAGATGAGAGGTGGGGTAGGAGGTTGACTGAGAATTTCCAATAGAATAAGAAAACGTTTTGGAAGGAGGTGAAAAGGGTGAGAAAGGGAGAGTCTGGTATGGAAGAATGAGTAAAAGCAGAGGATGGAAGGATGTTCATTGAGATGGATGCAGTAAGGAAGAGATGAGCGAGTATTTTGAAAGATTGTTAAATGTAGAGGAGGAAAGGGAAGCTGAGACTGTGGCAGATGGAAGGGTGCAAAGAATAAATGTGTTGGAAGAGTTGAATGATTCTTTGATCACGAAGGAGGAAGTGCAGCAGGCAGTATAGGAGATGAAAGCACGGAAAGCTGTAGGTATGGATGGGTGTGCTGTGGAATGCCTGAAAGATGGTGGAGCGATCATCGTCGAGTGGTTAGTAAGATTGCTGAAAGTGTGTTTTGTGAACTGTATGATGCCAATTGACTAGGCAAATGCTTGCGTGGTTCCGTTGTATAAAGGTAAGGGTGATCAGCATGAATGTACTAGCTTTAGGGATATAAGTCTATTGAGTGTTGTAGGTAAGGTGTATGGTAAAGTGTTAATTAAGAGAGTTAGAGAGGTTACAGAGGGAGTAATTGGTGATGAGAAGTGTGTTTTTAGGAGAGGGAGGGAATGTGTGGATCCGGTGTTTGCTGTGAGACAGGTGTGTGAAAAGTATTTAGCAAATGGTAAGGACATGTTTTGAGCATTCATCGATTTAGAGAAAGCGTATGATAGAACTGATAGGGAGGCTTTGTGGACTGTTTTGAGATTGTATGGACTTGATGGTAGGTTGTTGAAAGGAGTGAAAAGTTTTTTCGTAAATAGTAGCGCGTGTGTACGAGTGGGATTTATTTTGAGTGATTTGTTTCCTGTGAGTGGAGCTGCGGCAGGGATGTGTGATGCCGCCTTAGTTGTTTAATATTTATATGGATGGTGTTGTAAGGGAGGTGAATGCGAGAGTGCTAGGTGGAGGTTTGAGTCTGGTGAATGCTGATGGTAGAGAGTGGAATCTGAATCAGCTGCTGTTTGCAGATGATATTACACTGGTGACGGATTCGGAGGAGAGATTGAGTCAGTTGGTAGAGGAGTTTGGGAGGGTGTGTGAAAGGAGGAAATTGAGAGTAAATTAGAATAAGAATGAAGTGCTGAAGTGTACGAAGTTGGTAGTTGGTAGGAGGATGAATATAGTTTTGAATGGTGAGATGATTGAGGAGGTTGAATGTTTTAAATATCTAGGGTCACATGTTGCTGTGGATGGAAGAATAGATGCAGAAGTGAAATTTAGAATAAATGAAGTAGGAAAGGTGCTGGGAGGAATGAAAAAAGATTTCAGATGTCGTTCGCTTACAGTGGGTGTAAAGAGAAGGCTGTATGAGAGTGTAGTGATACCAGCTGCATTATATGGGGCTGAAACATGGAATATGGGTGTAGCAGAGAGGAAATGTTTGAATGTAATGGAGATGAGGTGTCTGAGGAGTATGAATGGAGTGACACGTATGGATAGTGTGAGAAATGATGAAGTGCGAAGGAGAACTTGAGTTTTACGGGAGAAGGCTGATCGAGTTGAGCAGAGAGTGTTGCGATGGTTTGGGCAAATGGAGAAAAAGGAAGAAGAGAGACTGGTGAAAAAGATAATTGGATCGGATGGGAGAGGTGTAAGGCTGAGAGGAAGACCACAAATAGGATGGGTGGACAGTGTGAGGAGAGCATTGGATGCAAGAGGGATGTCTGTTGAGCAAGGAAGAGTGGCTGTGCATGATAGGAATGACTGGTGAGAAATTGTAAATGAAAAAATGATGACGCAGCCCCGAGAGGATATTATCCCGTATTAGGTCTGATCAGCTGATTAGGTCAGGTGCGGGTAAGGGGATGGATCCATTGTGATGTGACAAGGGTAAACAGCTCTGCTGTCGGGCCCTGCTGCAGATGTCGCTGATTGCACTATGCAGTTGGCCCTCGTGCGGTGTGGTGCGGTGAGGATCTGTCCCTTCTCACCTTGGGGCTAAGATACGAATGAATGTGTGTGTGTGGATGAGTAATTTGGGAGTGCGTCCTCCTGTCTCGGCTACCTCCCTTTCTTTGGGGGGAAACAGCCTTGGAATATAGATAGATTAAGACAATTTTCTGAATTATAAGTATGAATTGGCTTATGTACAATAATATATCTGAGATATATCCTTCAGTCGAAGTCCATTATTGTTTTCCCCTGCACCTCAAAGCTGCATATCATTCACAAATTCTGCAACTTGTCGATATCAGTTAAGCAGCAAAGTTGACATAACTCCTTGGCATGCCTTCTTTTACACTGTTCCAGTCTGATTCAGAGACCAATTTGTCTATTCCACACCCACGCTCATAACACCGTGCACAGGCACTAATCCCAGCAATTTTCAGTATCTCAGACTTTGGCATAAGTATGGTTTAGGTTGATACATTCATATGAAATAATTAGTTTTTACTAAATGCCATTAAGTAGCAACCAGCTCCCTTTTTCCTTCATCCACAAATGCAATATTCCTGGCCTTATCCATGCCACACCTTCTCTTATATTCACTTCACTCCCTCAAACCCAACTGTCGGTATTTTTAGTGTTGCCGTGGCAGCTCAGTCAGCGTCAGCAATGTCTGTTCTACGTAATTTCTACTTCCCATAGCCTTTTCGATGCTTTTTGTTGTCTTTTTTTTTTCTTTTTACGCCCAGTGCTGCATTGTTAATTACTAAATTGACAAAGCATTCAAACTGTCTGTACTCCCACATCAGCAGACTGAGCCGCCCATGCTACACACATGATAATGGATCCCAGTATATGAAGCATTATACGTCTTATTCATGTGTTAAATAGGATGTAAGAATTTTCCCTTTTGCAGATCCGGAAGAAAATGAGCCGTGCAGCACCGCAGGGACACCAGCAGGACGCTGTGTAGGACTCAGCAGCTGCTATAACCAACTTGAGGAACCCATCAAACACCTGAGCCTGGCAGAGTTTGTCCAGTACTACGGGTGTGGTGTCGACAGGTGAGGCTGGCATACATAGGCCGGTGACAGGTGCCGTACTCCCGTGTGTCCCGATAACGTAAAAGCTTCCATTTTAAGAACATAGCAACCTAAGTGATAATTTGTGTATTGCAACTTAACATTCCCTTCTATGCCATTAGCATCTTCGAAATATATACTGAGTTTTAATGTTAACTTAGGAATTAAATTATAAAAGTTAAGAAAATAGTGCATGAAATCGTCCTAATCCTGCGAGAATTGGGCTATATGAAAAGAAGTGTGACTATATTGCATCCACTGAATGGAGTGAGATGTGAGGATGGAATGGAAAGGTGTGGTGTGGAAGGGGTGTATATGATTGGTGTGGAAGGACATATTATTGGGGGTTAAATGTGGAATGGAGTGGAATGGTGTGGTGTAGAGAGTGAAAGTGGAGTGGAAGGATTTGAAATTAGGGATTATGTGAGAGCGCTGGAGGGTGTGGTATGGAGTGCGTGTGGAGTTGACGGGTGCTGTATGGAGAGTAAGTATGGAGTGGTCAGGCGTGGTAAGGGAGTAAGCACAGAGTATGGTATGGAGGAATTTGTTAAGAGCTGAAGAGTGTGATATGGGGAAGTATGTGTGGAGTTGAGGTCTGTGGTATAGGTGAGTGTGGGCGGAGTCGAGCAGTGTGATAATGGGGAAATATGTGAGGAACTGAAAGGGTGTGATGTGAGGAAGTATGTGTAGAGCCCAACGGTGTGAAGTGACGAGTAAGTGACAGTTTGTGCTTTGTTATCAGATCAGATGTGACAAATATGCTTCCAGGTCGTTGTGAATTAATAACCAAGGAACTAATTAACCTGCTATTTAAAGACAGAAACGAAGGTGTTAGCAAGTCTATAATTCTGACAGATATTTGCAAAGACCATGATGGCAATAAAGAGTATTTAGCTTCAGTACCTAGACAGTGGAATGAACTCTATAACACGGCATCCAGGCCAACCTCATCTAATGCACACAACTTGTATTATCTACTATCGTCAATCTGGGGTTTGCATGCACCTTCTTCCTCGTATTTCTTAAGAGTAAAATCAGTCGTCTTTGTATGCTGGTAGGTCGTGTAGCATAGAAGCAAATTGTATATATAATATGTAATTAAATATTTGCGTTTGCAGGAATGGTGAAACTCGAGTGTGCTGTCCTGTGTGAAGATACGGTGCGATATCCCGACTGATTTACCCTTTTCCTCGCTGTTGCTGGACCCCTCACAGGATTCAGATATTCATTGTCAGGCAATAGACTTATAGGCGCAAGCACAGAGAATAACAGCCTTCACCACGGTCTCAAAGTCAAATGACCACCCCTTACGGGATTATGGCGTCTGGCAATAGATAGATAGATACCACGGGATAAAAACGCAAAGACGAATGGGTCAGTTACAGTGAGGAAAACACACACACACACACACACACACACACACACACACACACACACACACACACACACACACACACACACACACCACACTACTCACACAATAACACCCAGATCAGTATTTTTGTGCGCTTAGGAAACCTAATAACACTGTTTCCATATTGGCTCAGTGGCATACTATACATTACCGCACGTCACTAATGTTCTCTTATTACTGACGTAGTTTGCATAAGTGACACACAAAATCAATCAACGTGCAATATGCAGTAATATTCTGGTAAGAAAGAGATGCCATACAGCCTTCTTAACGAACGAGCTTACAGTCCATGACAATATAATCCTGGGATGGCGAAAGAGACGACAAATTCCAGTCGTGCATAATCCTTCCGTTAGGTTCCCAGACATTAGCAGTTTCGATCCCTCTGCTGCATGTGACAAACAACACAACTTCTCCATCGACAATCAATCGCCGTATCTTTTGGTGATGTGATGAACGACGATGTCCTTCCTGTTACCGTCAGAAGTCACGAACCAATATTTGGCCTTAACTCCTTGAATCCGTGGTGCATTTTAATTATTATTCCAGCCATCCCTAAAGTTTTTCTTGTAGCTTAGGAGAGACTTCTAGATTTATAAAGAATAGATATAACCTTAATGAATCAGTCACTATTGCAGATCCTTCCTGAGCTGAGTAAAATTGACCAAATTAACACGAATAGATTAGAAAAATACGTCATTTTATCAAGGCTGAATGAAAATTACTTCACTGTTTCTATGATCTTTCTGGAGAGAAAGTTTTTGATAAGAGCCTTAAAGGTGTGATTCTGGTGGTGGAAAGCCAGTGAGTCCGAGTGTCCTGGGCGTCAATGCTGGTTCTCATCAGTTCACACTGCACAGCCCTACCAGGGCTAGTTATCAGTTAAGGCCAAGTCGGGAGAGTCAAGTAAGGGTAGAGAACAGTGGAGTAAATGAAAATGGTCAAGCAAAAAAATAAATAAATAAATAAAATAAAATAAATCTTCGGACATAAAAAGGAAGGAACGGCCCTAGTTGCTTTATTATTATTATTATTATTATTATTACTATTTGTGGTAGGTGAGGGCGCTCACCATCCACTCACTCAATGTAGTGCTGCTCTCGGGTGTCTGCCCTGTCCTCTCCTCCATCCTTCTTTCCTTCCAGCTTCTGTCTTTCCTTCTTTCTTTCCTCGTCTTTCTGCCTGCGGGTAACTTTACACTCCCTCTTCTGTCTTTCATTTCTTCATTCTTTCCTCTTCCTTCTGCCTGTGGGTGACTCTACACTGAGTGACAAGCCAAATGGTTTCCTGTACACCAGGAAACCATTTACTACGCTGGGTGGTAACCATATAACCAAATTTTGGCGCCTGGTGGTTTAGTGGGTAATTATTGTGCTCCAATCGGATTGAGCCGGTGAAGGTTTATATCCAGGGGGTGGTTGGGGTTGATTGCTCACGTAATACCACTCAGGGATGAGTGAGGTTGGTCACACATCTTAAATGTCAGGAGCCTAACCCCGGGCTCCTACGCTCCTCATGGGACAACGTAGGATTGGATGATGGATGGATGGATGGATTATTACTGTCATTATTATTATTATTATTATTATTATTATTATTATTATTATTATTATTATTAAGAAACAATCTTCACTGTTTTTGTTTACCCTTCTACTGTTTGTACCTCTCTCTCTCTCTCTCTCTCTCTCTCTCTCTCTCTCTCTCTCTCTCTCTCTTTTTTTTTTTTTTTTTTTTTTTTTTTGAGGTTCCGCTGGAGCAGATAACTTCCTTGGGCAGGCTTTGGGTCTTTGTCAGCCACTCTTAAATACCCTCTTCTATCTGTTCAGCGATCCGTTCTCTGATCATTATCTCTGTTCTCATTCTCGGTTGTCTGGGAAGATTGTCGGAAGTGGCTGCTGAAATTTTTTTTTTTTTTTCCTGTTCGCCATGCGTACTTTTTTTTCTTAGCATTTACCTTGACAGTGTGCCATAGCCGTTCTTTGGCGTCCTCTTGTTAGTTCGGGGCTTCAGGATCTGTCTGCAGTTCTGTGGCGGCTGCTTGGTGGTGCTTGTACAATAGTCTCTGAAAAAAACAAACTCTCGCTGCCTCAGTGGTAACGTTCTCGCCTGCCATCTGGTAGATGGGAGTTCGTGCCTCGCTCGGGTTGCGAAAAGTATCACTGACGAAGCGAACGGTTACTGTCCCCCTTGAGCAAGGGGATGGGTGTGTGCGTGTGTGAAGGTCACAGCCTTGCCCTTAGATCGTACTATAAGAGCTCTAAGCTCTGTTCCGGGAAGGTAAAAGCTGACGATCACACCCCAATCACGTCATCTTGCCAGGTCTTCTTGCTCTTTTTACATCGGGCCACAGTTTTTTCCTTGTGAGAGGAATTTCTTTCTGCACCGCCTTTCTGTATTCAGCTGCAGCCATTCTCATATCATTCTTCCTCTTGGTTCGCGTCATTTTTTTTTTTTTTTAATTTCTTGGGATCTTCAATGAAGCTCGTGTGAATGACGATAGTTGACAGACGGTTCTGTGAGTAGATCTCTGGCACAAGGCCAAGAAGTGCCTCCATTTCATCTCCAAAGAAGGCTTGACCAATCTTGACGCATGTTGTAATATGTGTGTTGATATCGTCAGCGCATTTGAGGTTCTGGAATCGGTGTCCCCGGCCTTGATGTCACTCACATGCGTGGGTGAAGCCTCTCACAGCAGCTCCTTTCAGTCTAGTGACGTTCCGTCCCTCAGGATCGACTTCATCACAGGCAACGTCGGACTTTGCTTTCTCGCCATCACGCAAGGATCGTTGTCTGGCATGCGATTCGGCCTAGGCAGTGCCTATATAGTGGAGGAAAATGTCTGCAATTTTCAAAACAGGCGACAAAGCCATAACCAGCTGTGAGGTTGAACCAGCTTCTCTGTACAGTACATCCTGCTCTTGGTGGTAACCTCTCCTCAATGGACCGAAGTCTCAGGTTAAGATGGTCACAGTGTACGAACAGGCGAGCTGAAAAATGAGTGAGTTAATAAGGAAAGGAGGTGGAGAGAACAGTAGGATAACCAACGAACTGAGCTATTAGCAGAAGATGAAGTAGAGAATGATGATGATAGCTCGGAACTAAAGGGGTGAGAGCAGTCACTACTGCTAATTTTTGAAGACTGATCTAATCTTGGGTCTCTCGTTATATTTACCTAATTTATATAATGTATTTTTATAAGATCATTCATTATTTTGCTGTTAAGAAAAGTCTTCAGTGTCAATACCCTATACATACAATGTCAATGGCATCTTTTATTTTGAATAGACGTGTATGTGCATGGCAGACTCGCTGACTGGACCGATCTTTTGATTTTCCTTTCCATGCTTGAATTCGGGATACTACATTCGGTGACAAGGATGAGTTCTGCTTGTGCATCCCAGCATTACTAGACGTATGGCCCTAATTACTCCACACCTCGCCTTGTACTGAAATACTTAAGTGTGGGCGTACTGGAGTGAGCCACCACATATCGGAGGCAGCCTTCGAGGGAAACAAACTCCATTCAGTATCATGTCAGGATGACTAGGTCATGTTTAGCGGTAGGTAGTGGCGACCATCATCCACTCACATGATGTAGTGCTGCCTACTACTTCCTTCACCTTTATCAATCTTTTTGTTCTGTCCTCCTCTCTTCCTATTTCTCCCATCATCACTGTAATTTTATTATTACTGGTCTTTCTTTTTCAGGCTGCTTTACACTGAGTGACAAGCCTAATGGTTTCCTGCAAACCAGGAAACCATTTACAGCTCTAGGTTGTAATATTATAACCAACTCATCCTTGTTCCCAAAGTGTCAACAAGTGGGTTGACAAGGGATAGTGCCTCTCCCCACAGAGGACCTGACTCAAACCGCCACCCCTTACGGGATTCTGTCATCTGGCTACAGGTAAATAGACTGGTCATGGTGCATCAGTTTGTCGTTCTTTAGTCTACAACAAACGAAAAATTCAAAATGTTAAGTGCAACAGTAATGATGACGTCACAAGCGATATAAATTCTTCGTCTGCCACAAAAAAACATCCTAAATTTAAATATTCGCTTGAATAAAGTCAGTGTGAAAACAGATACAGCTGTTGTTCTTGCATTTATATTCAAAGATACATACGAAAACCTGTTAAATGCCAGTGCAACTTCGGGAAGCCAGTGTAAAGGCGACGACCTACACATGTGAAGTTTTGGAACTAGAAGGGCAGTTTACTTGGAATGCTACATATAATAGCCAAAAGGAAAATTTAAAAATTATAGTTTTCAGTGATCAAGGTAGACCTACACTGTTTGACAGAAAGTGGCCTAGCAAACTGAAGTTTGACTGGAATAACGTTTTTAAAGTTCACAGAGCAACATCGGATATTGATGATGAAGTACAGTCACCCCCGAACAAATACTGTTACTTTTCTCATAAATTTCACGCGGGATTCAGACATTACGAGGCTCATGAAACAGTTGCTGACAATGTCAAACCAGTGTTTTAAAAGCAAGAACTGTACCATACGCTCTGAAAACTGTAATAGAATAAGAACTAAAGAAAAACGAAAGGAACAAGGTGCTGGTAAAGACAGAAGTGGCTGGACTTCTCCACTCATGATTGTTCCCAAACAATTCATCTATCTGTCTATCTGTCTATCTATCTGTCTATCAATATATATATATATATATATATATATATATATATATATATATATATATATATATATATATATATATATATATATATATATATATATATATATATATATATATATATATATATAAATGGATAGTTTTAAATGGGACTAGGGGGTTCCTGCGTCAGAAATATGAACTACTGCTTGTAAGAGTTGAAGAACGATTCCTGATCTAGTCACTTTGAAAAGAGTGTTTGACAGACTAGGTCAATAAAATGTAGGCATGAATATACATAAAAAATAATCTCCCGTCTTACATAAGGTGGCCACTTACTACGTTTCAAAGTAAACAATGAAGGCCTCCAGCCACTTAAAAACAATGTCCAGATGTCTAGGATACTGTAGATATGCCACCTCCCAACACCGTCAGGGGTGGCGTCTTCGTCGTGGGTCGACCCCCCAGAGGCTGTCGAAGAGAAGAGGAGGACAGCTTGGGGTCTAAACCACCGCAAACCCCCCCGGCCCCTCACGGGGCCCGAGCACCTGGGAGTGGCTTCAGTCGCCCGGGCAAGTATCACATCTCCCAACACAACACACACAACAACACCGTTTTTTCTACACCAAGAAATGACTCCCCGGCTGTCATTTCTCGACGCCTTCTTCTAGTCGGGGACATTGAGAGCAATCCAGGACCCACCAACAAATACATATGTCCAACATGCTCAAAATCTATCACGTCGAGCCGACAGACAAAGGGTTCAGTTCAGTGCAATTCCTGCAAGAACTGGACCCATTACACCTGCACAACACTTGCATCCAGAAAACATTACACAGACACCTGGGCCTGCTCCTTATGCTCCTTCCCCCCACCCACTAACCCACCCACCAATCCTACTCTTACTTCCTTCACATCTCCTCAGCCAAGCCCACCGATCCTTCCCACACCAACCAGTCCCCCAGCCCCTCCCATTCCAACCCATCCTAATTCACCCCAACCCTTACCTCCATCACAACCTCCTCCTACCCCTTCCCCTCCACGCACACCACCTCCACCCCGTGCTGCAGCAGCCAACACACATCGCACACACAGCATAAACATCCTTCAGTTAAACATAGATGGCATAAACACCAAAAACCAAGAACTCACACAATTCATCAAACGACAAAACATACACATTGCCATCTTACAAGAAACAAAATTACACAGAGCACAGAAAACACCGACACTTCATAACTTCACCACCATTCGACAAGACCGGGCCGACGGCGGTGGCGGTGGACTCATCACCCTGGTACACAAATCCATCAACTTTGCAGATACCAGTGCACACACAGTCACTTCTCCCCCCACATGACACCACAACAGAAACACAATCAGTTAAAATACGCACTGGTAACAAATCACATATGACAATCGCCAACACATACATTCCCCCCCACTTTCACTTTCAATACAATTATACAAAACGCAGACAAAAGACACATCCCTAGAGGCAACAGAAAGAGCCACAACCCCAACTTCACACCAGAAATGCAAGGCCTCATCAGACAACAGGACACACTGCGACACTCTCCAACACCCCATACACAAGACACCGTGCAACAAATACAAGAACTCAACACTCAAATAAACAATAAAATATCAGAACAGCAAACACTAAACCGGAAAAATTACCTCCAAACACGACCACAAAACAAACATCAGCAAACTCTACAAAACACTAAACAGCATCACACTTTCCAACAGCAACACCACACAACTACACACTGCCATCACAACAACAGACACCATACCCTCAAACAAACAACAAGCAAACACTATCATCAATCACTTTTCACAAGTCAGCCATCTAAACCCCCATCGCGACGACCGACGTATCATCCGACGTAAGAGACAGTTCCCCACAGACCCAAACTACGCACTTTTCACTTACAACCAGACGAAGCAAATCATTAACAACCTTAAGCACTCATCTGCCTGTGGACCAGACAACATAAGCAACATCCACCTTAAACACCTTGGACCACAAGGCATACAAACACTCACCAACATATCAAACTGCAGTTACTCACACAACATAATACCCAACATCTGGAAGCATGGCATTATCATCACTATCCATAAACCCAACAAAGACCCCACGTTACCCTCCTCACACCGTCCCATCACACTCCTCTGCATCCCCTCTAAAGTCACTGAACGACTGTTACTACAAACAGTCGCACCTCACATTCCCCTAGCCCAATCACAACATGGCTTTAGGCCACTACACTCCACAAACACCCTTCTTACAAACCTTACCCAGAGAGTTTTGATGGCATGAATTCAGCTAGGCCACCAAACAGAACACTCCTAATCACACTAGCCATCAGCAAAGCTTTTGATGCCATCCCCCGCCACAACTTCACAAACAAAATACTCAACCCAAACATGCACAATAACACAAAAAGATGGCTGGCAAACTACTTAGCAGGCAGATGTGCACACGTAACGTTTGCCAATCAGTCTTCTAACATCAGAAACTTCACAAACGGCGTCCCCCAAGTATCTGTTTTGTCCCCTACACTCTTTAACCTATACATGCACGACATACCCACACCCAACACACCACAGATACACATACCCACACTCAACACACCACAGATACACATAGCTACCTATGCAGATGATATAACACTTACATGTATGCACCAAAAGGCAAACACAGCTGCAAACATCATCCAACCTTACTTCAACACACTACACGATTGGTTCACCACAAACAGGCTCAAAATAGCCCCAGCCAAATCTACAGCGACCCTTCTCACAAACTGGACAGCAGAACACAGTCACATCCCACACCTCACCATAAACAACACTGCCCTTCCACACACACACACACACACACACACACACACACACACACACACACACACACACACACACACACACACAAAATCCTTGTTGTAACATACAATACATCAATGTCATTTAAACAACACATCACAAACATTAAAAATAAAATAACACTCAGTGCCTTGAGGTCACTTGCCCATACAACATTCGGTCACAACAAAGAAACCACCACCACAGTATACAAACAATACATACGTTCAGTGATGAATTATGAAAGCCCTGCCTGGGCTCCTAACCTCACCAAAACACACTACAACACCCTACAGACCATACAGAACAAGGCCCTAAAAATAATCACAGGCTGCACAGCTACTACACCCACAGACCACCTACATCAAGAAACCAAAGTCCTCAAAGTCAAGGATCACCTAGACATGAGAGGTACCCAGTTTCTTGCTGCAGCCTCCACAAACCTACAACATCCACTATATTACATGGCAGCACATCCACCCACACCAAGGAACATCAAAACAACACCCAGCACACGATACCATACACAAATACTGTCATCTCTCCCCCCTCGCCCACCTCAGACCAGCTTCCAGAAGCATATCCACTCTCAGATCACTTGCCGCTCCATATCAGTCACTTAAAGACAACATACATCTGCATGCACGGCCTCCTGACATCCACCCTTCTGAATCCTATCTCCCTTGTGAGGATAGGGTCCACCTGGCCAGGCTGAGATGTGGGCACCATCCAGCCCTCTTAAGCTACCAAAAGAGGCTGGATAACTCCTTCGCTGATGCCTGTCCAGGATGCAACACAGCACCCCATACTATTAAGCACATTATGGAAGACTGTATTGCACACAATCACCTACGCCAACAACACAACATACACTCTCTGAGAGCTCTGTGGGAAAGCCCGGTCTCGGCCATGGCCTTCCTAAAGGACTCGGGGCTGTTCGGCCAGACTGCCTAGGGAACAACAACAACAACAACCGTCAAGGAACCTAAACTTAGCAGTGCACAACGCTCTAAGTGCATTATGATAAGGCTTTCATAATAAAACTTGTCTCTGATGCTTCAGGTACGAGACTGGTTACTGTGATCAGTCATGTCATAGAAGATGGGTCTCAATGTCTTGTTGCATTGGCTTCTAGAAGTCTAACAAAAAACGAGCTTCATTATGCTCAAATAGGGAATAAGTCTCTGCCCAGTATACCTAATATCAAGAAATGCCATCACTTTCTCTATGGACGAAGACTCATACTAGTAATTGATAAACAAACATTTACTTGTTACTCTAGGACCGAGATGTCTATTTCTAGCTCTTGTTGCCGCCAGAATGCAGTGTTGGATACTGCTGTCAGCTTATGACTGTGAGCTGGAGTTTATAAGTTCAAAGGAACACTAATGCGGATGCCCCATTCAGGTTACTAATTACAGACGCTAATGAAAGTGCAACACTGGAAACTGAGTCAAACATTTATGATGTAATGCTACACTCAGTTGTACTGTAACGGCCTAAAATTGCCACCTCTCCATCTTGAATGTTGATTTGTAATAATATAATGAAATGCAGTAGGATGCTACTCAGAAAAAAAGTGCTATGTAAATGACAATATTATAATATTGTGTATTCCTGCCACTGACCTGCGTGCAATAAGTTACAAGAGGACGAAAATCTGAGGCAAGTTTGTGTTTAAGAGCTATAAGGTAATTGATGGCGATTTCCAAGTAACATCCAATAGAATCTTACAAACGACGTATAAGGATAACTTCCAGCAAATGTAATGTACGGCAGTAGACTCATTGCGGATGGTATAGTGAGAAGGAATTATATTGTGACCTAAAGCAAATTATTCCAGACGCTCTACTTTATCTGTTGAGAATGGATACCATCTTGGGGATTGGAGAGTAATTGTATCCAAGAACAACCACTCATGTGAACTACGTTGAGGGAACTTTATGTCAAATATCTGCGAGTGTGGTCGATGAAGGCTTTGAGTAGAAGGCTTATATGGTGGTCAGAATAGATTAAGCCATTAAGCTTGTTTTCAAACATTGTACACTATGCCAGAAGGTAAGTTGTTTGCCACTCAAAACTCTCAAACCTTGGGGTTATCTACACGTCATTTTAAAAAGGGCGTACCGAATTTAGAATCTGGAAATTCTTAATATGGGGAAATGAATTCCCCGAGCTAGACCTTGATAGATCACATAACCCCGCTAGGTGACGGGAGAGCGCTACATCTGCCAGCAGGGCAGCTACCCGGGCGGGGCGCGAACACTCGACCCTTTGATCTTGAGTCAGGCGCTATACTACTGAGCCACCCTGCCCCCAGGACTTACTGATATCTGTGGACATGGACTACATAATTTTTTTATTCTTATAGATAGTCATTCAAAGTAAACTGATGTAAAACCTGTAAACACTACCACAGACCCAAGCACCATTGATGAACTCTAATTAATAAATGAATTATATCAGACGATGTCCCTCATTCCAGTCTACAGTGTCTGCAGCGCATTTGAAGGCTAATTCCATCAAACATGTTGTTTCCTTTTACGTACCCCTTCTTTTTACCAAAATAATACGGAAAAGAATAAAATTCCAGTGGTCCCCGTTCCGTCTTTTTATTATCCAAAGCTTGGGAAGCAGATATTTTGTAACACTTCCTCTGTGGAGTTCAGCTGGAACTGCCTGAGATAAGGGTGGTGTCATGGCAGTGAACTCATAATGTCAGCATGTCAGCAACCCTGTCGTTCTTCTAGCATCAACACAGCACGCAATGAGCGAAATCTGGGGAGTCAGCCGTTACACAACCTACACATTACACATATATAAACAAGGCTACAAAAATATAGTATATATTGTACATACTAATAAAATAATAGTTACATATAGGTCTTTCGCCTAAATCAGATTTCATCTCTATGGTTTTGTCTGCAGGCTACTTCAGTGGTTCTTTCTGCCTGTGTGCTTCTGGCGGGGAAGTCCAGAGAGCTTGGTGAAGCAGACGACCTTCTCATGTTCTCATTTACAGTCTCACCCCCACACCTCCACCCGACCTCCACCTCCACCACACCTCTACCCTCCACCGTCACCTTGTCTTCAATGCCTCACCCTTCTGTAAGAAGAAATAGTACAGGTTAAACTTACAAGACAATCATACACAAATCATCATCATCATCATCATCATTATCATCAGTACAAAGTGGAATATAAGCGTCTGTCACAATTACGTTCCTCAAATATCCATCAGAAGTTTCAGAGTGGTCTAAACCTTCCTGCTTTTAGTGTTAAAACTGCGGTCAGTAGTTTCAGTCACAACAAATTTTATATTGCCCATCACAACATGTATTAAACTGACACCTACAAATGCAAATAAAAATATAATAAGGACTCATACGAAACATGCAACACTTCCTTCCAAAACGTAATACACGTTTTATATTAATTTAGGAACACATGCAACATATTCTGTATTAATTTAGGAACACAATCCATTTTCTATCAAGTCAGGAACACATTCAACACATTTTATATTAATTTACGAACACAATTTTTATTTTGGGGGGAACTGAAAACATTTTGCATTAATTAGAGGCTTCGCACAGCAGATTTTGCCTTACGAACTCTCTCCACACATTTCGTATTAACCAAAGAACTCTCGCGAATGGTCTTACAGACTCCAACTTGCGAATTCTGCTAACACATTTTGCATTAATTACCAACTCTTACTACATGTTTACATCATTTGGCCACAATCGAGTTCTGAACCACAAGGAAGTTGGAAATATCAGCAATTATTTTATTTATTTATTTATTCTTTTTTTTTTTTTGGCAATGTTTGCGGAAATTGGGTTAACAACAGAAAAGGTATCGTGTGAAAATAGTTTTCACATAAAATGAAGTTATGCATTGACTTCCGGAAATAAAGAACATTAACGGAGATCGTCCATCTTTTCGCAGATTCGGAGAAATTGCTTATTATTATCCTTATACATTCATATGTAATGGAGATGAGGTGTCTGAGGAGTATGTGTGGAGTGACGCATATGGATCGAGTGCGAAATGATGAAGTGCGAAGGAGAACTGGAGTTGTTCGGGAGATGGCTGGTAGAGTTGAGCAGAGGGTGTTGCGATGGTTTGGGCATATAGAGAGAATGGATAATGAGCGACTGGTGAAAAAGATAACTAGATCTGATGTGAGAGGTGTAAGGCTGAGAGGGAGACCACGGATAGGATGGATGGACAGTGTGAAGAGAGCGCTGGATGCGAGAGGGATGTTTGTTGAGCAAGGAAGAGTGGCTGTGCGTGACAGGAATAAATGGAGAGAAATTGTGAATGAATAAATGATGACGCAGCCCTGAGGGGATATTCTCCCGCATTTGGTCTGATTAGCTAGTTAGGTCAGGTGCGAGTAAGGGGATAGGTCTATTATGATGTGGCAGGGGTAAACCAGCTCTGCTGTCGGGCCCTGCCGCGGATGTCACTGATTGCACTGCGCAGTTGACCCATGTGTGGTGTGGTGCGGTGAGGATCTGTCCCTTCTCCCCTTTGGGGCTAAGATACAATTGACTGTGTTCGAATGGATGAGTAAATGGGGAGTGTGTCATCCTGTCTCGGCTACCTCCCTTTCCATGGGGGAAGCAGCCTAGGTATATAGATAGATAGAATAGATTATCCTTATAGCTAAATCGAAGCATAGATATGTTCAGCAAAGACTCTGTATTATGTCAACGTTATTTCACGTGATGTTTATCTATTTCAACTGTGATTTATGCTGATTTGACAAAATTTCGGTGTCGATATTTTCAACTTCCTTGTAGCCTAAAACACGCAAATGGTCAATTTACTAAGCCAGAGAAATCAATAAAGGTAACATACAGCAATGGTTGTTGATGCAGCCGCTCTTACCTCTCTTGCAGGCACAGGTGTTGCAACCTTCCTTCCACACGGCGTTAACCTTGCCGGGTAGGCTTACCAGGCTCATCTGGAACTACCAGACACAATTAAGGTTTATATAGATAGATAGAAAACATGCGTAAAATTCGGTGAGTGTTTGTTATAATATACGACTGAGTGTCATTGGTTACTATAGCCTACTCCTTCCACCTTAACTTCAACAAAAAATTACTACCTTTCTATCGTGACTATTGAGTTATGATAATATATTAACACTGGAATATCACACTATAGTCGCGGCACACGACTCTGAGGTTGTCATTATCGTACCCTGGCAACCTACCATTCAAAAGTGCGTCCAATTTCGTATCATATTATACACGAATCATATTATTATGCACGAATATATTATACGCGAATATTATTATACACGAATCACATGCGTCTCATATTATACACGAAATAGGATGCGAGTTGAGAGGTAGGTTGCCAGGGGACGATAATAACGACCTCAGGGTCGTGCGCCGCGACTAAAGTAGTAGTACAATAACACTACACTAACAGACTAGTACACAAGTAGTAGTAGTACATTAGTAGTATTCACAGTTCCAGACTCATGTGAATGTGCATTCAGTGGACTGCAGGCTGAAGTTACCCTTCTCCTGCAGTCCAACCTCCTCCTTTTGAGAGCTAGAAAGGGAAGTGAGGGACGTCTGTTTTGCTGCCACCAGGGGAAGGCGTCCCTCTCCAACACCTGAATATGATAATGAACGAATAATTGAACTAAAGGTGTGTAGTGATGGGATGTCTTGCAAATGAAATGTTAATATAGCATTTATATTTTAACATGGCGAATATCCCTAACCCTTTTCAGTTTTTTTGATCGCCAAGTGTTGTCAGATTGGAGGGTAGGAGGGTAGTTTAGGTGGGAGGGTGTTGTAGATGGAGGATGGTTGAGTTGAGAGGGTGGTATAGATTTCTTTTTCTTTTTTTTTAGTGCAAAGAAGAAGAAGCCAAAGGCCAGGGGCCTGCAAATTGCTCCCTCTAATAAAAAACAAAAACAAGATACCAGAGAGCCAAATTCAAGATCCATTCATTTCAAGATGCCTGGGCACACTGCATTTGAAAGACTGGAGATCACAGGCAGTAGGAGAAACACACAGAGGGAGACAGTTCCAGAGCTAACCTGTTGCATAAACGAAGGACTGGGAGTAGTATTTAACCCTTGCATTAGAGTGTTGAACAGAAAAGGGATGAGAGTTTGTTGCTAGACGGGTGCTATGTGCCAGCCATATTGGTGAAAGGATGCAAGCAGACAGTTCAGAGGAGCAGTGACCATTGAAGTAGCATTAGAATAGAGATAAAAATGCAACAATGTGACGAAGAGACAGAGGTTGAAGGGAGTCAGTATGATGAAGAGAGTTAAGGAGATGAAAAGTCTTGACTCCACCTAGTTGAGAACAGTTGTGTGTGGGAAGCCTCCCCTCATAATTAGGAGAGTTGTACTCTACACATGGGCAAATAAAACCCATGTATAAAGTCAACAACTGTGCAGGGGTAAAGAAGGTACGGAGTCGGCTCAGCACACCCAATCTCTTGGAAGCAGATTTTACAAGAGAGGTAATATGATCTTTACAAGATAAATCCCAAGAGAATGAAACCCCAAGTAAATTAAAAGATGATGCAGGATTAAGTTGGATATTGTTAAAAATTGGAGGGTACTCCTGTGGATTATTTGCTCGCATTGATTTATGTAAGAATTGAATTTTTGATGCACTGAAAACTACATGGTTAATTTTACCCCAGTCAGAGATACGAACCAAGTCAGACATTAGGTGTGCCATAGCCTCATCCCTTGTTTGTTGATGCAATTTCTGAGATGGACAACGCAGGAATTGAATGGAAAGGTGAAGGATGGAGTCACCAGTGCATGAGTGGATAGGGTTAAATTTACAGCCCTAAGGAACACCACTGTTGATAGCTCCAGGAGAAGATCAGTGGCCATCTACAACAGCAACTACAGAACAACCAGAAAAGACGCTAGAACTGAAGACACAGATAGAAGGATAGAAGCCGTGAGTGGGTAGTTTGGAAGTTAAAGATTTATACCAGATCGATCGAAAGCCTTTGAGATGTCAAGTGCAATGGCAAAGTTTTCGCCAAAGTCCCGAAAGGAGGATGACAAGGAGTCTGAACGGTAGGGATGAAGATCACCAGTGGAACGTCATTGGCAGAATCCATACTGACGATCAGAAAGAAGGTTGTGATAGGAAAGATGCTTTAAAATTTTTCTGTTAGGAATAGACTCGAAAACTTATGACACACAGGCTGTTAAAGCAATTGGGCGATAGTTAAAGGGCTGGAAATGGTCACCTTTCTTTGGGACTGGCTGAATGAAAGCAAACTTCCGGCAAGAAGGAATGGTGCAAGTTGATGGACAAAGATGCAAGAGTTTACCTAGGGAGGGTGTAAGCACAGAAGCACATTTCTTGAGGACAACAGGAGTTAACCCATCAGGCCCATATGCCTTGTTAGTACTGAGGCCAGGGATGGCAAAAAATACATCAATTGACGAAATTTTAATGTCAGCCACGTGGCAGTCAGAAGGGGGAAGTGATGGAGGGACAGCACTGGAATCGTCTACGCTGGAATTGGATGAGAAAGTCTGAGCAAAAAGCTCTGCTCTATCAGTAGAAGAAACAGCTACAGAGCCATCAGAGTGGAAAAGAGGAGGGAAGGATGATGAGGTAAAATTGTTAAAAAGTTTTTTGAGAAGGTTCCAGAAGGAGCGGGAAGAATTCGATTTGGAGCGTGAAGAGCATTTAGTGCAGATGAAATTATTTTTAGCAGAGTGAAGAACAGGCTTAGCACGATTCCGGGCAGAAAACTAAAAAAAAATGAGATTCAGGGGTGGGTTGGCTCTCGTACCTTTTGTAGGCCTTCTCCATGTTGTGGACAGGAGTAGAGGATGATAGGCTATAGGTGAAAGGGTGGTGTAGGTGGGAGGGTGGTGTAACTCATATCAACTAATATCAATAAAAAGTTAGCACTGTAATGGAAAAGACAGGAAAAATAATAAAAAGAAGGGAAAAGGGGAAATATATGTGCATGTCATGGAAAGTGTGCCTGTCCTTCACACTTACCGGTACCTCCTTCATACTAATGATATTGACACTGACAATAGTGGTGGTGATGGTAGTAGCTATTTGAAAGTTACTGTGGTAGTGGTAATGATGATAGTGGTAGTATTGGTAGTGGTAGTTCTGGTAGTTATTGTCGTAGGCGTGGTAATAACGACGGTGGTAATAATGGTGGTAGTAGAGATGATATTCACTGTGGTAATAGTAATGATGATAGTAGTAGATAGTACGTTATGGTAGTGCTGATAGTTATTGTGTCAGTGGTAATGTGGATAGTGTTAGTGATGGTAGTGGTAGTGTTGATAGTTATTGTGGTAGTAGTAATGATGATAGTGGTAGTAATGATTGTGGTAGTGCTGATAGTTATTACGGCAGACGTCGTAATACAGACAGTGGTAGTATTGGTGGTAGTTGTGATGATTTTTATCGTAGTAGTAATGATGACAGTGGTAGAAATGGTCGTGTTAGCGCTGATAGTTACTGTGGTAGTAGTAATGATTATAGTTGTAGTGATGGTAGTGGTAGTGCTGATAGTTATCGTGGTAGTAGTAATAATGACAGTGGTAGTGACGGTGGTAGTTGTGATGATATTTATTGTGGTAATGGTAATGATGATAGTGGTAGTAAATGTTGTGGTAGTGCTGATAGTTACTGTGGTAGTAGTAATGATGATAGCGGTAGTCATCGTAGTGGTAGTGCTGATAGTTATTGTGGCAGACGTGGTTATAATGACAGTAGTAGTGATGGTAGTAGTTGTGCTGATAGTGGTTGTGATAGTTGTGATAATGGTAATATTGGTAGTGACGATGACAGTACTGATGGTAGTGGCAGGTATTGTTGTAATGACGACTGTGGTAGTGATAATTTTGCTAGTGGTAGCCTAATACGTGATGATAATGCTAACATGGTACTGACGTGTCCTCCGGGGTTGGAAGCCGCGCCAATATACGCATTTGCCAGTCCCCTACCCGGAGGGGCTTGGGGACAGGTATGGTTTTCACTCGGTTTGTCTGTCTGTCTTAACAACTTTACGCGAAAACTGCTGGTGCGATTTCGACTAAAATGACAGGGATGAAGGGCTATGACCTTCTGATCACCTGATTAATTTTTGGGCCAAATTGGGCCAAGGCCCAGGCTGTAGGCCAAAAAATGTAAAGAAAAAAGTTTAAAAAATCGTTTCTTCGCCATAACTCCTTTCAAATTCTTCATATCGACATGAAACCAAAACCTAAAGGAGCATCTTTCAAATTTGCGTCCTATGACATGTCTCATTACATCAGGGGGTCACTCCCCAGTCTGTAGGGGGGTCAATATCAGGTGGGTCAGGCCTAAAATTTCAAATGGTCATAAAATTAAAATCGTCATTTTTCACCCAATTTTCTTCAGATTTAATAAGTGACATCTCTGACAAGATATCCTGTTGTGTTTATACGTCAGCACTAAAATGAATGCCGGGGACGGGTTGGCTGTGCCTTGGCACCACTTCTTGTTATAATATTTTACTTACCTGGGCAACGTCTCTACTCCGGATTGCAGTATTATAATTGTGTGAATGGTCCTCTTCTGTTTGCTGGAAACAAACCAAATACTTTTAGTCCGATGGCGCATTTAGTAGAGGTAGAAGTAGTAGTAGTAGTAGCAGTACCAGTCGTTGCTGTAGTAGTTGCAGTATTGTTATCATTATTTTTACTGATGGTAAGTGGGGGCGCTCACCATCCACTCACTCAATGGAGTGCTGCTCTCGGGTGGCTGCCCATTCCTCTCTGCCTTCCTTCTTTCCTTCCTTCCTCGTATGTCATTCTTTGCTTCATTCTTTCCTCTTCCTTCTGTCTACGGGAGACTCTACACTGAGTGACAAGCCAAATGGTTTCCTGTACGCCAGGAAATCATTTACTACTCTGGGAGGTAACCATATAACCTAATTATGGCGCCTGGTGGTTTAGTGGGTAATTAAGGAACTCCAACCGGATTGAGCCTGTGCCAGTTCATATCCACTATGTGACCCAGGGATGGTTTTAGGGGGGTCAAAATTCAGAGTTGGGTCATTCGAGGTCACCGGTAGAGTGTTCGCTTTTTTGGCCCAGGCAACGCCGGGCACCCCTGCAGCCCAATTTTTGACATGGAGACTGACATGACTTCCAGTTCGGACGTAGGTTATGTGAGGTTGACCTCCGAGGTCATTTGAGGTCACTGATCGGAGGTCATTTGAGGTCACCGGTAATAGTAAAGAAGTGCACGCAAATACTGTGTGTCAGTCTGCAAAAGCTGAAATAGAAAGTTCCTGGACCTCTTATAATCCCTCTTCAAAAGCATAAGAGGTGCATGGTCTTTCTGACGTAGTAAGAAAGACTGGACTAGAACAACTAGGATTAGAGTGTTCGCCTTTTTTGTCCCGGCAACGCCGAGTACCCCTGCTAGTCCTTAACATATCTCTTCACTAATAAAGTATTTTCCATTGTAGAATAAAATCGTCTGTGGTAACTGCAACTCAAGGCTAATCTGAACCTGAACCCAGAGAACTGCAGGTTAAAGTTACGCTTTTCCTGCAGTCCTCCATCCTCCTTTTGGGGGATAAGGAAGAAAACTAGGGACGTTTGTATGACGAGGCAGTGAAGTGACCTGATCATATCGGTGCCACCACGTGAAGGCACCATAAAATCGTCAGTAACCAGCAAGAATAAAGACAAAATGAAAAATAAAAGAAACAGGACTGAAAGGGTTTAAATGGACAAATTCACTGGCAAGCATTTTCATGTCTGCAAAACCAAAACTTCTTTTTCTGGTGAATTCTTTCTTTCTCCAGGCGATTTTATTCAGCTTAGCAAACCCCAAACTGCTAGAGCAAGGTGGCGGTTCATTATTACCTTCTCCGTGCTATCAACAGACGGTTTTACTCAGCTCAGAGAATTTTCTAAACCCCTCTTCAATTCGGTGACCATCTCTACATTTTAGGCCCAATTCACACGACCCGTTTTGGTTCCGACAGGTAGACCGCCGGCTTGACGTCGTCAGAATGTTGTTTATTCCCATGACGCGTTCCCGGTCCGTACAACATCGCCATTGTTGTGCTCATTGTTGCGTGAGGATCATGACCGGTCAATCTCTAAGGAATTTGATATGACTAACAAGAAGTACAGTGATAATCTGCATAAAGATAAGATATGGAAAGTGACTGGCGAGGAAGTAAACAAACCAGATGAGTATGTCATTTGTTTATTATACACGAAATTATAACTCATAATCTTTGCAGGTAAAATTCACCGTTTTTTCTAGCCTTAATTCAGGATATGCTATATCACTCAGCCTTAATACAGGATATGCTATATCACTCCCAAGGTAGTGCTTCAGCAGGGCTACTGAAAAATTTTACCTCATCATCTGCCAGTTCTTTATTCCGGGTCCAGAATTCTCCATCGAACTTTTTTTCAGTGACTGCTGTACCCATAACCTTTCCCTCTTTCAATGAACGTTTTCTTCCACTTCTTCTAACAGTAGAGCAATTGCCGCCAAATTCCCTAGAGACTGACCGGTCATGATCCTCACGCAACAATGAGCACACACTGAATGGCGATGTTGTACGGACCGGGAACGCGTCATGTGAATACACAACTTTCTGACGGCGTCAAGCCGGCGGCCTGCCTGTCGAAACCAAAACGGGTCGTGTGAGTCGGGCCTTAGTTTGGTTTTTCAGAGACTTTTCTAACTGAAGAGGGTTAAATATAGCCTAAGTTAAGCGCCAAAAACCTTTCCTAAGTTGTGCAAAAATGTCTGGGGATGACATGAATTAGAAATAATAATTCTATGACTGAAAAGGTTAATCATCATGACAGACTGACTGGGAGACTGCATGTGGGTGAGATGTGGGGGGGAAAAAGGAGACCGAAAATGAGGTAGAGGAACGGAGTGGGGAGGTATGTGAAAGAGGGTGGGGTGGGCTGGAGGGAGAGCAGCCTGATGTAGGAAGACAGGGTAACAGAAGCGATTTATTTGTGATCACCACCTCCGGGATTAAATCGTCTAGCTATAGATAAAGAGATAGATATGTGGTTAGATGGGCAGTTGGACAGACAGACAGACATACAGGCAGACAGACAGATAGATAGGTAAGCTGAGAGACAGACACAGATATACAGGTAGACTGATAAATAGCTACTATAGACTGACAGATAGACAGATGGTGAAAAAAGCAGACAAAACTAAGTATAATTACGGCAGCCCTTTTTGGTGCATCCCGGTATTCCCTCATCGCCGCAGACGCAATAGTTACACTCAATCATAAAGTGGGAGCCAGGCACACACTTCTCACCAGGAGACGGATCCCTAGAGGGGCCAGGTACTGCAAGGGAAGGAGGACAGGCATGAAAATCAACAGACACATCATAATCACTATCATCATCATCATCATCATCATCTCATCCAGACCTAAGGGTGGATAGGATTCAGAAAGGCAGGAAAAACACAACAAAATGTGAGAATAACCAAATTTGCTTAGCTAAATGGGCCAAACATCCATTCACCAACCATTCCAGCCCCCAGAATCCTGGCTACACTAGATACTGTAGTATTGGCTGCAATAAATATTTATTAATTGGTTGGGCAAGGACCAAGACAGACAATGCCAGCAAGTTCTACAGATGAGATGAGCACCGGGAAAATCACGTTATTTTAGCTTTTTCTGTCCTATAATTGCAACGTGGAGAGAGTGAGGACCATTTGAGTAGGCTCGTCCCAAGCCATTTTAATACCATGTGTGTAGCTCTTTAACGACCTGAGAACACTGCTTATTTTAGCGTGGAGAAATATAATAAGCTATCACGAAATTCTATTGGATAGAAACTTTCTTTTAATGCATTATCAAAGAAAAATTGTTGAAGGATAACCCCTCTGCATAGCCTCCTTAAGTTAGGTTGTGGGTCTAGTGATGGTGTTTGGTAAGATTCGGTAGGCTGTGTAGCTACTGACAGCAAGCACACAAGGGTCAGCGGATATATTTAATGCAGAGAAGAGAGAAAGACAAATGTTCATTAAAAAGTTGTTTCCAGGACGAAATCAACAAAAGAAAACAAAGTAAGGATACGTTAATTTCAAGATGCCTGAGCAAATTGCATTTAGAAGGGTGGGGTTCATATGCTAAGGAAAATACGAACTGATGAAGACAGTTCCAGAGTTGACCTGTAACACAGGAGTATGAGTGAATATCAGTTATTTCTTGCATTAGACAGTTGGACAGAAAAGCGGTGAGGATACGTTGTGAGACAGGCACTACATGGCCGCCGTAATCGAGAAAGGATACAAGCAGACAGTTCTGAAGAGCACATACATGAGTATAGCAATTGCTGAGATAAAAATGCAACAGTTGTTTGAAGAGACAGGGGTTGAAGGGAGTCAGTAAGAGAAGGGGAGGTGATGAAATGTTAAGCTTTCACTCTACCCAGTTTAGATAAGCTGCATGCAGTGAGCCCTTCCCCAACACAGGAGAGTTGTATTTCACACAGGTGGGGGGGGGGGAAGGGGAGCAAATAAGAACCCTGCGCAAAGTCAACAGATGAGCAGGGGTAAAGGTAACATGGAGTCAGCTTAGCACACGCAAACAAGGGAGGAACTATGATCTCAGGGAAAACAAGGATATTGAGAGATGAAACAGGACTGAGTTTTTTGTTGTTGAATATCAAGGGACATTTGTGTGGAATATGTGTTGACTGAACTTTTCATGCACAACGAACAAGAGTGTTTTCGTTTACTCCAGTCATATGTATAATAGGTAAGTGGGTGGCACTGTGAAGGTGGAGTTATCAACGTATGAGCGGATAGGGCGAGATGTGCAGCTCAGATTACCGATGGCTAAGAGAAAGAGTTGCTGAAAGGACACTCCCCTGAGGAACGTAACTGTTCGATAGCTCTGAAGGCAGAACAACAGCTCTCTGCAATAATAACTCTAAGTAAACCAGCAAGGAAGTATATATCAAGGCACGGACTCCACAGAAACTGTAAGAGAGTAACTTGAAATTCAAAAGTCCTGCCAGATTTGGTTGAAAGATCTTGAAAAATCTAATGCAGTAAGAAATGCTTCTCCAAAGCTCCGTAAAAATAATGACCAGAAGTCAAAAACGGAGATCGGAAGATTGGCAATAGAGCCTCCCTAGCAGAACCCACACTAATAATCAGAATGAACGTTATCAGAGAAATGGTGCTCGCACAATCTTTCTGTTAATAATAGACTCAATGATTTTACAAATAGAAGACATTAAGGCAATTTGACGATAGCCATAGCTTTGGCAACGATCAACATTCTATGGGACAGGCTGAATGAGAAACTTTAGCAAAAAGGACAGTTGCCATTCCACAAACGCAAAAGAGTTTGGCTCAACAGAATGTCAGCCCAGAAGAACAGTTATTGAGAATAACAGCAGGGACTCCATCACGGCCGTGCACCTTATCAGTAAATATGCAAGTGAGGACAATAATAGGAATAAGTATTACTCACTTGGGTTGGCTGTTACCAGGCCGAAAATCACCAGCATCACCAGGAGATTTTTTTGTAGCCCTTTCATCGCCAGAGGCAGTGGTAGTGGTAGTGGCAATGGTGGTGGTAGTGGTAGTGGTGGTGGTACTGCGGTACAGTGACCAACCACACTGCAACACCCGATATATATACAGCAGGCGGTTGGGCAACACCAAATACCACAGCCACACCCACACAAGTGCCGCCTCTCACCACTCGCAGCAAAATACTCAACATGCATGCTGTACCCTTCTGTACATTCTCTCTTGACAGACAAGATAATTATTTGTATAGGCTAAGTTCCTACCTTCAATCGCGATTTAATTCACAGCAAAATGTAATGACGCAAATGCTGTGATCAAAATTGACCAAAAACACTGAAAAAGACACTAGGAAAGGAGGTCGTGTATGACATCACACACCGGAGAGGGAGGGTGTGGAAGAATGTGCTGTTTTTATTCCAGGTTGACTTAAATTGCCAACACTCCATTTTAAATGTTGAATTGTGACATTAAATTAACAATAAAAAATTATGCTACTGAGCCGCATGCAGAGAAGGAAACTCTCGGCCAGGTTAAGGAGCAAGACCAATGGTACCATAGCACTATCCAAACTACCACTGTTCCGTACTTGTAGAAATTCCAGCAGGTGCTCGATTATATCAATGAATGGCTGTCGGTATCACTATAAATGTGGTAATACTACTGTGAGTACAGTAACACTACTGTGCTAATTATGATACAACCACATGGGGTAATACCACAATGTGTCTGTTAATACCACTGTACTACTGCAGCCAGGGGATGCAAACCACTCTCCTCTGGCCATCACGTGCATGTGCCAATGTCGCAGTCGCGAACACTGCAGTTTCCTGTTATACTCTTATGACAGTAATAGCTCTGAACTAAAAGTTTGTGCTAATTAGGTATGTAAATTTAGATTCTATAGAGAGTGTTCGACTTTGGTGACGTAATTTCGGGAAATGTGGACTATTACATTGTATTCATGCTGGTTATTGGCAGACGACCTTAGTTTATGAGACCCCAAGAGGTAAACAGAAACAATTGCTGTCATTATTCGTGCAGCTTCTTGGGCATTAGACAATCAGGAAGCTAATTAGTGTAAAACTTAAAACTGGCTCGACTCCTCGATATTCCCGCCGTGTGATTCCTGACAAACAACATGCAAGCTTCAATCAAAGCATTCACTTGCTTGTGGGAGCGAGACAGTCAGGAGGCCATGGACTTGATCAGTATGTGACGCAATAAACATATCTCGGAAACTGTGTAAGAATCCACATAACTCCGTGAATATGTAAAACACAGTGCTTAATAAACTAATCCTGACGTTTTGTTAGATGAGAATATTTTCCGTAATGGGTAAAGTCATCTAGTTTATTACTGTATTTATCTGAATAAGAAGTATTTAGGCTAAAAGACATAACAGATCATTTCGATCTTCGGGCAGCGAGATGATTGAAATATCAAACTGCTATATATCAATACAATAAGGTTATATCTGGGATGAATAAAAGTGTCAGGCGTTAGCTGTAATACAGTATTAATGTGGGGCCACACTTGTTCCAAACGTGTGATGGATAAGAGGAAACGAGGCTCAGGGGTCCCTCCAACGTTCAGAATCGGATATTGCAGCAGCTCTAACCCGGTGCTTCATTTCAGCCTGTCGATCACATGTTTCTGGCAAGTGTTCGTGACATGTTCAAGACATTATCACGAACACTGTGGCTGTGATGCACATGTCTCGAACATGTCTGCTTCAATGTCTGAGTCATGTTGGTAGCACAGATGAGGACAAGGTTAAGTATGGTAGACATGAATTAAGCAAGTCATTTGCTCTCGAGCAAGTAGAGAAAATGTATCCCTGAAAAGGGAGTGGTCCAGAGACCAAACCTTAATGTTTATTGACTCGTATACCACCCATGTATAACAGGTTCTCTGAGATGGTAATGATGAGGACTACAAGACAAACTACATATGATAGACACCTAAAAATACATAACAGATTCACTGTTGCTCGATGGAAAAAAGGTTAAGAACAAGATGAAAACATTAACTAGTGGACTACAGAAGGATGCAAGGAATATCCAGTTCCAATCCCATGATCAAGAGACGACCCATATATCAATACATGATATGCCGTCAATGGCAAGAGTTATATACTAAGCCACACCTTACACAGGGCGGCTCCCTCGTCCACAGAGGTTCACAACGACAGGTGCAGCAAGAACCACATTTTCACCTGCCTGCATTGTGATCGGTGGTATTTCAGGCAGGGGTAGACTGCCTGTCCTCTTCACATCTCTTTCTACCATGTTGATGGCTTTGCATTTAACATTGCTCCGGATATTGCTGCAGCCATGTATATGTGACGGGCTGCTAACATGCGTGTGACATGTTTGATGCATGTTTTAACGTTGTTTTGAGAAGTTTCCAGCAACTGTGACTGGACATCTACAGTTGTCGTGATCATAAATGGACTAATGTTAACAATATTCATAATGTCAGCACTGTTTCCTCATCCTCAACTGTCTGCCTGATGTTACCTGATTTAGAAAACTAGACTTGTCGTGACCATGCAAAACCTAATGGTAGCAGTATTAAAACTCTGAGGGTGCTGTTTGATCTGAAGGGAATATAATCGTGTGATGTTAGGCTGCGTAGGATATTTATGTAGGCCTTACCGTCAAAGGGTTAATGGTAAAGAATTAGCATCAGGCTCAAATGATTCACTCTTAGCTGAGTTAAAATGCCTGGCGCCAGGTGCGTGACATAACAAGAGACAGACAGACAGACAGACAAACAAACAGACAGATAGTTGATTATATAAGGGTAACAGCAACAATACTAGTACCTATGGACCTACGCGCATTCTCAGCTATAATAAATCGATAGGTGTTAACTTAATGAAAATAAGAGATAAGAGGCATCCATGAATTTAAACATTCCTGTGAAAGTCGAACAGTCATCCCCAATATGACTCTAGGGAAAAAAAAAAAAAAATTCCCAGTGTGTATGTCCAAACCTCCTCTTAGCGAATATATACAAGATCTGTATGAGTAAATAAATGTTCAGAGAGGCATAGATGCACTGACAGATAAATAGATACACTGATACATAAATGACCAGAGACTGTTCATACATAGAGAGAGGGATGGGGGAAAATTTCAGTTTGTTCAATTGGACAGATATCGAGAAACAGATCAGTAGACAGAAAAATATACAGACTAACACACTGCCAAAAATAGAGAGAAGACCTACATAGTGATACATAGACAAAGGTACATACGGAAAGAAACGAAAAGATCAGGAAACAAAGGATACATTGACACAGAGACAGACAGAACGAAAAAGACAATTAGAAAAATACAGTCAGATTAACAGTATGTATTCAAAAACAGATAGACAGAAGGGAACAGAAAAACAACTAGAGTAAATTGACAGTAAGACAGAAAAACACAGAAAAATAAATTGATAGAAGAGACAGAAGCAGACCACCAGACAGGCACGAAATACATGAGTAGATAGACAGACAGAGAGAGAGACAAAAAGATAGACAGATAAACAGACAGACAGAAAGACAGACACCTATATATACAGACAGACGGATCGACCGATAGTGATAGATAGACAGGTAGATAGATAGAAGAATAGATAAAAGAATAGAGAACCAGAGAAAAATAATTGGTGATATAATACACAGCAATGAAAAAAAAAGTTATTCTGCAAAGTTTTCCTAGTTCATCCCCTGACCTTCAGAACCTGTCTCTGTCTCTCTCTCTGTCTGTCTCTGTTTGTGTGTTTGATTTCTTGCGTGTGTGTGTGTGTGTGTGTGTGTGTGTGTGTGTGTGTGTGTGTATTACATGTTTTCATCCAATTTTAACCAGACTTAATAGGAAGTTTGTGAGCAAGGCAATAAGTACACCAACTTCTTACTGAAAACAAAAGGTCAAAGGTCAAGGTCACAGGGTTAGACCAAACGTTCAACTGGCATATCACCCTAAAGAGTTTTTAGCCAAATTAAATCAAACTTGGATGAAATGCTGAAGGCAAGGCAAGAATAAATAGGTTCAATTTGTAGAATTGTCAAAGGTCAAGGTCACAGACTCACAGGGCAAGGTCAGAGTTCGACTCTGTGTGTGATTATTAAAAAAAAAATAAGTCAGACAGATGTGATCCACTTTTAATTAGCTTGGTGGAAATGCTCAGGTCATCCAAGAATTTAACTTTTTTTTTTTTTTTTTTTTTTACACCAGGTCAAAAGTCCAAGTCACAGGGAAAGGCCAAATTAATCAGCTTTTTCTCATCCGATTTGGGTCAATCATTGCAGACGGGTGGAGGATACGGCAAGAATAAACGGATCCAATTTTGAGATGCCAGTCGGATTTCAAAGCCAGAGGGAAAGGTCAAAAGCCAAGGTTATTAAGCAACGTCAACACAACAGATTTACATATCTGAACCAGACTTAATGGAAGAGTTAAAGTTATCAAGAATGAAGTGTTGCGAACAATTATTCAGAAGTCAAGGTCACATGGCAAAGTCAAAGTTCATCCAGTGGATGTGTGTGTGAACAAAAAGACAAACAGTTTTGATCTCAATTGGATCAAACTCGGTGGATATGTCAAGAATCCCGTAAACGGTTGTCCTGTTTTTTAAGAATAATAGGTCAAAGATCAATGTCATTTACGTCAACTCATACAATTTTTCATCCAATATAGAGTGAACTTTGTAGAAGGATATGTGTTAAAACGATGGTAAGGAAATGCAGTTTTGAGACCAATCACGCAAAGGCCAAGGTCACAAGGAAATATTTAACGTCATGGTCACTGGGCAGTCAACCCAGTTTTGATCTGATCAGAACCAGAAATGGTGGAAAAAGATTAGGCATAAATGAAGTACTTCGATTTTGAGAGTAATATTTAGAAGGTCAAGGTCATATATATATATATATATATATATATATATATATATATATATATATAGATAGATATAGATATATATAGATAGATATATAGATAAAGATATATATATATTGTTACGGAACAGAGAAAGATAATGTACACTTTAAGTGAGAATACTAAAAATCACTACTGTCCCGTAAAGTTCCAGGTTCAAAACAAAAGAGTTAGGTAAAATTACAAGTCAAAGTTTAATGCTCAAACTAACAATAAAACATTCAGGACTCATAAGGATAATGTAATGGCAAATAAACAGGTTAAATATATGGTTAACTGCAATAGCCTCTATTAACACGAAGTTAGCAAGAGTAAATTTATCTAAGTCAGCCCTGATAAAATGAGATACCAGATAATACTCAGTGAATGCCAGATAAATTATTACAGATACAAACTATTATCAAAAATGACTGACATAAAGATCCATACATGAATTACAAAAACTTCACTAAGCCTACAAATTAAACTTATGCTATACAGTACAAGAAAAAATGCAACAATAGTTATACTCAAATTACACACAGCTGCTAGATGGTTGGAGATTTCTTGAGCACTCACAATAATAATATCTGTACAGGGGAGGACAGAGATGTGAACAAAATGAGGAGCAGATCTAAGTGGCAATGATGCAGAGACTGAGCTCATTATATAGGAGCCAGGAGAGCTTGATACAACTTGTAATAAGGACGCGCAAATGAAGCCATGGGGACATAGAGTTGACAATCCCGCTCTGGACAACAGAGAGAACGACTTACTCTACTATAACGGTAGAAGGGGGGGACTGAGGCAGAACACGCTCGTGATCAAACATGCAGCAACTGTGCGTTAAAATTACACAAAGGATGATGAAATCATAGGCTATGTAAAACCTCCCCACAAAGAAAAAGAAATTTACAAAAGGAAATTTCTTAATACTCTAAAACAATCTCTCTAAAGTCTAGATAAGCAATCTGCAATAACATTTTCTTTCCCCTTGACATGTTGTATGTCTAATGAATACTCCTGAAGAAGTAGACTCCATCTTGTCAATCTCTGATTTTTATCTTTAAACTTACTAAGGAATTTCAGTGGGTTATGATCGGTATAAATGACTATGGGGTCAAAACCAGAACACAAATAAAATGAAAAATGCTGTAAACCCAAAATCAAGGCCAAAAGCTCTTTCTCAATAGTTGAGTAGTTCTTTTGAGGTGGAGTGAACTTCTTACTGTAATAAGATACAGGATGTTCAATACCCTGATCATCCTCTTGCAGCAAAACAGCCCCAGCTCCAGTGTCACTTGCATCAACAGCCATCTTAAAAGGCTTAGCAAAATTTGGAGTAGCGAGCACTGGCTGACTTAATAGAATAGCTTTAAGTTTGTTGAAAGAGGATTCACAGTTATCGGTCCAGACAAATTTAACTCCCTTTTTCAGTAGGTCTGTAAGTGGTGATACAAGAATAGAAAAGTTAAGAACAAATCTCCTGTAATAACCTACCATTCCCAAAAATCTTTGTAGCTCTTTCCTACTTTTAGGTCTGGGAAGATCACTTATAACCTGAACCTTAGCTCCTGGTGGTGCAACATGTCCATCACCAATTACATACCCAAGGTACTGAACTTTAGCTTGACCAAACTCACACTTTGATAAATTAGCTACAAGATTAGCATGAACTAAACGGTCAAGAAATTTACTGACATGGCATAGGTGATCTTTCCAGTTGTCACTGAAGATTAATACATCATCAATATAAACAACACACCCTGCCAAACCCTCTGTTACAACATTCATGAGCTTCTGAAATGTGGCTGGTGCATTCTTCATACCATACGGCATTACAGAACATGCAAAAGCCTTTCCTAGTGTTACAAAACATGAGATCTCCCTAGCACGTTCAGTCATAGGTACTTGCCAGTATCCCTTTAACAAATCAAACTTACTTATGTACCTAGCCTTTCCGATCTTGTCTATGCAATCTTCCACGCGAGGGAGAGGGTAAGTGTCTGTTTTGGTTATCTGATTAACACGTCTGTAGTCGATGCAAAGCCTCTGTGACCCACCTGGCTTAGGGACCAAAGTGACAGGAGAACTCCACTCGCTCTGACAGGGCTCAATCATCTTGTGGTCCAACAGGTAGCCAAGCTCCTTCTGGATGAGAGGAACTTTCACTGGGTTCACACGGTAAGGAGGCAATTTAATTGGCTTTGCGTCTCCAACATCGACATCATGCATCAACACAGTGGTTCTTCCTGGAGTAGCACGGAACACTTGCGGGTACTCTTGCAGTAATGCCGAAAACTCCTGCCTTTCCTTGGGAGGTAGATGAGAAAGCTTAGTCTGGAGATCATTCATGATATCAGGATTCTTCCCCAAACTATCACTCAGGCTCATACTGCATGGGAGAGCTTCACTTGCAGACTCGGGTGGAACAGCTACAGTGCAGACTGGATTATTTTCGTCCCGCCTATGATATAACTTTAGCATGTTGATGTGACATAGTTGCTTGCTTTTTCTACGATCTGGTGTGGCGATGACATAGTTGACATCACTGAGTTTCTTCTCCACGAAATAAGGGCCACTAAACTTGGCTTGAAGAGGTTGCCCATGAACTGGTAGCAGAATCAAAACCTGATCTCCTGGCTGAAAGTGGCGTAACCTGGACTTCTTGTCATACCAAGTCTTCATCTTCTCCTGAGCAGCTCCTAAATTCTCTCTCGCCAGCTGTAAAGCAGTGGACAGCCGTTCTTTGAACTTCATCACATACTCCAGCAGGTTGACGTCATCTTCCTCCGACAGCCAGCATTCCTTGAGTAACTTAAGGGGTCCTCTTACTTCATGGCCAAACAGTAGTTCAAAAGGTGAGAAGCTCAGTGATTCATTTGGAGATTCTCTTGCAGCAAACACAACGAATGGAAGACCTTTATCCCAGTCTTTCTGATGTTCCAAACAGTATTTCTTGAGCATCGATTTGAGTGTTTGATGATATCTCTCCAACGCTCCTTGGGTCTGGGGATGGTAAGCTGAAGACGTGATCTGGGTGATGCCCAACTCTTTCAGAGACTGCTTGAAAACATTTGACATGAAATTACTTCCTCGGGCTGACTGCACCTCCTTGGGCAGACCAAACTTTGTGAAGAACCCTAGCATTTCCTTAACCACGTTCTTTGCTGAGATATTTCTAAGTGGAATGGCTTCAGGATAACGAGTAGCCATATCAATCATGGTCAACACATAAGAAAATCCTGAAGAAGTCTTAGGAAGAGGGCCCACAATATCCACCAACACACGGGTGAAAGGCGCCTCAAAAGGAGGAATGGGAACTAGAGGTGCAACCTTTTCGGTCTGATTACACTTCCCCACAACTTGACAGGTGTGACAAGACTTACAATACCAGGAAACATCCCTGAAGATACCTGGCCAGTAGAAGTGTTTCAAAATGCGTGCCACAGTCCCCCTCACTCCAAGGTGTCCTGCCAAACTGGAATCATGAGCCACTCTAATGATATCCTGCCTACAAACACGAGGGATGACAACTTGATGTACAACCTCCCATTCACAGTCGGCTGATGCTGTTGGGGTCTCCACTTCCTCATAAGTACTCCTGACTTTACATAATAACAAGTAGAAGCACCGGCTGACTCTTCTTCACTGTAAGCAGAGTTAGCTAGACCTTTCAACTCAGGGTCAGCAACCTGCAACTCAACCAACTCTTGACGAGACAAATTATCAACACTACGGGGTACTGCCTCATCTGGTGAGTGGTCCAAATTAGCAAGAAAAGTGTCAGCTAGGATAACATCATCATCATCATTATCCTCTAAATCACCAGTAACTTTAGACTTAGCCCTAGTGACAGCACATGCAGGGAACACATCAGGGACATCACAATCCTGGGACGCAGCCACTGGCTCACTAGACAACTGAGGAGCTGGACACACTTGACTTCCACCAATATCATTTCCAAGTAAGAAAGTTACACCTGACATTGGGAGTGTCTCAACCAACCCAACCATAACGGAACCATTAACAAAACCAGACTCTAAATTCACTCTGCACAGAGGGACAGAGAAATAATTATTCCCTACACCTTGTAGGATTACAGTTTCATCAGAGGAATTAACATTAGAGCCTAGAACACTGGTCAGCATAAGGGATTGGCAAGCACCTGTATCACGATATATTTGAACTGATTTCCTGTCATTACTGTCCAGAGGACTGACAAAACCATCAGACAGGAAATTAGCACATGAACTCTTGAGAGTGTCACCCACGTTACTGCTCAAAAGAGGAGCTCCATCATGAGAATTTAAGTTACCCCTCAAAGCAGGTTCAGTTAACTCAGTTAAAGAATTCTGGGAACTCTCAAGAGTGGACACTAGACCAATTGACTGAATATTTAAAGACTCCTTTTTGTTCACATCACGCTGTCTCCTGAAACATCTCTCCGTAGTATGACCAAGCTTACTACAATAAAGTACATTTACTTTTCTGAAATCTAGAGGTGGAGCTGGTATTTACTTCCTGAGAAACATCATCTTTATTCTCTTTCCTGTTACCTGTACTCTGAGTAGAGGCAACGTACTTACTCTCAGCTTTCCCTTTTTCTCTAGAATATCTCTTGTGAGTGAGAACATACTCATCAGCTAAAACTGCAGCATCAGACAAATTATCTATTCTTTTCTCATCAAGATATAGGCTTACATCTTTACTAATACACCTTTTGAAATCCTCCAGCAAAATCATCTGCTTAAATTTACCAAAATCAGAATCCACATTCTTAGAATTTAACCACTGCTCTAACAAATCTTCTTTGATTCTTGCATACTCAACATGGGATTGCTTACCTTGCTTATAAGTTGTCCTAAATTTTACTCTATAAGCTTCAGGAACAAGCTCATAGGCCCTAAGAATCAAGCTCTTTACTACATCATAATTATCAGACTGATCCTGAGGCAAAGATGCATAAGTTACTTGAGCTTTACCGGTGAGAACAGTTTGAAGGAGTACTGGCCAATACTCCTTAGGCCAATTAAAACCTGTAGCTACCCTCTCAAACAACTGAAAATACTTTGTTAAATCAGATTCATTAAAAGGAGGGACAAGTTTAACATTTTTAGCCACATCAAAATCATCAGAGCTAGATGATCCAGTTCCACATTGTTTCATGCGATACTCATGGTCTGCCTGAATCCTAGCAAGTTCAACATGTGCGTGAAACTCAGCCTCCTTAGCACGGGCCTCCTGCAGGGCTAGCTGTAACTTAGCTAATTCAATCTGCGTTTGCTCATTTGGAGGAGTTACATTAAACAAGCTTTCATTAATCATGTCAACAATTTGATCTTTAGAATGATGAGAGCGAACAACAATTCCCAATTGTTGAGCAACAAGCTTAAGTTCATTCTTTGTTCTGTTTTCTATATCACACACTGTTTGCACATTTGACTTAAAATCTTTGGATTCATCAAGTGTAGAAATAGTAGCCATCATGAATATATCACAGTCACAAAATATCAAACAATATCCTTATGATAATATCCTGAATATCCTGATATGAGGTCGCCAAATTTATGTTACGGAACAGAGAAAGATAATGTACACTTTAAGTGAGAATACTAAAAATCACTACTGTCCCGTAAAGTTCCAGGTTCAAAACAAAGAGTTAGGTAAAATTACAAGTCAAAGTTTAATGCTCAAACTAACAATAAAACATTCAGGACTCATAAGGATAATGTAATGGCAAATAAACAGGTTAAATATATGGTTAACTGCAATAGCCTCTATTAACACGAAGTTAGCAAGAGTAAATTTATCTAAGTCAGCCCTGATAAAATGAGATACCAGATAATACTCAGTGAATGCCAGATAAATTATTACAGATACAAACTATTATCAAAAATGACTGACATAAAGATCCATACATGAATTACAAAAACTTCACTAAGCCTACAAATTAAACTTATGCTATACAGTACAAGAAAAAATGCAACAATAGTTATACTCAAATTACACACAGCTGCTAGATGGTTGGAGATTTCTTGAGCACTCACAATAATAATATCTGTACAGGGGAGGACAGAGATGTGAACAAAATGAGGAGCAGATCTAAGTGGCAATGATGCAGAGACTGAGCTCATTATATAGGAGCCAGGAGAGCTTGATACAACTTGTAATAAGGACGCGCAAATGAAGCCATGGGGACATAGAGTTGACAATCCCGCTCTGGACAACAGAGAGAACGACTTACTCTACTATAACGGTAGAAGGGGGGGACTGAGGCAGAACATGCTCGTGATCAAACATGCAGCAACTGTGCGTTAAAATTACACAAAGGATGATGAAATCATAGGCTATGTAACAATAGATATATATATATATATATATATATATATATATATATATATATATATATATATATATATATATCTGTATATATTGTTACGGAACAGAGAAAGATAACGTACACTTTAAGTGAGAATGCTAAAAATCACTACTGTCCCGTAAAGTTCCAGATTCAAAACAAAACAGTTAGGTAAAATTACAAGTTAAAGTTTAATGCTTAAATTAACAACAAAACATTCAGGACTCATAAGGATAATGTAATGGCAAAAACAGGTTAAATATATGGTTAACTGCAATAGCCTCTATTAACACGAAATTAGCAAGAATAAATTTATCTAAGTCAGCCCTGATAAAATGAGATACCAGATAATACTCAGTGAATGCCAGATAAATAATTACAGATACAAACTATTATCAAAAATGACTGACATAAAGAACCCCACACGAATTACAAAAATTTCACTAGGCCTACAAATTAAACTTATGCTATACAGTACAAGAAAAAATGCAATAACAGTTATACTCAAATTACACACAGCTGCTAGATGGTTGGAGATTTCTTGAGCACTCACAATAATAATATCTGTACAGGGGAGGACAGAGATGTGAACAAAATGAGGAGCAGATCTAAGTGGCAATGATGCAGAGACTGAGCTCATTATATAGGGGCTGGCAGAGCTTGATACAACTTGTAAGAGGGACGCGCAAATGAAGCCATGGGGACAGAGAGCTGAAAATCCCGCAAAGTATAACAGAGAGAACGACTTACTCTACTATAAAGGTAGAAGGGGGGGACTGAGGCAGAACACGCTCGTGATCAAACATGCAGCAACTGTGCGTTAAAATTACACAAAGGATGATGAAATCATAGGCTATGTAACACCTCCCCACAAAGAAAAAGAAATTTACAAAGGAAATTTCTTATTACTCTAAAACAATCTGTACATGGCATTACAGAACATGCAAATGTCTTTCCTAGTGTTACAAAACATGAGATCTCCCTAACACATTCAGTCATAGGTACTTGCCAGTATCCCTTTAACAAATCAAACTTACTTATGTACCTAGCCTTTCCGATCTTGTCTATGCAATCTTCCACACGAGGGAGAGGGTAAGTGTCTGTTTTAGTTATCTGATTAACACGTCTGTAGTCGATGCAAAGCCGCTGTGACCCACCTGGCTTAGGGACCAAAGTGACAGGAGAACTCCACTCGCTCTGACAGGGCTCAATCATCTTGTGGTCCAACAGGTAGCCAAGCTCCTTCTGGATGAGAGGAACTTTCACTGGGTTCACACAGTAAGGAGGCAATTTAATTGGCTTTGCGTCTTCAACATCGACATCATGCATCAACACAGTGGTTCTTCCTGGAGTGGCACGGAACACTTGCGGGTACTCCTGCAGTAATGCCGAAAACTCCTGCCTTTCCTTGGGAGGTAGATGAGAAAGCTTAGTCTGGAGATCATTCATGATATCAGGATTCTTCCCCAAACTATCACTCAGGCTCATGCTGCATGGGAGAACTTCACTTGTAGACTCGGGTGGAACAGCTACAGTGCAGACTGGATTATTTTCGTCCCGCCTGTGATATAACTTTAGCATGTTGATGTGACATAGTTGCTTGCTCTTTCTACGATCTGGTGTGGCGATGACATAGCTGACATCACTGAGTTTCTTCTCCACGAAATAAGGGCCACTAAACTTGGCTTGAAGAGGTTGCCCATGAACTGGTAGCAGAATCAAAACCTGATCTCCTGGCTGAAAGTGGCGTAACCTGGACTTCTTATCATACCAAGTCTTCATCTTCTCCTGAGCAGCTCCTAAATTCTCTCTCGCCAGCTGTAAAGCAGTGGACAGCCGTTCTTTGAACTTCATCACATACTCCAGCAGGTTGACGTCATCTTCCTCCGACAGCCAGCATTCCTTGAGTAACTTAAGGGGTCCTCTTACTTCATGGCCAAACAGTAGTTCAAAAGGTGAGAAGCCCAGTGATTCATTTGGAGATTCTCTTGCGGCAAACACAACGAACGGAAGACCTTTATCCCAGTCTTTCTGATGTTCCAAACAGTATCTCTTGAGCATCGATTTGAGTGTTTGATGATATCTCTCCAACGCTCCTTGGGTCTGGGGATGGTAAGCTGAAGATGTGATCTGGGTGATGCCCAACTCTTTCAGAGACTGCTTGAAAACGTTTGACATGAAATTACTTCCCCGGTCTGACTGTACCTCCTTGGGCAGACCAAACTTTGTGAAGAACCCTAGCATTTCCTTAACCACGTTCTTTGCTGAGATATTTCTAAGTGGAATGGCTTCAGGATAACGAGTAGCCATATCAATCAGGGTCAACACATAAGAAAATCCTGAAGAAGTCTTAGGAAGAGGGCCCACAATATCCACCAACACACGGGTGAAAGGCGCCTCAAAAGGAGGAATGGGAACTAGAGGTGCAACCTTTTCGGTCTGATTACACTTCCCCACAACTTGACAGGTGTGACAAGACTTACAATACCAGGAAACATCCCTGAAGATACCTGGCCAGTAGAAGTGTTTCAAAATGCGTGCCACAGTCTTCCTCACTCCAAGGTGTCCTGCCAAACTGGAATCATGAGCCACTCTAATGATATCCTGCCTACAAACACGAGGGATGACAACTTGATATACAACCTCCCATTCACAGTCGGCTGATGCTGTTGGGGGTCTCCACTTCCTCATAAGTACTCCTGACTTTACATAATAACAAGTAGAAGCACCGGCTGACTCTTCTTCACTGTAAGCAGAGTTAGCTAGACCTTTCAACTCAGGGTCAGCAACCTGCAACTCAACCAACTCTTGACGAGACAAATTATCAACACTACGGGGTACTGCCTCATCTGGTGAGTGGTCCAAATTAGCAAGAAAAGTGTCAGCTAGGATAACATCATCATCATCATTATCCTCTAAATCACCAGTAACTTTAGACTTAGCCCTAGTGACAGCACATGCAGGGAACACATCAGGGACATCACAATCCTGGGACGCAGCCACTGGCTCACTAGACAACTGAGGAGCTGGACACACTTGACTTCCACCAATATCATTTTCAAGTAAGAAAGTTACACCTGACATTGGGAGTGTCTCAACCAACCCAACCATAACAGAACCATTAACAAAACCAGACTCTAAATTCACTCTGCACAGAGGAACAGAGAAGTAATTATTCCCTACACCTTGTAAGATTACAGTTTCATCAGAGGAATTAAAATTAGAGCCTAGAACACTGGTCAGCATAAGGGATTGGCAAGCACCTGTATCACGATATATTTGAACTGATTTCCTGTCATTACTGTCCAGAGGACTGACAAAACCATCAGACAGGAAATTAGCACATGAACTCTTGAGAGTGTCTTCCACGTTACTGCTCAAAAGAGGAGCTCCATCATGAGAATTTAAGTTACCCCTCAAAGCAGGTTCAGTTAACTCAGTTAAAGAATTCTGGGAACTCTCAAGAGTGGACACTAGACCAATTGACTGAATATTTAAAGACTCCTTTTTGTTCACATCATGCTGTCTCCTGAAACATCTCTCCGTAGTATGACCAAGCTTACTACAATAAGTACATTTACTTTTCTGAAATCTAGAGGTGAAGCTGGTATTTACTTCCTGAGAAACATCATCTTTATTCTCCTTCCTGTTACCTGTACTCTGAGCAGAGGCAACGTACTTACTCTCAGCTTTCCCTTTTTCTCTAGAATATCTCTTGTGAGTGAGAACATACTCATCAGCTAAAACTGCAGCATCAAACAAATTATCTATTCTTTTCTCATCAAGATATAGGCTTACATCTTTACTAATACACCTTTTGAAATCCTCCAGCAAAATCATCTGCTTAAATTTACCAAAATCAGAATCCACATTCTTAGAATTTAACCACTGCTCCAACAAATCTTCTTTGATTTTTGCATACTCAACATGGGATTGCTTATCTTGCTTGTAAGTTGTCCTAAATTTTACTCTATAGGCTTCAGGAACAAGCTCATAGGCCTTGAGAATCAAGCTCTTAA